>NC_046162.1:82947641-83247641 GCF_011064425.1 Rattus rattus
TCTCCCCCTTCCTCTCTCCCTCTCCCCTCTCTCCCTCTCCCCTCTCTCCCTTCCTCTCCTCCTCCCCCCTCTTTCTTCTCTTCCTTTTTAACTTTTTATTGACTCTTTGTGAGTTTCATACCATGTACCCCAGTCCCATTTATCTCCCCCTCGCACCCCCCAAACACACACACACACACACACAAAATAAACAATGCAACACATAGAAAACATCTCCTTGTGGAAGCTGTAGTGTGCCACAGTGTGCCCCTGAGTATACCCCTCTGACAACAAATCTTCACTTGTAAACACTCATTGTGGTGAGTCATTCATTGGTCTGGCTTAAGGCCTCTGGTGTCTGTCACACCATCAATACTGGATCCTCATTGGGACTCCTCACGGTTATCCTGTCATTGCCCTGTGTCATGGAGATCCTGACGCTTTGGATCAGCAGGACTGGCCCTTTCATGCACCTCAACAGTTCACAGACGATGTAGATTTTGGGGTGGATCAACTCAAAACTGTGGATCTGGGCCTGGGTGGTAGTTGATCTGGTCGGCCTGCTGGCTCCCTCTTATCCCCACCACAGGGCAAGCTCTCCAGCACCACTCTGGCTAGGCCACTAAATGCTGCCTTTGGGAGGAAGCAAGGTCAGCTCTCCCGCTCTCTCGCCCTCAGGGCCGGCTTACCTCCCCACCATGCTTCCAGAGCCAGCTCCACTGTGTTGCCTGGCCAGGACCCAGACCGAGTGCTGCAGCTGGCTATCGGCTGGGCCAGCTCTGCTGTGCTCACACCCATGGGGCCAGCTCTGCTGTGCCCCCACACCAGGGCCAGCTCTGCTGTGCCGTCCAGGTGAGGTGCAGGGCCCTCTTCTCTGAGAGCTACCATTGGCGAAGGGCCGGGCCAGAGAGCTTCTACTTCTGAGTCCAGTGAAACAACCCAAGCCTTGAGACCTTAAAAAAATAGCACTTAAGAACTTTCCTTTCATAGACAACTACAGTGAGACATGAGCAATACACAATAACGATGCAGTCTACATGCACAATTTAGTTTTATAATCAAATCAGACTTTCACCAAAATAAATCTGATGTGATTGTATGCAAAATTTTTTATCATGCACATGGTGTGGAGGTATAGGGCTGCTTGGATAAGTAAACATAATATTTTTACACAAATCTATGTTTTTTACATTTCTCCTTGCCTACTGATTCCTAAGAATACAGTTTTTAATCTATTCACTATTCATTATTTATTCATTATTGTCAAGACAGGGATTCTCTGTATAGCCCTGGCTGTCCTGAAACTTTCTCTGTAGACCAGGCTAGCCTCAAACTCAGAGATCAGCTTACTTCTGTCTCTCCTGGGAGTAAAGACATTCATCACCACTGCCAAATTTGTCTTTTAAATCTGAGGTCCCAGAGTAGGAGTCAAAGGTTTACTTCTGGAATTTTGCTTTCTGAAAAGAGCTCTTAGTTCTTAGCAGAGTCTGGAGAGAACTTGTACCTTGATTTCAAGAGTGGCCTGAATTTTATATATTCTTGTCATTAGCTTTTTATGTGTTATTTATGTGTTAGGAAAACACTGCAAACAGTCTATCCAATCTGCCTTTTGTATCTGTGGGTTTTCCACCCATAGATCTAATCAATTACCAAAGACCAGCTTCGACATTTAGGGCAAACTGAAGCAGGGTATAGAATCGGTGACTGGCCACGCAGCAGACTTTTCTCTGAGGGAATAAAGCTTGATTGACTGGAGCCAGCACTCCCTGCAACCAGCTAGAAATGCTTTGAAGTCTTTGGGGGCCTGGTCAAAAGGAATAATGAAAAAAAGGGGGAAAGAATTACACACACACACACACACACACACACACACACACACACACACACACACTGAGCAGGCTCCAACAACTTTATTCTTTTTTCTTTCACAGCTTATACATCCCAGCAAAATCTTTCAAGCAGAACAAAAATCACAATGTAGTTACATTCTGTTTTTCTTTAAATGAACAATTATAATGAGTATATGTAAGAAAAAAACATGCTCCCCAGAACCCTCACATGATCAAATGCTTTATGTATTTTGGATTAAAAAAAGCAAATTATTCCCAAGAACTCACACAGATTTGCAACTAAGCAACTTGTTATAGATTAGCAAAGCATAAGCAAGCAAGATAATTTTCTCAGCCAGTCACTTTTTACTGTCAGGCTCCAATTTGTGATTACAAAGAAAGAATTAATTATTTTAATATTTATCTTAAGAAATAATCATACAAAAATCTTAAAAGAATCACAAATCTAAACCTTTATATAAGAAAGTCGTCTACCTTAAATCCTCTGGATGCACATCTACTCATTAACAATTTTATTAAATCATATCAGGAAGCTCAGGGGAAAGATGGGTACGAGAAATTAATCATCACCTTGCTCATCAGCCCAACTTCAGCAAGAGCCTGGTCAGCCAGTGCTGTTCGGGGCTGTCATTGGTCAGCCAGTGCTGTTCGGGGCTGCCATTGGTCAGCCAGGGCTGTTCGGGGCTGCCATTGGTCAGCCAGGGCTGTTCGGGGCTGCCATTGGTCAGCCAGGGCTGTTCGGGGCTGCCACTGTTCTTGTTCGCTGATCTTAAATCCCTAGTGCAACTACTAAGAGTGTAACTTTCTGAACTTCAAATTGTTTTCTAAGATTTTCTACATCAGAGCCATTGACAAAAACATCTTTTTTTTTTCTTTTTTAAAAAATATTTATTTATGGGGCTGGAGAAATGGCTCAGCAGTTAAGAGCTCCGACTGCTCTTCCAGAGGTCCTGAGTTCAATATCCCAGCAACCACATGGTGGCTCACAACCATCTGTAATGAGATCTGGTGTGTCTGAAGACAGCTACAATATACTCGTATACATTAAATAAATAAATAAATAAATAAATTTTTATTTATTTATTTATTATATATAAGTACACTGTAGCTGTTCAGAGACAATCAGAAGAGGGCATCAGTTAGTCATTGCTAACACAGTCTACATTTCCAAGTTCTTTCCAAGGGTGGTGATTGAATGCTTGAAAAAGAGCAAGTGCTATTCTTGGGAGTGGCAATCATGCTGCCCAGTGAGGGGCTGGAAGCCCCTTTAGAGTTTTCACACGATGTAGAGATTAGGAAGTCTGTGAAGACCACAGGAACGATAAGCAGTTTGATGCCCCACAACTGCATGAAGTCCGCGGGACACTGTAGTCCTCTGGGCTCTGCCTCTCGGAGGCACACGCAGCGCGAATAGTATGCAACAGCAAAGATCATTTATTCTCCAGAGAAGCTGCATGCAGGGGCCCACCATACGCCGGGATGGAAGACAGAAGTGTGGACTTTGCAAGGTCAATTTAAAGCCTGTTAGGGTAGGAGTGGACGACTTTTACCTTTCTCTTGATTGGTTGGCTATATCTCCAAGGGGTAGAGGTGCCTTTGTGATTGGTTAAGGCTCTAGGGATTTGGAGAACCTTTACTGATTAACTATACTTGGCTCTAGCTAGGTGGTGGGGCAACTTCTACAGTTCCTGATTGGCTTCCCATGAGGTTGGCTTAGGCAAGGTGGTAGGGCAACTTAAATAGGTCCTGATTGGTTGCCTGTGAGGTTGGCTCAGGCTAGGTGGTGAGGCAGTTTATATAGGTCCTAATTGGCTGCCTGTGGCTCAGGCTAGGAGGTAGGGCAGCTTCCTGATTGGCTGCCCGTGAGGGGTGGTTTCCACTGTGATTGACTTGGTTTGGACTTGTCTAGCTCTGGGAAACAGAAACTTAGGCCTGGTCTCCCAGACTGCCAGTTTGCAGCCTGTCATGGAGTCAGTTTGGCCCTGGCTAACTCTCTCCTCTCACCATCATGGTTGTGCTAACTGCTGGGCCACACTCCATGAGTTCAAAAGTATTGTTGCTGTTCCTCTTGTACGGCCCTCGACAAATTACAGAATGAGAAGGTTCTGGAAAGAAAAAGTTATTACCTGTAGTGAACATGGTTACTTTTTCCTTTTATAATTCCTAAACAATATAGCAAAGCAATTATTAGTGCTAATATATATAGCATTGGGTATTATTAGTGATCTAGAGATGATTTTTTAAAAGATTTATTATGTACAGTGTTCTGCCTGCATATATGCCTGTACACCAGAAGAGGGCGCCAAGATCCCACTACAGATGGTTGTGAGCCACCATGTGGTTGCTGGGAATTGAACTCAGGACCTCTAGAAGAGCAGTCAGTGCTCTTAACCACTGAGCCATCTCTCCAGCCCATGTAGAGATGATTTAAAGTGTCTAGGGTTGTAGGAATGTATAGCTCAGTATGCAGAATGCTTGCCTAGCATGCATGAAACCACATAAGCTTTAAGCTTTAAGCTCCAGCACCACATAACCAGGTGCTGTAGCAAACATCTATAACCCCAGGACCTGGGAAAGTAGATGCCGAACGATCAGGGGTTCAGAGGATCAGTACAGCTGTCACCTGGGCTGTACAGCTATCTCACAGCCAACTGGGCTGAGACCCTGTCTCAAACAACAATTAAAAAAATTAAAGTTCTAGTCTTGTCTTCCAAGATCGCAAAAATGAAACAACAGCCAAACCAAACCAGAAGATACAAGGTACAAAAGCCAAAAGGCCATGCACAGCCTGTGCACCACATAAACCATACCTGATGTGTACCTGAGGAAAAGGCCGTTAAGATGGTTGCCATTTATACACAGAAGAGACCACCACTGCCATCATCTTCAAGGCAAATACCTTTGATGTTCCGGGCTTCACAAGCCCTCTGTCTGTAACATGGCACCGTTGAATTGTGCCACTCAGGGAAAGGTGTGATCAGGAATCAAGCTCGTGAAGTTTGGAAAGTCTGCACAACCTCATGCTTTTCTAGGCCTTCCGTGATGCCTTGTGAACTCCATTTAAAAAAGAAAGAAGGGGGGCTGGAGAGATGGCTCAGCGGTTAAGAGCACTGCCTGCTCTTCCAGAGGTCCTGAGTTCAAATCCCAGCAACCACATGGTGGCTCACAACCATCTGTAATGAGATCTGATGCCCTCTTCTGGTGTGTCTGAAGACAGCTGCAATGTACTCATATATATAAAATAAATAAATCTTAAAAAAGAAAGAAGGGGGGCACTAGAGAGGGAAAGAGAGAGGGAGAGGGAGAGGGAGAAGGGGAGAAGGAGAGGGAGAGGGAGAGAGAGAGAGAAGGAGAGAGAGAGAGAGGGAGAGAGAGAGAGAGAGAGGAGGAAAAAAGAGAGAAAGTATACAAGATATGTGAGGGTTATTTTCTGTGTTTCTTAAACTAAAAAGTTCCCAAACAATATGCCTGTTAGGAAAAACACAGTAAATGTCAACTCTGCACCATGATGTTAGACAGAAGTTTGGCATTGCTGTATAATTAAAAAAAAAAAAAAAAGGATAACTTTGGAAGAGGGGAAAAAAAAGCAAACAGATTAGTGTGTGTCCCTGGGTTCAGCCTGGGGTATGGGAGTCATGAGGAAGAAATTACGAAGGAGCTTAGGACACTTTGACGATGTGCTCGTTTGTTATCCCGATTGCGGACACACAAGAGCCCAAACATATTAGTGCGTTACACAATCTGTGCACGTTTTAAACACTGAGGCTTAATGTGCACCAATAGTTCCTTAGTAAAACTCTTTTGTTGGCCTTTTGTTTTGCTTTGTCTTTTGTTTTGCTTTGTCTTTTGTTTTGCTTTGTCTTTTGTTTTGTTGGGTTTTGTTTTTTTGTTGTTGTTGTTGGTTTTTTGTTTTTTTAGTTTTTTTTTGAGACACCGTTTCTCTGTATAGCCTTAGCTGTCCTAGAACTTGCTCTGTAGACCAGGCTAGCCCTGAACTCAGAGCTCAGAGATCTGCCTGCCTCTGCCTCCCAAGTGCTGGGATAGTAAAAAAAAAAATGTTTAAAAAGTATGTTCTACATCAAATCTATGAGTCCATTCTCCTTAGCTGCTGCCCCCTTTAATCTATACTCACTTAGATTAGGCATAAATTAATCTAACCCCAATTGGGCCCAGGAGAACCCCATGAGAACAAAGCACCTCCCTTCTCCCTGTTAGTTGTTACTTTATAGCTTCCCTGACTCCAAAGGACTTAGTTCAGAGAAGCAGAAAAGGAGACTCTGCCCTGCAGAGTGCCTGTGGGCTGGGCTTTAATGTAGATCCCTCTGCTCACATCCCCAGGGGTCAGCATTTGGATAGAATGATCTTACGAGGCACCATTGAAGTACGTTGTCTGCCTTGTCAAAGAGATATACATGTGTGGACGTATCATAACCAAAAAGTCAAAGACAGGGGCTGGAGAGATGGCTCAGTGGTTAAGAGCACCGGCTGCTCTTCCAGAGGTCCTGAATTCAATTCCCAGCAACCACATGGTGGCTCACAACCATCTGTCATAGGATCTGGTGCCCTCTTGTGACACACAGGTGTACATGCAGATAGAGCACTCACATACATAAAATTTAAAAATTAATTTTAGAAAAGTCAAAGAAAGAATATGAAGGCAGAAAGAGAGGAGTGAATACTCGTGAGATCCGAGCTAAGTTCTCTTCAGAAACAATGGGCCAGCAAGCCGCATAGTGACATGCTCAACAAAAACATGGGGATGGCAACAAGCTCACAAAAGATGCTCAACATCACTAGTCATCAGGAATTTATTAACGTTAAATTAATTAAATTAAATTAAGTCATCAATATTAAAAAGACAGTAAGAACAGACTGGGACATGGCAGAAATCGAGGTGGAGGGTGCTGGGCCTGAGGACGGCGTCGCTGGGTTGAGCGGTTGTCTGCAAGAGGAAAGGGCATACATGGTGGCCACATGGATTCAGAAGAGGTCTGGCCAGCAAAGGGGCCTGTTCTTCCCCTGCTGTCTGGGATCAGGCTCCTGGGTGGGGAAGAAGAAACAGGGAAAATTCCAGGCCTAGCTAACGAGAAACACACCGCTGAAAGAAAACCTGTTGTAGAACCTGAAGTTGATGGAAGCGAGGACACTGAGACGCAGGTGCACTAAGAGACTTTGTGGAGCCTTTTGTTCTTGGGTTTCCGATAGAGGATGCATTTCCCTTCTGGAGGACCTTGTGAGTTTTACACCATGCACACAATTTCTAAGTCCCTCCACATCTATCTTCCACCCTTGTAACCTCCCCACAAAAGAAAATTAAAACAAACAAACAAACAAACAAAACCAAAACAACAGAAAGAAACCATCTTGCATGGAAGCTGTGGTGTGTCACACAATATGTGCGCTTTCCTTCAAATAGCTCTACACACAAGTGCTCTTGGCAGTGAGTAACACTGATCTGGTTTGAGGCCTCTGCCTTCTGTTACACCATCAATACTGGACCGTCACAGAGACTCCTCTCAAATATCCTGCTGTTTCCATGAGCCATGGAGATCCTGCAGCTTTGGATCTGCAGGGCCTGTCCCTTCATGAACTCTAGCAGCTCATAGATGGGGTAGAGGTTGGGGTAGTCCAGCTCAAAGTCCTGGATCTAGGCCTGGGTGGTAGTTGAGTCAGACGGCCCACTCGCTCTCCTGCACCCAGGCCACCAGGGCCGTTCTCCCATGATGCCCAGGTGAAGAATTGGGTTTGGTTCTCCAAAGTGCCATATGCATCGAAGAGTGGGGCTAGCTCTCCCAAGCCCATGTCACTGTTGGCACCACTGTATGGCACCTGGTGAGGGACAGGGCCAGCTCAGTGTGGCCCTCAGATATCAACATGGCCTCAGACAGCAGCCCAGATCATAGACATCCAAATGACCTTTGGTGGTAACACGGGCCAGGGCTTGACACAGACCTCTGCTGCGATAGACATGGCCCTTAGCTGAAGTACTGGCCCAGACATCACCGTGACCTCCGATGTCAACACAGGCCTCTCACGTCAAGTTGCTTCTCACAGTTTTGCTTCTCCTCACAGCACACACACCACTCCGCTTCTCTCTCTCTCCCATCTCGCCATCACATACTTCCTCACTGTAGTAGAACCCACCCCAGTCCAGGCCAGGCTTGAGGCCTCTGGCTGTCTTCTGCCCCAGCCCAAGCTGTGAGTCCTTGGATCCAAACCTCAGTCCTTTAGAAGAGCAGTTCCTGCCCTTACCCACTGAGCCACCTGGCCAACCCCTAGAGATGTTGTATAAAGTAAAAGATTTACATATTCTATGAACTAACAGCCTACTCATACTTACCCAAGAGAAGTTACAATGTCTGTGGAGGTACATAGAACCTTTACTCGTGAAGATACAGCGAAGAACCAACTCTCGTATCTATCAGTGTGTAAGCACTTAAAGAAATTTGTATTACGTCTATGGAAGGAATACTAATCTGTAGTAAGCAAAAGGCAGGTGCACAGAAATGCATGGATTCCAGATTTCTAGAAGGCACCAAAGACTGCACAGGGAACAAAATCTTTCATGTGACATTCTTGCACTAAGAAGAAAGAGATGGATGGTGGATTGGTGACTCCTGGGGTTGAGTTTGGTCACGGGGACATAAAGGAACAGAGTGAGGGGGTTGGGGAAAGAATAGAACTGTTTAATTTGGAGCCACGGCAGTGGGATATAAACCATTGAATTTGTTACAACCTAAAGAAATGAGAATCACGGTTGAATTTTTAGATCCCAGTTACCTCCCCAGAGTCCCACCACAGTGAGTGGATTCTACTGCATGTAAAATTTTGGCTATTGGCAGGCACTGAGAGGTGCTTACAATAGAACACAAACTATGGCAGACAGCTGCACATACAAATGAGTCACAGTGTGCCGAGAGGAGCAAGGGAAAAGGAACCAAGAGAGTAAGTCTGGGGACAGTATTTTGACAGAAAGCCGCAGCCTAAACACAAAACAAGTCGCCTGCCAACACTGAACTCTAATTAATACATTTTTCTCTGCAGAGTTAGGGGAGCCATTTTGAAATTAATTGTAGTAGCTACTGAGACTCATTTCTCTGTCTGAAAAAAATATCACAAGCAAAGTAAGGAGGCAAGAATGGACCAGGGATGCTGGATTCATGTGGGAGTTAGGGATAAAAACTCAAGGCATTTTCTAAAGTGTGTCTACAGACAGGTCCAGAGCACAGTGTAGGTAAGTGTAGCTGTGTATATATGAGTGCATAACCTGGCACACATCCGTGAACTTTCTAGCTCTGTCCACTGAGAAAAACCTAGAAGCAATCATTGGCCAGTAGACATGAGAACATTTTAGCGCCCAGACCTTGAGTTCTAGAGCCATTCTCCATCATGTAGGAGGTCAAGGCTCCTTGGAGAATTGAGTTCACGGAAGAAACAGAATGGAGCCCCTTGGACGCCTTGGCCAGGTGACTGCCATCAGGAAAGAACAATCTCGATCTGATACAGGGATGCGTGGTTGCACGCGGGTGTGTGTAGTTCCGCGGAGGTACGTGTGGTTATCGCCAACCAGCTCGGGATTGCAAAAGTCGGTCTGCGGAGACAGCGACAGTCCTGCTGCAAGTTCATTTTGGGAGAAAAGACTCCAGGAAACAACAGACAGGAAGGGGTTAGACCCATGTCTAAAGATTAATCTTGATTTGATTTTCAACTCGATTGGGTTGAGCAATGCCCAGATTAGCAAAGCTCGCCTTCATCAGTCTGTCAACACATCTCCAAGACGGTGTCGATCAGAACCGTGATGAATGGTTTAATCCACCAATGGATCAAATTTTGAACAGGGCACTGGGAGGTAGGGCCCGGTTGGAGGAAGTAGGTCCCTGGGGATGTATGTGTCCTCGGGATCCATAGCACAGCCCCTCCTGTTGCTGCTTTAGTCTACTTATTTAACACCATTATGTTCTGCTACACCCACCGACGCCCACAATGGATGGAAAACCCTGAAACCACAAGGAAAAAAATTTCTCATAGGTATTTTGGTCACAGCTACCCAAGAGTAACTAATCAACCAGTTCAACTTACTCAGGACCCAAGAGAGTGAGCACCTCACCTTTTCCAAACAGTGTGGCAACAGCACGTGTGAGATCGCGTGACTATCACCACAGACGCTAGAGTCAGCATGAAGATAGTAGGTTGTCAGTCTGAGTAGTAGCTTGCTTTCAGGCAGGCCCCAAACACTGTTTCCCGATAGATATACTAAGCTTCTGGGAATTGATTGCTTTTATCTTGAACAGCCCCATTTCCTCTGAAGTGTGTCCCAACAGGTTAGCGCAGGTTTCCACAAATGTGTGAAGACCTTGGACAACAGATTGCTCTAAATAATAGGTCTCAAATGATATTGGTTCCTGTGTCCCCTCCCCTTCCAAGAGCTGTCATCATCGTCGTCGTCGTCATCATCATCATCATCATCATTAATACCTGGACTCTTGTTATCCTTCTAATTCTCTGTACTTCTATGGAAATCACAAAAATCAATCTTTTCACCAAAGTCTGATGTTAACTTTCTCCTTCTCTTGCTTCTTCCAACTCTAGAGTCCTTCACATCTGTTGACTTTCACCAAAGCACCGGTGATCTTTTGAAAGTCTACATCTACATACAAGGATGTTTTTGTGTATGTCTACTTATATGACATACATACATTTTAGCAAAAATACCTTGTTTTGTGTGATGACTCTTCATCATCCTGTCTGCGATCATAAAATGTGGTAGTTCTGTGTTTTCCCCACAACTTTTTCATTAACTCATCCAGCTCGATTTGTTGTTGGACATGGGCTCCATTTGCAGGGGATTCACACAATTCTATCTCACAAATAAAGAGACAACACCTTCTACAATATGTGATGGGCAGTTCCATAGGGGTCGGTGAAGGGGCTCTGGAAGGCCTTGCCCTGCTACCCCTTTCCCTCTGCCTTGCTAAAAAATCTTTAGGTCACATTCCTAAAGCGAGTCACGAAAGTCTATTCCCTTACTTGGCTACTTCCTCCTCCGAGGCTGGCTACCAAGGTCCTGATATGAAGTACTGAAGTCCAACAATCAAAAGCCCCCTTTGGCTCACCTAATCAACATGCCCAATTATAATTAAAAACCTCATCCTAACACTGGTTTTCCATTTTACCTTTATAAACCACTATTTGCCTATGGGCCACGTCCGTCTCCTCTCTATCCAGAGGCAGAAGCCGTTTGCCCCCACCTCTAGGACAAACACTCTTCATCTCTCTCCCTTGTTTCCTTCCCTTCTCCCTTGTCCTCTATCTCCTGACGTTGTCTCTTATTCCTTGCCCTCTTTTAGTCTGAGGCAAATACATCTCCTTTGTGCTGGGGACTTGGCCTTGGGGGTTCTGAGCCAATACCAATCCTTTCAGTCAATAAAGCAAGGATGGATAAAGAATTGTAGGAGGAAAAGTCTGAGAACTTAGAAAAGGGAAATTGGGAAATGTTTGTGAATAGGATGCCATTTAAGCAATAAGCCCGCTGAAGGTGGCAAGGGACAAAAACCTTGTAGATAAGTCGCAGGCAGCAGAGACAATCAAAGCAACGCAGGGTAGAGAGGCGTGGGTGCTCATTATCTCAGTTCTCAACCGCTTTATAGCCGTTCATAAGTTCTAACTGTACACATTGTTCACGTAAATCTGTCCTACGCCTCCTTCTCCTTGAAGCTGATAAGATCCTATGCCAGTCACGACAGTGAGCCTTCTTACTTCCTAGGCTCAAGGTAGAGAGACCTTATGCTCTGGACAGGGAACCCCCCCTATGGTTGTCAGTACTAAGATGGTCATGAACAATGCTTAAGGCTGAGTGGCCACGCTCTGCTCTCTCTGTCCTTCTCCCAGGGCCCCAGAGAACAAAGCTCTTAGACCCCAGTCCCCGGAAACCATATGCCACCCCACAGAGATACCAATTCATTTACAAATGCTGCATGAAATGCCCCGTCTCTTGGTCCTGCCTCTCCAAGGTAGCCAGCATTAGCTCTATTCCCCCACACTCCTGGAACCTGCAAGCCTCCTCTCACCCCCAACCCTTACTGCTCATCTTTATCCCCAACTCTCCAGCCCTTCAGTGGAGCCCTGGTGTTTGCAGTTTTGCCTGATTGACTTCATTTGCTTCTTCAAACAATAACCACGGAGTAATACCTAGTGTGTGACTCTCCCAGGAGGCAGAGTAAATCCAATTGTTTAGGGTACAAAGCTTTGATTGTTCTCTTGAGGAAGAGTAGAGAAGAAAGTGCTTCTGCTTTTTTTTTTTTTTAACAAAAAATCTGGAATTGTTATTTCCACTATTAGAAGGTCTCTGGAATCCCCCACACCCTTCCTCTCCAGAGCTGTTTTCTTCAGATTCCATTCGTTCTTGGCTGGATGACAAGTACCCACCTGACCATCTGGCACTGGTATTGTCCCCTTTTTACCCTTACTCATACTGAAGCCAAAATGACCATCCTAATGTTACGTTATGAAGACCCTTAAGATCTCTTTGTCAATGAAAGAATAGGTACATGATCCAGCTTGGGCCAGTGATGAGTAAGAAAAGACTTGCCAGAATTTTAGAGACAGCTACTCTTTCCTTTGAGAGAGTCTTTTCTTTTCCCCCAAATTCTGTAGTCTGGCTGCTTGCTTCGAAAGGACGTGTGGGGTTGAAGCTTCAGACTTGGAGAGGGCAAAGCCAGAATTGCAGGGTACGGGAACTCAGAACCATGCAATGAAATCAACTCTCAAGTCTGATCTATGAACCTCTGAGTTTTGTCATTTTAAAATTTCAGATGTTCAAACCCACCATATAGTCACCTGAACACACCGTGCATGCTGAGCTATGTGCTTCGTACGATTATGATGATGCATTTTATATTGCGTGTATTTTATTATAACTAGAAATTCTTTATAACGGTAGCAACCAAATCCTGGAACAAACAGCATAATCACCACCATGGGTCTAGCATCAAATTTGAAAACCCTCTCTATTAAGCTGATTTAAGAAGGGCTGTTTTAGTTCGGTATAGAGGCACTGACATTTAATCCCAGCACTCAGAAGGCAGAGGCAGGCGGATCTGTGTGAGGTCCATAATAGTCTGGTTTACAGAGTGAGTTCCAGACCAGCCAGGGCTACATAGTGAGACCCTATCTCAGATGGAAGAAATGGGGGTTTGTTTGGTAACTTCAACCCAGGAAACGCATGCTAAGAAGTGCAGGGTCTGGGATCAGGAGCTAGAGATGGTGCAATTAAAGGCTTAATAGTTGGAGGCTGAGGTTAAGAATGTCCACCCAGTGGCTCACAACCACTTGTAGCTCCAGTTCCAGAGAACCAGATGCCTTCTGGCCTGCAAGGGCACCAGGCATGTTCATGGTGCACATACATACATACATACACACACACATACATCATACACACATACATACTACATACATACATACATACATACATACGTTCATATGCATAAAATAATAAAGTAATAATTTTTCTATTTTATGGGTTTGGCTGAAGTGAAGTAATAAGGCTTGATCTTGGGCTATAAATCCTACTTAAGAGATTATGAGTTAGGCAATTTGTCAGCCTCTTGAAGCTAATGTCCAAAAATAACCTGGAGATTTTGTTCAAATGCGGACTCTCATTCAGTATCTCTAAGATGGAAAATGGTTTTCTTTCCCCTGAGATTAAAGTCTCCTCGGGTTTCCAAGGCTAGTCTTGAACTCCTGGGCTTAAAAATTAAAAATTTAAATTTAAATTTAAAAACGACATTCCCACCTCTACCTTTGAAGTAACCACACAGACAGTCAGAAAGAGATCCTGCGTGTTAAGGAGGTGTCAATGCTGCTGAAATATGGACCCACATTGATAACAAGGCATTAAACTGATGTGTCCTGGAACTGGGGTCATATGCTATGCAGACTTTTCACTGGGAGGAAGCTGAGATATTAGATTGGGTCAGCTACCTCTAATGGCCATCTCTGACCCTACCAGAAAGAGACTTAGCTTTACTGACACTGGTGCCTTTGTGAGGTAAAGGATAAACTACATCTCTATAAGAGAGGTTCTAGAGCAATTTTTTTTAAAAAAATGGACAAAGTAGGAAAATGTGGCTTTGTCTATCTTAGTCAACTTTTGTTTAAAGATTTATTTACTTAGTTTATATATGTGAGTGACCTGACCTGTGTCTTCAGACACACCAGAAGAGGGCATCAGATCCCATTGCAGATGATTGTGAGCCACCATGTGGTTGCTGGAATTGAACTCAGGACCTCAGGAAGAGCAGCCAGTGCTCTTAACCGCTGAGCCATCTCTCCAGTCCCTTAGTCAACTTTTAAAGAGTCTTCCTTCACATTTTTGTCATGAGTGAATTCTCTATAAGAAAAAGCTCAAGCAAGGCACAATGCTACACTCCTGTGATTCTAAGACTAGGGAGGTGAAGCCATGAAGATGGCAAATTCCAGGCTAGCCTGGGCTACCAAGTGAGGCCCAGTCTAGAAGAAAGGAAGGGGAGGGAGGGATTGAGGAGCAGAAGGAGGAGGGGAGGAGGGGAGGAATCTAGGCTACCATTAAATCTTGTTTAGATGACAGCATGTCCCCACCTGACCTTTCTGGCTCCGGTACTGTCCCCTCCAACTCTTACCTAGGAAGAAGGGTGGATCTGATAATCAGAGCGTCCCAGTGATGAAGCAAGTTGCCAGTAAAACAATACACTCTCCACCTCAGGAAGTGCTCAGCCAGTGCCTAGGTGCTTGGTCCTCGAACACAGTCAATGTGATCAGATACTACCTGAAAATCATGTCAAGATGCAGCTTCTGGTTCAGTAGGTCTGGGATTCTGATCTCTAAGTAACTCCCAGAAGAGTCCATTGCTGCATGCCCTAGGACCACACCTCAAGGAACATGGATATGGTGTGGAGTCCCACGATGTCAGAAAGCTTATCTGGGTTGGACATTTCCAACACGCCTGCGTGTTAGACTCCCTCAAATAATGAGATACCAAAGCTCTCAACTCCAAAGTCAGAGAATTGAATTTGGTTGATTAGAAGCAGGTCCTGGTTCCCTGTGTTTTGAACAAACTGTTTACTAACCTGAGCACAGCCTTTGAGAGCCACTGAGCCACAGGCATGAATATATTTCAAGCTCCAAGTTTCATTTCTGAAGAATCTGACACACATACCATGGGACAAGGCTGAGACAATTAAACTGTTAAGTTCACAGGAACCGCACCAGAATCAAACATTTCTTTGTTACATAACTCTCACCTCATTCTTTCCAAAGAATTGATAGGGTTTATACCATACTCCCAAAATAACTTTATTAATGATGTGTTAGAATTCATCAGCCCAATGATCCAATATAATTTTATTAAAACAGACTTCTGGGGAATGGAAAGATAAAATGCTTTATAGACAAGCATAAAGACCTGAGTTTGGATCCCCAGCAAGCACCCCACCCCCACAAGAAGATGTGGCAGCACACACGTGTAACCTTAGCACTGGGTAGCAGCCAGGGACAGGCAGTCTGTCCCTGGGGCTTGCTGGCTAGCCATTCAAGCCAACCAATGAGTGAGTGGTTCTTTCAAAAAAAACAAAGTGGAGAATTACAGAACATTTTAATGCACGTGTCTTGTGCATGCATGGCACACACATGTGCATGCATACTCAAATACACTCATGTGTGTGTACTCAGACATAAAATAAAGAGATAAAATTGGGAGATGGCTCGGCAGGTAAAAGCATTCAGTTCAAATCCGATGTTTACAGAATCATGCGAAAAGCTGAGCACAGTCACGTGTACCTCTAACCCAAGCACTGAGGGCCGGGAAAACGGGTAGAGACAGGAGAGTTGCCAGGGTTCGCTAGCTGCCAGCCTAGGTCTAGTGTGAAGTGAGAGACCTGAGTGAGGTAATGCCGCTCAGAGTGGCCAAGCAGAACATCTGATGCCCTCCGCTGGCCTCTGGGCATGCACATGCATGAGCCAGCCCATGAGGGCCCTTCACATTGGATTTTTTTTTTTGAGAGTTTTTACACACACACACACACACACACACACACACACACACACACACACACACACAAGAAAACAGCTGCGTGGTGCAAAGAAACATCGAAAACAGCTTTCCAAACAGGAATTATTTAAAGTGAGCTTGATCAGTGGTTAAGAGCACTGACTGCTCTCCCAGAGGTCCTGAGTTCAAATCCCAGCAACCACCTGGTGGCTCACAACCATCTGTAATGAGATCTGATACCCTCTTCTGGTGTGTCTGAAGACAGCTACAGTGTACTCATATATGATAGATAAATAAATCCTTAAAAAAGAAAAGTGAGCTTGGAAGAGACACAGACTGGTGCGGTTCTAAAGAGAACTCCAGATGCCTCACAGGAGGGTCTAGAGCACCGGTCCTCAACCTTCCTAATGCTGCAACTCTTTAACACGGTTCCTCAGGTTGTGGTGACCGCTACAAAAATCATCCCCATTACTACTTGATGACTGTAATCCTGTTACTGTTATGAATGGTAATGTCAATATCTGGTATGCAGGAGATCTGATATGTGACTCCTGTGAAAGGGTCATTTGACCCCAAAGGAGTTGCGACCCACAGGTTGAGAACTGCTGGTTTAGGTTCGTGTATATGTGCACGTATACGTCCAAGGTTTACAGATCTATACTGGCTGTCTTTCTCATTCACTCTCTGCTTTAATTTTTGAGACACAGGGTCCCTCAGTGAACTTGGAACTCACCGATTCAACTGGACTGACTAGTCTTTGAGCTCTGGAATCCTCCTGCCTCGGTTTTCCCGGATCGCAGGTACCAGGCACATGCTATACCATTGAGCCTAGCTTTTAGGTGGATGCTGGGAACTGAACCCAGGACTCATGGTGTGTGCTGGGTACTTTACCAACTGAACCAACTCCCCAGCCCTGTAGACTCTGAATACTTCAGAACCCTGTTTTTCATTGCACTCGTCAATATTAATCCCTTTGCAACATGGCTCCTGTGGTAGTTAATCTTCACTGTGGAGCAGATTTAAAATCAATTGGAAGACACACCGTTGTAAGTATCTATGAGGGCATTCCAGAGGATAGAGGAACCACTCTAAATGTGGGTATTATCATCCCATGGGCAGAGGGCCTGGACTGGATGAGACAGAGAGAGAGAGAGAGAGAGAGAGAGAGAGAGAGAGAGAGAGAGAGAGAGAGAGAGCGCAAACGGAGTACTGGCTCTCATCTCTGCTTCCTTGACTATCCATGCAATGTGACCGTGTGCAGCGGCAGCTGGAGCTGCCGTCCCTTCCCCCGACTAAAGGGACTGTACCTTCAAGCTGAGAGCCAAAATAAACTTCCTTGAGTTGATTTTCTCAGAGCAATAAGAAATGTAACGAATACAGAAGGGTTCGTGAAGGTGGATGGAGGCCAAGTTTTAGACCTTGGGGCTGGAAGTGGGTGTGGGGATTGTAGCCCATAGCAGCAATTAGGAGAAGGGTCACTTGGATTACTGAGATGGGACATCCAACGTCGGGCTGCAGGTAGTAGCCTGGGGTAAAAAGAAACCTATGGAGAGGCCAGTACGATGTAGCCTGGCAGGTGGGCACTGGCCGAAGGGAAGAAAACAGGGCTCTATAGGCAGCTGCATCTGACCGTCTGGCCATCCTCCCATCAGCCTGGGTGAGGTGCACCTCTCATCCCCTCCCAGCACACGAGGGTGCTTCCCATCACTCTGTAAGCACATCCTGTCTCTCCTGCCTCAAACGCTTCTTTTCCAACTGCCTTAGTCGAGCCTACCTTCCATCCCTACCTCAAACACCCCTAGATCAGAGCAGCCTCCCCATTCTGACTGCACTGGACCCATTATCTATCCTCATATTCTGTGTACCCCTTTATCCCCAACACTCATTACGATCATCAACTATACATCTTATATTTAAAAGTTGCCATCAACCCTAAGCCCCACGAAGGCAGAGACCCTGGCCATCTTGAGATAGCTCAGAACTTTAAGCACCCAGTACCTGGTGGGTTCTTAATCAGCCTACAACCTTCCTAAGAGGAGGGACTGAGCTCAGTTTACCTCTGTACTCTTGGGTCACCCAAGCAATCCTTCGATGCATAATTGTGTGATCCGTGTAACCAGAATTAAATTATCTGGAGTAGCCATGATTAGAGGGTGGACTGAGACTCAGGAGAAAGATCTCGAGGTTTGGAGAGGGGACGGTCACAAGGGGACATCGACTCCTGGACCCAATGCTTTGATCAGCATAGACCTCCCAAAGTGCGCGTCAAGAAAGATAGGACATCCATGGAAAGGAAGTGGTTCCACACGTGAGTCTGGGGGAACCTGCTCAACTTGAGTGTCAAGACCTAGCCAGCAATAAGGACATGGGATGGAAGGCATTCCTGTTTCTAGTTCCAGCTGATTCAGGCTTTCATCAGAATGGCAGATGGAAATCCAATCTCAAGGGCCAGCTCACCCTGACGTATCTTCTTAACTCCCACGACCTAGAAACCAGCCTTGATAAAAATCTCTTCTGTGTGATCACGCCGCACGTGTCTGTGGAGCATATCGGCTGTCATCACAGCGCTGTGGGAGGCAGGCAGCAGGTAAGCTCATCTCTTACCAGAGGACAAGGCTAAGGACCGGAGATGAAGTGAGTGTCCTGGGCTTCCACCTCAGGGGAGCGCGCTGAGGCCTTCCTGTGGCCGCATTCTGAGCTTGCCCTCGGTGACTCAAGAGACCACAGAAGGCTGTGTTTCTTCCCCGGGGAGGAAACAAAGTCTGAGCTAAATGTGGCTTGCGTCCCCAAGCACGCCATGTCCCCCAAACATCCATTTTAACTTGGTAAGAGGGAAAATTTTAAGTATTCACGGCAAAACAGATATATACTCAAGGAGGTCAAAAAGTATAAAAATTTACGGTTAAATTTTAGTTACTAATACCAAAACAGTATTGGTTTATGAGCCATGACACGTGTACCACACTGACGGAAGATGTCGATAATAGTGGAAACTGGGTGTGAGGTGAATGTGCTAGTCTAAAAAAGAATACAGTGGATCTATGACGACACCGAAGCAATCGTTTTTTTTTTATCTTTAAAAATACAAGATACTGAAGAACACAGACCTGTAACCACAGTGCTGGAGAGGTTGAGACTGGAAGACCCTGAGTTTGGAGACAGTCTAAGCTACCTAATGAACCCCATCTCGTAAACAAGGACTTCTTCGAGTTGTACACCCTACTCCTTCCCGCAGAGGTAAATCTGTACGTGTGAAAATGAGGAGATTCCGAGGAAGTTCAGAGCCTCAGCCTTCTCCAACGGAACCCGGTCATTGTCCCATTTCATTTGCGGTACGTGGGTGGAGGGGACTAGAAAGAGCTAAACTCCCATTTGCTTCCTCTAAAACCCTCTTCCTTTTCAAGAAAGCAGATGAGCCAGGGCTGGAGAGATGGCTCAGGGGCTAAGAGCCCTCGCTGCTCTCCCAGAGGATCAGAGTTCAGATCCTAGTGCTGACATCAAGTGGTTTGTAACTGTCTCTAACTCCAGGTCTAAGAAATCCAGTGCTTCTGTCCTCTGCAAGCCCCGCCCCCCCACATACCCTCATGCACGCGCACATACAGTTAAAAGCAAAAACAAGACCCAGATCTTGTAAAATAGCCGCCCTCACCATATCAGTCCGCATCTATAAAAGCCGCCAGTTACAGGAGTTGGAGAGATGGCTCAGCAGTTAAGAGCACTTGTGTTTCCAGAGGGCCTGGGTTTGGGTCCATGTACCCACATCACCACTCACAAACTCCAATTTAGGCGAGCTGGCCTCCATGGCACCAGGCATGAACATGTGTACATACATCCGTGCAGGCAAAAACTCACACACAAAGTAAAATAAATAAGTTGAAATAAAATGCTTGTCCCAGGCAGGTAGTCAGGACAACTGAATTCACGGGTGACAGAGGGACCAGAACACCACTGTTGTTCTGCCTATAAATGCTGCAAAAACTGCGACTTGGGCTGTCTACCTAGAATGCTAGCTCTAGTCTGGGTCCCCTGTCATTTTCAACCCGAGTTTTCCAGCTCTCTGAGTGGTGTTTGGTTTCTCACTAATTTCTATAACAGTGTGAGAGACTTTTTTTTTTTTTTAACGTGTATGGGTGTTTTGCCTGCATGCACGTCTGTGCACCGAGTGCAGAGGCTAGAGAGGGTGTTGGGGACCCTGAGGCTGGAGTTACAGATCGTTGTGAGCTGTCACGTGCGTGCTCAAAACCTGGGTCCTCTGGAAGAGCAGCTGGTGCCTCTCTCTTTCAACTTTTTATTGACTGTGAGTTTCACATCGTGCACCCCAGTCTTACTCATCTCCTATCCCTTGCATCTGCCCTCCACCCTTGTGATCTCCACAAAAGAAAATAAAAACAGAAAAATAAACAAAGCAAAGCATAGAGAACATCTCCTCACGGAAGCTGTAGTGTGCCACAGCATGTCCCACAGTATCCCACTCAGTCCACACATCTTGCAAGATGTTCACTGTAATGTGTCATTGGTCTGATTCAAAGCCTCTGGCTTCTGGATGCTCTCTAGGACTCCTCACGGCTATCCTGCTGTTGCCCTGTGTCATGGAGATCCTACAGCTTTAAATCAGCAGGACCAACCCTTTCAGAAACTGCAACAGTTCACAGATGATGCAGGCTTTGGGGTGAGCCGGCTTAAAGACCTGCATGGTAGGCCAGGGTGGTTAGCTGAGCTGGTCAGCCTGATGGTTCTCCCTTATCCGCACACCAGGGTGAGCTCTCCAGGGCGAGCTCTCCAGCACAGCTCTGGCTAGCCACTGGGATGGAAGCATTTTGGGGAAGCATTGCTCCTCCTGTATTACTTGCAGAGTCAATGTATGCTTACAATGTTTGATAAGAGAACAAAAGTGCAAACCGGTAAGGACGCCCTGCCTGGTTGTCTGTCCTCTGAGCTCTGAGGAAAGGAAGCAGCAAACAGCCACTTAGTTCTCCATAGCATCCCACCAGAATAGGAGGAATTCCAGTGCAAACCTCACCTCATTCCAGACTCCACCACAGTCTTCCAAAGCATCTATTATCCTGATGTACTCCACAGCATCTGGGTGGAGATCCTGAAGGGAAACGGCGAGAACTCGGCCATTTACTAAGTCCACATGAGCACACGGTGTGGTACCTTGAGCTGTCTGTCACCTTCATGCTTTAGTCATCATGGGAGCAGGAAGCCTTCTCAAAGACATCCATTCCAGCCTCCAACTGACACAGAGCCTGAAGAGTGCAGGGCGTAACACTGGAAGCCCATGGCTTCTGAGAGAGAAGAGGCTTCTGGGAAACAGGAGTTGAAGTGAGAATGGGAACTGGTGGGGGTAGATAAGCTCGCCAAAGAGGCTCCCAAAGCTCTTTGCTCCCAACTTTCTGGCCCCATTCTGAGCTCACAACTCGCAACCGCTCAGCTTGCTCTGAATCTGTCTAATTTGTAATAGGCTATGGGGGGGGCGTTTAAGACAGGGAAGAAGGGAGATCAAAGGAAAATGCAGATATCATAGACCGTAGCTACACTCTAAACCACCACGCTATTTCAAACGAGCTAGAAAGCGGATCCCTGGGACAGCGTTAGAAGTGACAGCCAAGGCTGGAGCAAGTAGGCTAAGCCAGCAAGATACCTTTCATACCGGTGTCATTCCGGAAGAGCATCAAAGCAAACACTATGGTTGCCCAACATAATTGAGAGTTTCTTCGGAATTTCTGGTCTAGTTCAAGCAACAGGAAAGATGAATAAAGAAATAAGAGGGACGGGGATGGGATGTATCTCAGTACAGTGCTTGCCTGGCATGCATGGAACCCTGTGCAAACCAGACGTGGGGGTTCATGCCTGTAATCCCAGCACTGAATAAGCAGTGGCAGGAGAACAAAAGTTCAAGGTCATCCTCTGGAGCAAATCAAGTTCAGCAAATCAGCCTGGTGTGGTGAGGACGAGGTGGTGAGCACAGTCATGGAGGCCTGGGAAGACTCCATGGAGAGGGAGAGGCCTGGAAGCAGACGCCTGTGCTGAGGGTTGGGGAAGATTGAATGGGTCAGTTCAGCTGGGAGAGTTTGAGTGAAGGAATGATAGGGGACAGGTTGGAGACACAGGAGTATACATGGTATGGAATCTCACTGACACTTGGGCTTTGTCCTATGGGCAGTGCTGGGCTGACCAAAATGCCGGGGTAGAGGAAGCGGTGGGGTGGATGGTTGGGTGTGACAGCGGGCTCAGTAAGGAGGCGGTGCACTCAGAGATGATTCAGGGGAGCTGCAGAATGTGGGAAACATGAGGAAAGCCACCGAAGGAAGATATTTCTGATAAACAGACTTGGTGAGACGTGAGAGAGATAAGAAGAGAAAGGAAGAGAGCCCAGACGACCACGGGGCTCCCAACATGGGTGTCTGCAAAACAACCAAATTCCTTATAAAACTCGTCAACATGGTCTCTTCCATTCTTCTATGTCTGACTGTCCCCAGAATGAAGGAAAATGGCTTTTAAGATAACACTTCCTTACCATATGACCGAGCTGATCGTAACAACAACAGAGAGCCAGAGGGTATGAGACTTGGGCAGGCTCGTACAATGAAGCAGAGGCTCACTAGAGCCGGGACCTCCTACAGTTGGTGGTTCGTGACAGACCTTAGCCTTTGGAACCCAAGGAAACCACCTCAGCCATTTACTGTGTCCTCTCCCCTCTCTAGATAAGGAAACCCAGGAGTCTCAGTGGAGTGATTTCTGCAAGGTCGCATGGCAAAAGTAGCAAGCTAGGACTAGAGGTTGACTTGCTGTCTTAACAATCCAGGACCCCTTTTTTCCTACTGCTTACTTAGTGGGTGGGTGGGGTGCGCATACACGCGTCTGCTTGAGACTTGAGCCTCACACACACCTTTCTTTAAGACGAGATCTCATTTAGTGCGGCGGACCTCAAACTCCCTAGCTGAGGGTGAATTTGAACTCCTGACCTTGTGCTAAAATCAGAGATGAGCACCACCACACACAGAGTGTGTGTGTGCGTGTGTGTGTGTGTGTGTGTGTGTGTGTATGTGTGTGTGTGTTGCTAGAGATCAAACAGAGTTTTATGCATTCTGAGCAAGCATTATTCCAACTAAACTACATTCCCAGCCCAGAAATGAGACTTTTTTATTGAAACATCTCCTCTATGGAGTCACTATAAAACATATCTTATCAGACTCTCAGAAAAAGCCATATTGATAATAAAATTGGTTTATTTGTTTAGTTTAGTTTAGTTTAGTTTAACGTTCTGTATCTCTCTATGTTTTATGAGCATTGGCTCATGGCTTCACTTCTACCCTGGCTGTCTTAGGGTTTATTTGGGATAATAAATTTAGTTTTGCTGCGTCCTGAGACTTGTCACTACCCCCTCCACTTCTCTGCCTTGCCCTGACAAGACGTGGAACAGATCTGACACCCTTTTCATCTGAAGCAAACTTATGAAAATTCATAATTTGTAAGGTGGCTGGAGTGGGGGAGGAAGGAGAAAATGGGAAGCACACAATATCAAGAGCTCAATAAATATTTAAGTGGAATCGAGAGGCAGAACATGGATAAGAAGGGGAAGAATGGGCTTGACTGGGAGGGGTGGGTGGTCCATCAAGAAAGAGCAGGAAGAGATAGCATTCCGCTCACCTACTGGGGTAGTTCTTAGGAATTCCCCCTGCCCTCATTAATGGGCTGGCCCCAGGAAGGCCTCGAATGACACCGACACTCAGACTCAACAGACTATGACTAACTGGAATAAGTCACTTGCTGCTGGGTTTTCTGGTCAAAACCCTTGTGCTGTGTGATGTTGGCCCCAGCAGCCATTATGCATTTATCAATGTCCTGCTTAAAACAAGCACACAATAAAAAAGCACACACCTGAGAGAAGACAATAGTCTCTTGTCTCAGGGAAACGTACAATCCATTTCAGACATTTCTTTTCCTTGCTCACTTCCTCCTCTGAAGGCAGCCACCTGGCAGTGTTTCTATTTGTTCCCAGGGTACATATTACCCAGGGACACCATTCAGAGTTTTGTTATAGTGCTCTAGAGACCAGGGGATGGCATAAACCAGAGTACCAAAGACCCTCCATCCTCTGAGATAGGACAGTCAATGAATCTCAAAGAGGAGGCACTGGCACGCAGAGCTTCCTAGGTCCGGAAGTCTACTCTTTTGCTGTTCTAGGAAATCCAACAAAAGGAAATGCATTTTAGCACAAGCAGAAAAATATAGCCTGCCCCAAGACAAATAACTGTCAGTCCAGTAAGAGAAATCTGAGGCACACAGTGAGGGAAGAGAGGAGCTGCCCCCACTCAACCCCACAAAGATGGCAGGGGTGGCTGGAAGGCCACAGACCAGATAAAGGCTATGATCACCCCTAGAAGTTTTACCACATAACCGATCGGAGTTGTCTTCCCCACCTGCCAAAGGGCGTGCATGCAACATGCAGAGTTCTCTGGAAGGAAATGGAAGTGAGCAAAGTATGTTTAAGGGCACTGAATGCCTGGTGTGTGCATGCGTGAGTGTGAGTATGTGTGTATGTGTGTGCATGAGAGCATGTGTGTGCGTGTGCGTGTGACTGTGTATGAGAGTATGTGTGTGTGCATGTGCACATGAGTGTGTATGAGATATGCGTGTGTGCGTGTGCATGTGTGTGTGTGTGAGTGGGAATGTGTGTGGGAATGTGAACGTGCGTGGTAATGTGGGTGTGCATGTGAGTGTGTGAGTGTGCACGTGAGCGTGTGAGTTTGAGTGTATGTGCATGCCTGTGAGTGTGTGTGTGTGCGCGCATGCATGTGAATGTGAGTGTGAATGTGTGTGAGTACATGTGTGCATGAGAGTATGTGTGTGTATGTGCATGTGAATGTGTATGTGTGTGTGAGTGTGTGTGTGGATATGAGAGTATCGTGTATGTGTATGAGTGTACATGTGAGTGTGTAAGTGTGCAAGTGAGTGTGTGAGTGTGTGCATGTGAGTTTGAGTGTATGTGGACATGTGTGTTTGTATATGTGTGCGCACACACACATACACATGCGTGCATGGGCGCACACAAACTCACGCATGTGTGCACCCATGTGTGGTTGGTTAAAGGGTCTACTATCTGTACCCTGACCTCACAGGGATGCTCCATTTCTGCCGTTGCTATTACTAAAATGTCTTGAAATCTCTGTGCTGACTTATGAGAAGTTTCTGGCCAATTTTAGTTTTCTTCTGAACTTTTGGTTTCCTAACCTTCACTTCTCAGACCAATTTGCCAGTTCTCTACTGGGAAACCAGCTGCTTATGCTAAGAAGATTTTCACAGAATGAGAAACCCATGTGAATAAGCTACCAGTGTACTGTATGAAAATACACTCGACTACAGGACAATGGCATGTCCACAGGTGTGCTTCCCCCAACAGCACGAGATGGGCCACCCTGGTTTAGCCCTGATTAAACCCAGGACATAGTGCATTGAATACCGAGATGTAAGGCCTGCATTTTGCTGTTACCTTGGTTGCAGTAGTTCACCATACATTGTTTAGAGGACACCGTTTTCCCATTGTAGAAGAGAGTTCCATCTTGAAATAGCTTGATGGTAGTGAACTCGCCTAGCACTGTCCAGGCCTGAGACTGATCCCAAGCACAACCACCCTCAAGTAAAATCCATCTAAGACAGAGCTTCCTGAACCCATAAGTGCAGAACTAGAAACAGGCTCCGACGTTCAGGAAGTAGGAGCAAGGAACAATGCTTGGCTGCAGAACTGAACTGTTTCAAAGAAACAAGAAGCGTCTGGTGTCTGTACCCTTTGTTGGGCAGCAGCCTTCTTCTGAGATGTCCAGCGTTTGCCCGTGTTCTTCGGAAGAGAAATACTCTTTAAGAAGCTGACTGTTCAAACCTGCGATCCCAGGACTGTGGAAGCTGAGGTAAGAAGATTGTGTGACTCTGAGGCTAACCTGGGCTCCGTAATGAGGTCTGAGACAGCTGGGATACACCGTGAGACTTTATCTCAAAAACAAAAATAAAAGAGAACTAGGTTTTAAATGTATTTCAGTGACAGAGACAGGCTATCGCTTTCCTCAGGGTGAAACTAGTGGTCTGGGTTACGCTCCTCTCTAAGTGTTTCTGATTCAAAGACGATTTCATAGAGCCCACCCATCCTTTGGGTTTTCTATCTTGTAAAACATGCTAATGAAATTCTGTCTTCTCGGATTCATTTCCTTCTTATTTGGTTCTGACACACTTGACATTTTCCAACTCACTGAGATAAGTCACATATTAATCTCTGGGCTTTCGGTCGATAATTTATGGGGCCATGGTTGATTTTAAGGAGACAACGTATAAGAGACGTGACATCAAAGACCCATAATATTCATCTAACCTTTGATTTCACCACTGAACAATACAAAACACTGAAAGGTGAATCGCTTTGAGGGGTCTGTGACCCACTGTCCTGATGATGTAAGGGCTGATCTCTCCTCTCTGGTGACTCTTTCCAAAGAGCCAGTCTTTTGAGAATTTGATTCCCCCAAATTAAGGTTGTTTAATCACCCTAAATACAAAAGACAAGTTCATTAATCCTACCATGGATTGGATAGACGGTAAGGGAGAAGTCAAAAGATGACTTGTAAATGAACAAGGGTGACATATAACTAGACTTAGTTCTAAGAGCTATTCAGACCCACTGGGGGTCATACATGCACAGGCCTTAGAGTTGAACATTTCCTGCTTACACCAGGCTGGCAGACTTTAAGCTGGGAGATGGTAAGAGGAGTAACGCCGCCTAGTCAGCGAGATTGCATCAAGTACTCCTTGACATCCTATGGTTTCCTTATTGCATCTGCCTGGAGTCACAGGGTGTGTCCTGCCAAGCATGAGTGTGTGTGTCCTTTAAGACATTTCAATCTCTCAAAATCCTTCCCCCTGGGCCTTTCCCATAAGTAAATTTTCACAGGAGGATATAAAAGACCAAGTCGTCTAAGCAGAAAAAATTCTAGCTGCCATAGGAGGTCAAGGCGCACGGCAGGTAAGTCCTATTAACCTTTCCTGGTTCCTGCAAAGTGGATGATGAAATCTCAAGACCAGAGAACATTTAGTCCTTGATTTGGACTTGTCTTTCTTGGGCATTTTCTGGTGCCAGACTTAGCTATGGATTGGCAAGGTTTCACAGTGTATTGCAGGGGATGACAAAATCGGCTACAGGGCGAGAAGCCTTTTCTGCACCTGAAACCAGGCAAAACCTTCCATCAACTGTGAGGATTGGAAGGTTCCTCGAGCCTTTTTTATCTGCACTGTTTAGAAATCCCACTCAGAAAGTTGAGGAGACCGTGGCTGAGTGAATGCGATGTTTTCCAGATGGTCCCCACTGTAGTGAGGTGATACAATGTGTCAGGGAGAAATCTAAGCCAGCGCTCTCAGAGCTGCATCTCCTTCCTGCCTGTTGGCTGCAGCAGATCTGAACATCTGGTTAGCCCTGATAATCTAGTCCCTGTTTTAAATATTCTGAAGTCCTCTGGATCTCAACCAGGGCCCTGAACTGTAACTACTGGATGGTTTCATTTGGGGAGAATCGAGGGTTACGTTGTATGGCTTTTTTAATGTAACTGGCTATATTTAGCACATACCCAGTGTCTCACCTCCAGCTGGGACAAAGGAGTCTTTCTCCTCAGGGCTTGATAAAAGTCCCTAGGAATATAGAAGGAAAATAAACTCAAATCTCAAACCAGCTTCTTCTATTGGCATGTCCCAGCCTGCTTCTGACTCCAGGTCTAGGAGAAATCCCCACCCACCAGCAAGATACACTGGGTAGCTGGATACCAGCTGGGTGTTCCTAATCCCAGTCAGTACTGAAGGTCTCTACCTGGAGATATCAGATCTCATAGGTGGAGCGCTCAGTCCCCGAGAGTGAACCCTGATTTCAGAGCCAGTCACACACTCCAGGCTGCTCTGTCTAGGAATCTGACAGCCTTCCCATAACCTCTCCTCAAATTTGACCAACATGCTAGTGACGCTCACAACACTCAGGGGAACACTTTGGTTATTTCAAAGGACACAGGGAAACTACCCTTCCAGCAACTTCTACGTGACATGTTCAATCATCTAAAAGCCCTCTGGAGTCTTTTTTTTTTTTTTGGAGCTAAGGACTGAACCCAGGGCCTTATCTACCACTGAGCTAAATCCCCAACCCGGCCCTCTGGAGTCTTACGGCATAATACAACTAAAGCCTGAACAGCCACATAGACCTAATGTTAATAGGCTGAGTGGGAAATCCCAATAAGGCTTGTCTGTTGAGATTTTTCTTAGCTTCTCTGAGCATCATTCCTCCCTCCCTCCCAAAGGACATAATCCCCTCTGAAATGGGAGGGTTGTGGTCCATTCTCAGATGGTGTAGTTTTGAGAATTTCATGGTCAGCACCAATACAAAAAGGTGGAGGGTGGGGAAGGGGTGGTTATTAGAGAGTTTGTCCCTGGGGAAAAAGAAATCACAGTTTCGATATCCTAATTTAGGGAGGGAGTTTCGAATATTCCGGAGCTGCTTGAAAGGTCAAATATAGTGTTCTTCCTGGAGACAGGGTGTTACTGGCTTTCCGGTTGGCTCATTCCATCACCTCATCAGGTTCTTGCCATTGTGGAAAAGGATTCCAACAATTCCTTCCCTCTCAGTCTCCTGAGCTCTTTGGTGACTTGCAAATCTGAGAGTCAAACTCTGGAAGACCCCAGTACTCCATGTGGTCTTCTGGGCAGAACTATTGCCTGTGAGCTTGCTGTTGGTGTAGACACAGGGCCACCTTCTACCACCTGCTAGGCCAGAGTCTGTACTCTTCCAAGATCATTAGATGATTTTTACACACACTACAGGATGAGAAACTGACTAAGAGCTTATCAGCTGACCCTGAACAAACTCCAGAAGATAAACCTCTCCTCTCTGTCAGTTATTCAGTATGTGTTCAGTGTTAGTCCGTACCAATGCTGAGCTCAGAGACAGACAGACAGACAGACACACACAGACATACTCACAGACACACACACAGACACACACACAGACACACGGACACACACACACACACACACACACACACACACACACACACACACACACACAGAGGCATTGGCTCCCAAGAACTCGTGGCCTCATTTGAAAACAGCATGAAAAGACTTGAGTAAAATATTGAGGTAGGACGGGGTGGGAAAAACCTAACGTTGCCCAGAGAAACCCGGTAAACATCACAAAGAAGAGGCCGTCTGGCTGGGGTTTTGAAAGCACACAGTTCATGAGGCAGAGAGGACATTGCTTGAGAAGAGGCATGGAGTTATGTCTGTGCCCTCTTCTCCCTTCTCCTCCCCTCCCCAGACTCAGGAGGAGTAGAGGCTGCGGCTCTCTCTTCAGAGCGTGCTCTGAGTCTCAGGGAAGAATGAAAATTGAGGGTTTGGGACATGCCTAATGGGAGGCTAAGAAGGCAGGTCCATGCCTTAAACATCACAGAGTGCCAGCATTCTGTATGCTTTGTCCCGGCTGCCTTCAGCTGCAGACGGCGTCTTTTCTTTCTTTTTTTTTTTTTTTTTTTTCTTTTTTTCAGAGCTGGGGACCGAACCCAGGGCCTTGCGCTTACTAGGCAAGCGCTCTTCCACTGAGCCAAATCCCCAACCCAGACAGCGTCTTTTCTAGACGCTTTGCTTGCCTGTTTTCCAGTGTCAGGACCCCATATTTGCCTAACTCTGCTTTCAGCCCTGCACCCTTCCTTCACGCCAGCCAGGAACATGGCCGTGACACAGAAAATAATTCAGCTTTAGCCTTGAATTCTTTTCTTCCTCTTTTTAAGGGGATGGAGGGGAGAGAGTGTGTCAAAGTAAAGTAGAAACAAAAAGCCAAGTTTCCTAATCAGATATGGCAGAGGAAATGGGAGGGTTGGGTGTTCCATGGGTCAAGAGCCTCAGTTTTGAGGGAGGGGAAAGCCCTGTGGAATTTCTGAGGAAAGGAGTGGTGTGTCCCCTCCCCTGTGCCATCCCCAGCAGAACCTGGCTGTCAGGAAACAAGCTATCTGAAGAAGGAGGCAAGAGAACCCCTAAAGCTTGGTCACATCTCTTCTATTTGTGTGATGTAACAAGTCCAGGCTCCCCAGGCGGAACGAGACATCCTGGGTCATTAAACCCTGCCCTCTTACGGGCAGGCCAGTGGCCCAGTGTTAAGGAATTTGCCCAAGATCATGGGGTGGAGCAAATGCAGAGCTATATCAGGTCCTCAGACCCTGGCGCCTCTTGCCCTCCTGTGTCTTTCTGGCTCTCCTGGCCTGTGAATATTATGAGCTTGTATAGCGAGGGCATCTGAGTTTGCCTGGGATTTCCCTGTTTTCTGAGATTCCATTGCTCAGAGTGGAGCTCCACTGAGGACCCCGGTCTCATTTCAGTGATGAAAGTGCTTCTGCGTCTCCCGGCCCTCCTGGCTTCCCTGACCTTGCTCCAGACTGCAGCATCTGCCAGAAATGGTAAGCATCAGGCTGTGTTTGTTTCTTGGAATAAGACCAGGACATAACCTTGGTGGCTGAAATCAATGTTGATTTGTACTTACGCAGCCCAGAAGGCTAGCCGTTCAAGGAGAAGGTAATGGTAGGCCATGTTCCTCCTCAAGGCCCTGAAAGAGGACGCTCCCTTGCCTCTTCTGGCTTCTGATGCTGGAGGTATCCTTTATCCTTCACTTGTAGCTACCCTGATTTTTACATGCCTCCGTGTGTCCATTCCTAAACCTACCAGGTTCACCCTAATCAACACAACCTCATCTGAATTAATCAGATCTGCAAAGCCTATCTGAAAATAATGTCACATGCTGAAGGTCCAAAGGGACACCGTTCGACCCACTGCAGTCTCCTGGCAGGGAAAAGAGGCAGCCTCTGGTACTCCACTCCCCAACCTGAGGGAGAGCAAGGAGCCCATCTTTCCTTTCATGTCCTGACTACTGGCTAAACTCTGATGGGCTGTTCAAGGGACCACAAGACGATCTCTCCAGATCCCATGTAGCCCAAGCGGAGTGGTCACACTGAATGTCCGACCGTACTCTTCCCGGGCACTGCACCAGAATCCCATAGGTCGTTTGACATCCAGCTGAAGAACAGACAGGTTGCTTCCCGGTCTGTATCATCCCCCTTTAAGGCAGTGGTTCTCAGCCTGTGGGTCTCGACCCCTGTGTAGGGGTCACTGGACCCTCTCACAGGGGTTGCCTATCAGATACCCAACAACCAGATATTCACATTACAGTTCATAATAGAAGCAAAATCACAGTGATGAAGTAGCAACGAAAATAAGTTTATGGTTGGGGAATCTCAGCATTAGGAAGACCGAGGACCACTGCTTTGAGGCCTCTCGTAGCATATCCTAATCTCGAACTTCTACATGCTTGGGTTTGAGATTTGAGGTAATGGCTGCCGAAATGAGGATGGGGCTGGGGGTAGGGGACTAAGAATCAAAGGACATCTCGAAGGGGCGGTAATTGACATCCTTCTGCTTTTCCTTCCCCAAGATCCACCTGCCAAAACTGTCACCATTTGTGACACAGTGGAAGAGGTCAAGGCCTCAGTCAACAAGGCCTTCCTGGATTCCCGGTCCAGGTAAATGAGACTCCTGTGTGTTAATTCCCCTTCACGGGCTTCCTGCTAGTGACAAGGGCAACTTGACCAGCCCCAACAAGCCAGCAAGCCAAAGCAATTACAAAACTTGCCTTTCCACCCCTCTCCACCCGAACCAAGTATGAGGCAAACAGGAACAATAGCTTCCGAGTTCTAAAAATCCCAGCTTCTAAGATGCCTTGAGGGGCCATCTCCTATAATCCTATAGGGATTTCCCTCCATGTGGCCTAGGATTTCCTTTGGTTATAACCTTGCCAGATTCAGAAGGTTTTTTTCATTCGATTAATGTAGTCGGACTTGCGTCAGGCTCTCCAGAAACGGAACCACAGGTACGGAGTCAGTGCGGGTAATTTGCGAGAGAAGTCCTCTCAAGCAAGGTTGCCACATAATGTAAAATTGAGTGTGACTTCAACTCCAGCCTCAGCCCGACCCACCATCACTACCCACCCACAGAGACCTAGAGTGTAAGGTGCACTTCAGAGCCCGTCCCATCTTGGAGCAAAGGAGTAGAGCTTTCCCATATCCACCTTAGGTTGACGTGGCCCAGGCTTGGAGCTCTTGGTGACAAGTGTTAAGCATACTGGTGATAACAATTGGGAACTCTAATGAGGCAATGACAAGGGCTCGGGAAAAAATGTCAAATAAAGCTACAGAAGTGAACCTAGAGGCTGTACCCACAGCAGCTGGCCAAGGAGCCCAGAAACCCTTTTGATACATCTGAGGAGGCCTCCATCAACAGACTAAGTCACCATCCACACCATTCAGAGGACTGGGACTCACGAAACAAGCAATCCCATGATTCTTTTGGTGACGTTTAGGTTGCTTTTAGTCTCCAGAAATAGTATCATTTCACAAGGTCAAAGATCGGTCTAAGGAGGCAAGTCCCAAGCTGCTGACTTTCTCGGCTCTGTAGTACCTGGGCTCTACAGTGACGAGGAGGAGCCAGAGGTCCTCTTCCTTGTTCTAGGATAGGCTCCTTCCACTCCACCAACTCCTCCATAGGCTGAGTGGAGAGAGGAGTGGGAAAGTTAGGGAGGGCAAACCCACCTGTCCTGAACAGCTCAGTGCTTCAGTGGGACCTCTCTTTGGGTACTTTTCTGGCTACTCCAGAAATCTATTACCAACTCAAAGACCTGGAAACTTTCTCTCTAACCTATACTGAGAGCTCCAAGCCTGTGCTTAGGCTCATGACTTTAGACCTGAGTCCTGGACTACTGAGCTATACTCTCATAAAAAACAGCAGGAAGCTGGGTGTGGTGTTGCTTGACTTGTCCTGGCACCCAAAAGGCAGAGGCAGGCAGATCTCGGTAAGTTTGAGGTCAACCTGGTCTACATATCCAGGCTAGCCAGAGCTGTTGCATAGTAAAAGCTTGTGGGTTTTTGGTTGGTTGACTGGTTTCGTTTGGTTGTTTTAAGGCAGCAAAAGACAGCATGACTTATATGCTGGTTCTCTTTAGGGAGGTTAGGCTAAGGCTAGCCCTCCTTTGCCTTTTCTTTCATGTCCCTTGGGCTAAACCATGGCACTTTAAATGGGGCTAATGACCTGTTGTGAAGGACAGGGCAGGCATTACAAGCAGTGACTTAAACACAACCAAGGAAGGCTGGGTTCGTGAGAATCTGAACCATATTCCAGAGGCTTGGAGACAGAGGCCTTGTCAATAGAGCGTCACACACAAGGAAACTGAGGCACGGTGAGGCAGCAGCAGGTTCTTGTGCCACTAGTCTGTCTGAATTGTCACAGACTTCAGAGTAGAAGATCTTGCTTGTTCTTATCTTGCACATAGAAGACACAGGACTAAGGGTGAGCTTTCCTGTGATGCTCGGCGTAGGCTGAGTGCTTCCGGGCAGACCCCAAACCAATTTTAGGCCCAGATGCATGGGCAGAACTAGAGGCCTATGTGTGTCCTTGTGCTAGAACTCTTAGATTATAAGGCTCAGCAGGATACCAGGAATTCTCAAGTCTGGATTCATCCATTGTACAACCTGGGTGGTCTTAAGATGCTCTGTTGGTTCTGACTCTGTCAGAACCCTCTGGCTGGAATTTAGGAGTCTTTTGGTCCATCCACCAGCTCTATTTAAGGCCACATTTAGTGCTCCACAGTGTCTGTGGTTTTCTCTTCCCTGAAGAAGTTTTTCTAGCAGCATCAGAAGAGACAAGGGGCGGGGGGAGTGCTGAGAGCCCACGTTTACTCCTCAGAACCCTTGTGGCTTCCCCCCACCCCGTACACACACTCCCTTGCGTCTCTCCCATGAGCCACGGACGCACTTCCTCGGAGCCTTCTCATGATCCCCATCGGTTCCTACTGTAGGCTGAAGAGGGCCATGAGCGCCGAGGTACGTAGCACCCGTCATCTCTCAGACTATCTCAAGCATGCCAAAGGCCGGACACGTACAGCCATCCGAAACGGGCAGGTGTGGGAGGAATCTCTAAAGAAACTGACCCAGTTTCTCACCAACGCCACAGGTAAAGAAAACTTGCTAGACCTCTAAAGAAAGGAAGGGACAATCGGTACAGAACAGAGGCCACCAAGAACTGTTAGGAACTATCTACATGGAAAAGCATATCCACCTCCTTTCTTAAACCCAAAGGGCGTACTGGTAGACCTCAGCAGTTCTTTTGCCACAGCCAAGCCAATGTTCCTTTTGCAGATGAAAGAACTCTTTGTGACAAGGTTATATTGCTAACTGATAGAGAAGGGACATCTGTGTTTCCGTGTGTTATATGATTTTTAAGACATCTGCCTGGAGGAAACGCCAAAGTCAATAAACAGGGTTTCCTACCCTAAGCCAGTGTCCTCTCTCCTGTAGGTGAAGCTTCTAGTGTCAGAAAGGTTCGCTGGGAGTATGTCTCAAGAAATGAAACTTTTCAACTCCTGAGTCACTCTGAACAGAAAACATCTCCAGTGAGGCCACTGTGACCCACTGGGAACGGTCCTTTCCACTACGCCAAAGAGTCCTAGGTCTTGAGGTTGGGAAAATTCAGAACCTCACACAGCAGAGGGTCCCTCTGTCATCTCTAGTTTGATTCCCTGCCTGTTGCCAGTGTCTCAGAACTTGGCCCTGTTTGGGGTTCCCTTCTGTTTCAGGTCAAGGGCTGGACTTGACTTCGCTCTTTTGGAAGGTGGGCTGTAATCCCCCTGCTCCAGCAGTGACTTGCAACATAAGTAACCCTTACCGGACCATCACTGGAGACTGTAACAACAGGTGCACGCACCACCCCAGTCAGCATCTTAGCCCCGTGGACACTGCAGGCACAACTCCTGAGTCTCTCTGAGGAGAAAACATCTCCAGTGAGGCCACTGTGACCCACTGGGAACGGTCCTTTCCACTATGCCAAAGAGTCCTAGGTCTTGGGGTTGGGAAAGTTCAGAACCTCACAGTGCAGGGGGTCCCTCCTCCCCATCTGCTTTTCCTCCCGCAGAGCTCAGGTTAAGGGCGGCAGGGTGAGGGCAGCCAGCCAGGATGCCACCTGCTGAGGCTGAGAGCCTTCTTGCTGGGTTTCAGGAAGAATCCAGCGCTGGGATCCGCCAACAGGGCGCTAGCTCGATGGCTGCCGGCAGAGTACGAGGATGGACTCTCCCTCCCCTTCGGGTGGACGCCGGGGAAGACGCGAAACGGCTACCCTCTCCCGCAGGTGAAGGAGGGCGGGGTACAGGATGGGCGGGAAAGAGCCCCACGCAAGTCAGTCAGCACTCTGAAAAGGAAAGAGGGAGGCACAACTGAGATCAGGATTTGCGCCCGAGCGAAATGTTCTCCAAACTGCCGCAAGGGGGCAGCAGAACCCGGGGCCCAGCCAGGTGGTGGTGGTAATGTCCCAACTGTCACAAGCCTGATACCCTGGGGTCTTCCAGGCAGATGGTTTCCTTGCACTATTCTACTTACGCTTACCCTGTCCCAGCCCCTGGAGTGCACCAGCTGTCGTTTTCCTTTAGGTCCGATCTGTTGGCCTCATCTGAGTTGGCAGCCAGTCTCCAGGGTCCCTCTTCTTATATCCAGAAACCTGGCGCTTCTATCACAGGCAGTCAGCAGCAGCGAGTCTTTGTTTTCCCTCTCCATAGTAAGGCTACTTGGCTATTGTCGGAGTCATACAGACCTGGGTTTAATCCCATCCCTCTCCCCTTGCAGCTGCAGGACCAAGAGTATCGACTTCCCCTCTCTAGCGTTCTCTGTCCTCCTCTATGTCAAGGTGTTAACATGCATGCACCCAGTACCTCACAAGCTGCTCTTGGGACTGGATCGTAGGTCCTCAACAAACTGGTGTTGAATTTTGATTCCCAAAGCATGCTTTCTTCCAACCTGACCTCCCCCTCCCTCCACGTGCAGCCCCGTGAAGTCTCTAACCAGATCGCCAGCTATCTGAATGAGGAGGGTGTTCTGGACCAGAAGAGATCCGTACTCTTCATGCAGTGGGGTCAGATCGTGGACCATGACCTGGACTTTGCCCCTGACACTGAAATGGGGACTGATAACTACACCAAAGCCCAGTGTGACGAGCACTGTATCCAGGGAGACAACTGCTTCCCCATCATGGTAGGTCTCAGCAGCCAGACAGCCGCCCCTGACCACTATCGTGGATCACGTGTCCCTTGCAACTCCCACGTAGCACCCGTTCCCAGCCCAAAGACCGGGATCGCTTGATAGCTTTGGATGCTGACTTCGTAGCTTCATATCCATTCATGCGCTCAGCCATCCACTCAGCGATTAGGCAGAAACGGTATTCTATGTCAGGGAGTGCAGCAAACACTGAGGAGTCAAAGGTGAAGTACTGCTCTTGCTCCTGAGGACAAAAGGCTGTCATGCAAGCGAGCATGTGAACTATTGACAGACTCCGGAACTCTGCAGAGGGTGGTTTATGTCCCGGACCCAACAGGATCGAGTGTGCTGGGGGCTGATTAGAAATGCAAACCCCCAAGCCTCACCACCCCCACCCCGGCCAGGTGTTGGGAGATACAGTCTGTATTTGTATCAGGACACACACATTCACCCCACCCGGCCCCCTTCTGGCCTGGGATTCAACCTATATTTAGTTTGTGGAACTAAGTCCCTGAGGATGACTTCTGTTCCCAGAAGGAGCTAAAAGTAATGCCAAGGGCAAGGGCGGGGGCGGGGGCGGGGCAGGGGCGGGGCAGGGGCGGGGAGGGGGCAAAGAGTGTTGGGCAGCAGAGCGGAGAGAACGGCTTGCAGTGGTCTCTTCTTAAACATAGATTTTTGTACTTAGTCTTTTATTCACTCAAACGACAAATCGACAGTCTGCGCTGTGGTATAAATTTTTTTAAAAAAAAAAAAGAAAGAAAGAAAAGAAAAATCTGAGACACAGCTGAGACTGAGACCCGAGTCTTACATATTCCCCTCCTAGTTTGTGGGTGCTTAAACAAGTCAACCTATTGGACTCATTGAGACCGTTCTCTAATGTGTAAAGGACTGGGCTGTCTGACTCACAGGCTCTCTGGGGGCCAGAATGAGATGAGGTATGAATAGCGAGTGGCTGGCATGAGGCAGTTCCAGGGTTGATATTTCGGTAGTAATTACTAAATCTCATCTCATATGCTGCATGCCCATCTAGGGCTCTCGGGAAATCCTCTCTGCCATTTCTGAGCGCTTGTTGTGAAAGAATGAATCATTGTTTTCAGCTCTTGCACATCAGGATATAATGAACTCTGTGGAGTGTCGTGGGCCCCGGGAAGTGTATTGTCAGCAAGAGGCATCTAGGGCCAGTGTCTGGCAGGAGTCCCAGGAGGTCACCGTGAGCATCTTTTCCTCCAGACTGACCCTGACAAGCATTGCCAGGGGGTAGATATTTTGTGTAGTCACCCCCAACCCATCTCTCTACAGTTCCCAACTGGTGACCCTAAACTGAAGACTCAGGGGAAGTGCATGTCTTTCTTCAGAGCCGGATTTGTCTGCCCCACACCACCCTACCAATCCCTGGCCCGAGAGCAGATCAATGCTCTAACCTCTTTCCTGGACGCTAGCTTAGTGTATAGCCCTGAGCCGAGCATGGCAAATCGACTTCGAAACCTCAGCAGCCCCTTGGGCCTCATGGCTGTCAATGAAGAAGTCTCAGACCATGGACGGCCCTTCCCACCTTTCGTCAAAATGAAACCCAGCCCCTGCGAGGTCATCAACGCCACAGCTGGTGTGCCCTGCTTCTTGGCAGGTGAGTCTAGGCTGGGAGGGGAAAAGAGGGTCTGAGGAACAAGGGGATCGTCGAAGGAGGCTGCTCCACCTTAGGGTTTGTCCAGGAAAATCCCCCGTCACCCCTGCCCATAGCACTACACTCGGAGTAGAGCGTTCGCTGTAGAACAAAAGAAGGAAAAACACACAGAAAATCCACACGATCTCATCGTCCACCAGTATTGGTTATTCGTGTTTTAATATAAACCTTTGTAGTACTGTATCCCAGGCACAGTTGTAGCCAAGTCTGGTAGCACAATCTGTAACGCTGCCCATTTGACCGTCTCCACCTGACTTTCCTTAGTCTACCTTGAAGGACAGGCTTGGGAGAGAGTCGGGGATGGGTACCATGTTTCTCTGTGCAGCTCCCTGGCTCTGCTCAGGGAGAACGCATCTTCTTGTCTTTTGGACTTTTAGGAGACTCCCGAGCCTCAGAGCAGATCTTGCTGGCCACATCCCACACACTCTTTATCCGGGAGCACAACCGGTTAGCCAGAGAACTAAGCACACTCAACCCACACTGGGACGGAGAGACTCTCTATCAGGAGACAAGGAAGATCATGGGAGCCTTCATCCAGGTATGGAGGCAAGAGCCACCGTCGGCCACCTCGGCTCTGTTTTGTCACTTCCAGCCGCGTGCCCTCTTTCCACATTCTTCCTTGCTCCTCCTTCCCTTGTGCCTCTCTCCGGGTGTCTGATAGGCTCCATTTTTAAATGTATCCCCATGTTCTGAGCGTGGGGAACTACCCATGTGTGGCACCTCCATGAGCCTGCTGTTGTCATCACGGAGGCTACAGGTTCTCTCTGCGGTGACTTGAGCTATTTTGATTTCTCTTCCTTTTAAATTCTCTCTATATAAGCTGTGTGTCGTAGGCATACATACTTGATTCTGGATTGCTTTCTCAACTAAGTGAGTTAGAAGGGTTGTGTGTGTGTGTGTGTGTGTGTGTGTGTATTGTGTGAGAGTCTGTGAATGTGTGTGAGAGAGAATATGTGAATGTGAGTGTATGAGAGTGTATTGTGTGTGTAAGTGTGTGTGTGAATGTCTATGTGTGAGTATGTGTTGTGTGAGAGCGTGTGAGTGAGTGTGTGTATTGTGTGAATATGCATGAATGTGTGTGAGTAGTGTGCATATGTGTGAATGTGTGTGAGTGTGTGTGAGAAAGTATGTAAGTGTGAGTGTATGAGAGAGTGTATCGTGAGTGTGTGTGTGTGTATGAAAGAGAAAGTGTGTGTGTGTGTGTGTGTGTGTGTGTGTGTGTGTGTGTGTGGTGTTATGGGTCTCATTTAGCCCAGGTTGGTCTTGACTTCCTGATCCTTCAGCCTCTACCTTCCAAACTCTAAGATCATGGACATCCAAAACCATATCTGGCTTGTTAGAAGTTAGATCTTTTATTTTGTCCTTTAGAATCCTTAGGGTCTAGTTTACTGGAGGTTCTTTTCCTATTTATTTACTTATTTATCTATGTGTTTTTCTTTCCTTCCTTTTCCTCCTCTTCCTCCTCTTCCTCCTCCTTCTCCCCTCCCTCCTCCTCTTAGTTGTTTTGTAGAGACAGGGTTTCTCTGTGTAGCCTTTGCTACCCTGGAAGTCACTCTGTAGACCACGATGGCCTTGAACTCAGAGATCTGCCTGACTCTGCCTCCTGAGTGCTGGGACCAAAGGCCCCACCGCCGCCCACCTCTATGGAAGTTCTTCATCAGCCTGTTTTTTCTTTTTAGTACGGATTAGTAAAGCCTACTGGTCATTTCCGTTTCTGGCCTCTGCCGTTTGCATTCAACTACTGAGCGGATCCAGTCTCACTCCTGTTTTCGTTACCATTATTTCAAGGAGTGGATTTTCAACTCCGTAGTTTTCTTTTTAATTTCTACTTCTTTGCTAAGATGTTTCCGGTGTCCCAATTCTTGTTTCAGGAAAAAAAATACGTAATTGGCTGAGGATTCTTTAAGATACGACTTTGAAATCTTTATCGATTGTAGTGTTGGGGTGCAGGTCAGTGGTAGGGTGCTTACCCTAGCGCGGTCAAGGCTCCGAGTTCAATGTAAAACACTGCAGCAAATAAGCGAGATACTAATGTGTTCGTCTGTGTGTGTTGGTGTGGTGGGGGGCTTGCCCGTGGGTCTTTGGCTGGGCAGGAACATATGTGTATGTGGAGGCCACAGCCCCCACCTGTGTCAGCTCTCCAGAAAGCCAAACACGTATTTTTACTTTTGAAGTTACAAAGTAAGCTAGCCAGGCTGGCCAACAGGCTCCAGGAATGGACCTGCCTCTCTGCCTTCCCTGCTTTGAGATTGCAAGCCCACAACACCATGCCTAGCTTTATTAATGAGTCCTGGGGATCCCAGACATGATCTAATTCCACCGGATCCATGTTGCTGTTACCTTCAGTGGGCCTTTTCCTCACTCAAAATGCGGCTTTCCAGGCTTTTGGGAGTACCGAACACTTTAGCGATTTTAATCCTATCTGAATCTTTTTTTCTAGCTTGTAGTTCCCCTGCTTAGTTTCTGGTCTGCCATTGTTTCCACTCTAGTAACGCTTGGTTCCAAGTCCTTCCAGTGTTTCCTAGTCTGCTTCACTCTTCCAGGGCATCTGAAATCCCCACTCTGCTGCTGCTAGGTCAGTCTTCAGGGCACTGAAGGGTTTTTTCTGGCTGCCTGTCGTTGCTAAGCAACCTCCTAGAGAAGCAGAAGCCATGGTGCCTGGGATTCCTTGGTTCTTCACCAAGGAATAAGAAGTGCTCAGCCCCCACAGAAGGCTGAGACTGTCCACAGCCTGGACTAAGGAGTAGGGCAAAGCTGGCCAGAGCTGAGGACTTGGGGTGTGAGGCAGGAATTGGGGCTTTCTGCTAGTCTGTGTTGGATTTCCCTGGCCCTTGGTCTCTGGAAAGAAAAAGCAGGCATGTTTGTTTGTTTGTTTGTTTGTTTGTGTGAGGAGGTTTCAGGCTGTCAGTCTCTTCTGCACCCAGTTCAATCTGGGGCTGTGTAGAACTCACCACATTGTTATTCTTCTCCAAGTTCTGGGGTCCCCTTTTTCTAGCTTTCAGAGTCTTTTTGGAATTTTAGCTTACGTGTCTCTGTGTGCAGATCAAAGCGAATGTTAGATCTCCTGGAGCTGGAGTTACAGATACCTATGAACCGTCTGATACGGGTGCTGGGAACTGAACTCAAGTCCTCCAGGAGAGCAGCAAGTGCTCTTAATAACTGCTAATCTCTCCATCTCTCCATCTCTCCTCTCTGTCTGTATTTGTCTGTCTCTGTCTCTCTGTCTGTCTCTCTCTCTCTATCTCTCTGTCTTTCTCTATTTTTTATTAAATTTTAAGTTGCTCAGGCTGCTTTAAAGTCACAAAGCTGACCTTGACCTCCTGATCTCATGCCTTCACATTACCAGGACTGGGATTACAGATGTGTATCACAATAGCCATTTGTTATTGCTGTTGGTTTAGGGTTGTTTGAGTTGGAAATAACAGTTTCACTATACAGCCCTGGCTGGCCTCAAATTTGCAACCCTCCTGTCTTTGGAATGCTAGGATTATAGACATGTATCACCATACAAGCTTGAAGTCCTTTTATTATTTCCTGGATGAAATAATTTCCAGGATGTTTAGTTATAGTGATTAAAGAGGAGAAAGAAAAATAAGGCTACACCACTTTGTTCTAAAACCAGAACACACACACACACACACACACACACACACACACACACACACATTTTTAATTATTAAGATGAACTATTGCCATATAAAATAGTAGAGCCAGAAATCTTGCTTTAGCATCAAATTGAAATAATCAATTAGTATAACCAATGTGGAGATAGAATGAGAAATAGTTGAAAGAAGGCCATGATTGATTAGCAATGTCTGCCATGGCCATAGGAATGGAAACTGGGTACAAATCCTATCCACTTGGCATCCTCTTGGACAGCAATTCCTCTCCAACCTTCCAGAGGCTCACACCTTGTCATAGTCTTTCCTCACGACTTCTTCTCCCCCCAGATTATCACCTTTAGGGACTATCTACCCATCCTACTGGGCGATGAGATGCAGAAGTGGATTCCCCCATACCAGGGCTACAATGAGTCTGTAGACCCCCGGATTTCCAATGTTTTCACCTTTGCCTTCCGCTTTGGCCACTTGGAGATCCCCTCTACTGTGTCCCGCCTAGATGAAAATTATCAGCCGTGGGGTTCAGAACCTGAGCTCCCCCTGCACACCGTCTTCTTCAACACCTGGAGGCTGGTCAAAGATGGTGAGTCTTTTTTAGGGAAGCATTTTTGCCTTAGCCCTCTCACTTCTTCAAGCAGTTTGTAGGGACTCCTGGTATGGGAGTCACCTTCCACACACTTCCTGTGTGGCCCTGGGGAAGGGAACTCATCTTACTGAGTCTTCATCTCCTTGTTTGTAAAAGAGGGCAGTAACAGTGCCCACCTCACCAGGATATCAAATGAAATGAGACAGATGTGTAGGGCGCCCTACTGTGGTTCCTAAGACCCAAGGAGTGATCAGCGAATACGAGTTATTTACTCCTCCCAGCTTCCCACGCTGGCATTCTTCTGCCATTTCCTCCCCTAGGCTTCTCTGAACCCTGACAAGATAATTTGTGGGGTGGGTAAATTGTTCTGTTCTAGAACCTCCTACCACCACGGGGTATCATTGATTGAACGCGGCCATCTTATTTGTCAGTTGAATTTGACTTTCCTTCAAGTTTAACCAGTCGGGGCTGTTTCCTCAAAATGTATGATCGCTCTTCCTCCTGGAGGAAAGTATGGAAAACAAAAGGCGCTGATTCCGTGAACTCAAACATGAAAAACCTCTTGGTATTCATCCCTACATCAGCCTAGGAGTACCCTCTCCTGTCACCTCAGAAAGGGTAGCCTGGACTCCTCTTACCCTGTCACAAAGGACAGGCTGCGTTGTGTTCTCTCCTTCTCGACCTCCCTCCGGTCAGAGACATTTCCTAGTCTTTCCCATTCCCTGTTGAGAGAAGGTGTCTGGGGCAGAGAGGACCCAGCATGGCTGATGCCCCCACCCTATTCCTATCCTAAGGATGGCCTCTTGGTGTCCCTGTACAGGTGGAATTGATCCTCTGGTTCGAGGCCTGCTGGCCAAGAAGGCCAAGTTGATGCATCAGGACAGAATGATGACGGGAGAGCTTCGAAACAAGCTGTTCCAGCCAACTCACACCATCCATGGCTTTGACCTGGCTTCCATCAACATACAGCGGTGCAGAGACCATGGGATGCCTGGTGAGTGGGTCTGAGGTCTCACTTGGTCTGGAGAGCTTCTCGGCTACCTTCTGGAGCTCCTGGACACTCTCTGCTGGGACCCAGGGGCCAATCAATCCTCACGCTAGAGGCTTTTAATTTCTTTTAAATTTTTATTTATTTTATACCCTGACCACAGTTTTCCCTCCTTCCTCTCCTCCCAGTCCCTCCTGCCACCTCCCTCCTCCCATCCACCCTGCCTCTGTTTCTCTTCAGAAAATGACTGACCCCCCTGGACATCAACCAGCCATGGCATATCAAGTTTCAGTAAGACTAGGCACCTCCTCTCTTCATAAGTCTAGACAAGGCAGCCCGTTAGGTGGAAAGTGTCCCAAAGACAGGCATCAGAGTCAGAGACAGCCCCTGCTCCTGCTGTGAGGAGTCCTACAAGAAGACCAAGCTACACAACTGTAACATATGTGCCTAGGTCCAGCCCACACAAGCTCCCTGGTTGGCAGTTCAATCTCTGTGAGCCCCTCTGGCCTCGGGTTAGAGACAAGCCCATTTTAAAAACCCATATAAGACAGCCAGGAAACAGAATCTTCCACTTTCTTAATGCAGGGCCGTGAGTGCACATCTGATGTTACTACCCTGCTCCTCGTTCAGGGAAGGCATGGTGTCGGGAGCAGGAGGCAGCTGAGTCAGGAAGCAGAGAGCGGTGGATGAAGCTGCAGCTTGCTTCCTGTCCGTGGAGCTGGTCCCGCTCATGCTCAGGGTGGGGCTTCCCACCATAATTAACCCTATCTAGAAACTTCTTCAGGACCATGCCCAGAGATTTGCCTCGTGGTTGTTCTAGATCTTGTCCCATTGACAATCAGTATTAACAAGCTCACCAGTTAAAGGACTGGAGGCCGGATTCCAAAGCTTTGTTCTTGTGTTGTGTAGTGCTTGGAACAGTGGCTGACCCCATAGTAAGCTGTAGGCATACATTTTTTTGCAACCTACTTTTAATACGGGTTCAATGTCTCCTCTAGCCCAGCCCCCAGCAGAGGTAGTAGAGAAGTTATTAGGACGGGGGTGGGGTGGGGTGGGGTGGGCCTATTCAGCTATAGCTCTTTGGGGGCGAGCTTGGTCTTCTTGGGCAGCAGTTTCGCCCCATAGAAAACACCAAATGTGATTGAGCAGCTGCAGACCAATCCTCTAGGCAAACAGACACCAGGCACGAACCAGCAGCTATAGTTCTGTCCTGGAGAAACTGCCAGGCTGGTCAACTGGCCTGAGGCGGGTGAGGCTGCAGAAGTGGCAAGCTGCCGCGGAGACCTCACAAGCAGTTCTTGTTCAGTTTCTCTCGATGGCGGTGTTACCCCAAATTGAGCTCAGCAATGCTATGGAAGGCAAACTGGTACATGGGTGTCTTTAGCAAAGAATAGCAAAGTGCAGCAAACTGAACCTAGGCTCCGTGCTCGTCTCCCACTGCCTGTGGGGTCATAGTTACACTCCCTCATCAAACGCACTTTCACGTGTCTGCCATCTCCAAGCATCCTTTCACCTGTGTCCGCTTCAGGAAAACGGCCTTTCACGTGTTTGCTTTAGCAAGACAGCCCTTCACCTGTATGCCTCAGCAAACCATCATTTGACATAACTTGCCAAAGAAACTAGAAGCTTCCCCTTCAGTAAGCCACAAGTCTTCCCCCAAGACTGAAGTACCACAGATGACAGGCAATGCAACATGTGTCCTTTGTCTTAAAACTCCCAGACTTTCCCGGCTGCTGGAGGTAATATACACCGCAAGGGAAAGCAAAAGTGAGAGATTCAGAGATGAGCTGCCTTATCTTCCCTCCCCTAGGGTACAACTCCTGGAGAGCTTTCTGTGGCCTGTCCCAGCCAAAGACACTAGAGGAGCTAAGTGCTGTCATGGAAAACGAGGTGCTGGCCAAGAAGCTGCTGGACCTCTACGGAACCCCCAGCAACATTGATATCTGGCTTGGGGCCATTGCCGAACCCCTGGTTCCCGGGGGTCGGGTAGGACCTCTCTTGACCTGTCTCTTGGGCCACCAGTTCCAGCGAGTCCGAGATGGAGACAGGCAAGTGAAACCATTATGGGGGCAGGAGGAGTCTTTTTTTTCCTTAGACGGGGGTCCCCAAAGTTCTTCTTGAGGTCTCACTCCATACCTCACCATGGAGGGGATTTTCCTTTTCCCAAGGATGCCCTCTGGCAGTGTGGGGAAGAGCAGCCACTGGGCTGTGTGAAATGACCCTGCTGTGTCCTCGTAGGTTCTGGTGGGAGAACCCTGGGGTCTTCACAGAGAAGCAACGGGAGTCTCTACAGAAGTTGTCCTTCTCCCGCCTCGTCTGCGACAACACTGGCATCACCAAGGTCCCACTGAACCCATTCCTGGCCAACACCTACCCGCATGGCTTTGTGGACTGCTCTTCAGTTGATAAGCTGGACCTCTCACCCTGGGCCGCAGTGCAGAAGTAGAACACTACTGCCCACAGGTTCCTACATTGCGAGTGTCCATGGTCCAAGATGCCATTTCGAACAATTCCAGTGGCCTACTCCTTTCAAGTTGGACACCAAGACCAAAGGCTGCCACAGCCTTTCCAGCCTCTCCACTCAGCTGTCACCACCCTCACCACCCTCTCAGCCTGTGGAAATCATCCCCTCTGATGACACTTAGGCTTCTTAAGATGTCCTTCCAGCTTGTCACACACCACCTACCCTCTCCCTGAATGAGCATTGGCTGAGGCTGTGACCTTTGATCTTTATGTTTCCTCCCTCCTGTCCTCCCAGACTAGATCATAAGCATCCTGAGCCAGAGACTTCTGCCTGCCTTGTGAGTATGACTTGTTCAACACATGAAGTGCTCAATAAACATCCGACTGTCCCTTCCTAGGGGCAGGACTTGAAACGGCTACATATGAGTAACAAGATGTTTGTAGTCATGCTGTGTCTTATTACTGAGCGGTCCTGGGCATCCATCAGTCTGACAAGGGAGAACAGTAACTGAGTGGGAGATTCAAGAATTCTCAAAGCAGGGAGGCAGGGACTCCTGGTAGTGGGGGTGCTGTGGGGTGGGGGGAGTAAATAATACCACAGAGCAGTGAGAATATGAACTTGGGGTGACACTATTCTGGGGGTACCATGGGTAACCAAGCCTGGATTTCCCAGGAACTAAAAAGGATCTCTTCTTCAGTCCTCCCAGAAACACCTTCCTCTTCCTGGAGAGTTCTTGGAACCCTTCAAGCTTCTGAGGAGGTAGTTTCAGAACACTCCTTGGGCTGTGGCCCAGTGTGCATTCACACATTCTTTATATAGGGTCTCACTTTATGTTTTAGGTGGGCCTTGAACAGTTATGTAGCCCAGAGTAGCCCCTATCCTCCTAAATTTAGATAACGTCAGCCTCCTTCATGCTGGGTTGTACTATCATGGCCTGGTTGACATTCTTTAAAAAAAAAAAAAGATGCTCCAGGGCTGGAGAGATGGACCAGTGGTTAAGAGCTCTGGCTGCTCTTCCAAAGGACCCTGGTTCAATTCCTAACACCCACAAGGCTGCTCGCAACTGTCCCAGAGGATCCTGTGCCCTCTTCTGGCCTCTGAGGGTACTGCATGCATGTGTGGCACATAGGGACACAGCAGCCAAAATATCCACACACATAAACAGAAATCTAAAATAAGTCAATAGTAAAATGGAGAGACTCTCCAATGTACAAGACCCTGAGCTCAATCTTAGCACCATAGAAATTAATTAGCTAGTTCATGAAATGATCAGTTGGTTAACTAGTTGATTAATTAAATTTACCCTTTCGAGGCCTGATGGTACAGGAGAATTGTTAAGCTCAAGATTGACCCATGCTACAGAGCAAGTTCAAGGTTCAGCCTGGCCAATGTAACAAGACCTTGTCTCAAAATAAAAAAGGGCTGGAGCTGTATGTAGCTCAGTGGTAGAGTGTTTGTCTAGCCTATACAAGGCCCTTGGTTCAATACCAACATCACAAGGGCAAAAATTACCTACAGGTAAAGATCAGTCAGGAAATCATTTCCTCATCTTGTGGAGGTTGCCTAGGGAAGTCTTTGTTCGTAGCCCTGTTCTGTCACCCTCCCCACCAGTCTTGGACAAGGCTCTGCTCTGTGAACACCCCTCTCCCCCCTCAGTGAGGTAATCGTGAGAGGTATTGGTCCTGCAGCTCCCCCACAGTGAGGGTCTGGTTTACCTCACCATTCTCTTACCGTTAGCTCCCAGGGGGGTTCCCCACCCCTCACAAATGAGAAGACAGGAAAGGAGAAGACAAGAGTCAGCTAATCCACTGTGGACCAGCTCCTGACAAGACCACTGGCCAGACACACCCTTCCCCTTCCCAGACACTGGGGTCTGATGACTGGAAGGAGTCATCTGCCCCCTTGAGCATCCCCAGGCCACTCACTATGCTAGTCTGCAGAGACACAGAGGCCTCTATTCTCTCAGCAAAGCCTTCCCACCAGACCTCAGCTTTCTGTCTCACTGGCTGTCCCCTCCCCTTCCCAAAGACAGACACAGAATAAGCATGCAGCAAACACACAACAGAACAATGAACAAATACCAGAACGTGGTGTCCACCTTCCCGTTCCACAGAGCTGTAGAGAAGTACATGAAGAACGAGGGTCTGTGTGGCCTGGCTGCCCTCCACATATGGAATAGACAAAGGAGGGCACCCCAGCACAATCATCACCCTAGAAACACCCTGAGGTTCAGATCACACTGGCTTAAGTTCTCAGACCAGAGGGACCCTCCCGCTGAAGGCACGGCCCCTTCACAGACACAGAACAAGATCCCCATCCACCATGCTTTATTAGTGTAAACCTCGGGTACAGATAGCACAAAAAAGGCCAATGGCCTCCGTTCCTCTTCGGGGCAGACTCCTGTGAATAGCAAGAGAATAGAGTAAGGGAGAAGGGGAGACCGCTAGGCGAGCCAAGCTGGCCTCGGACTGCACACAGCCACACAGTCCAGCTGCTAACTGCACTCCCTCTGGAGGCCACGTGACAAGGCCTTGGCATTCATCTTTGGTATTCATCTTTATTGCTTCTGTTTCCCACGGCCAGCGCAGTGCCTGGCACACGACAGCTGCCACAGTAGTGAGCTGGAGAGACAGTAAGCCCTCTAATAAGCCATGGCTACTTTTATTCATAAGGAAGAGAATTTATACTTAGAGTAACTTGGCCAACGTCACACACAGTACTATGCTACCGGGTGATGACTTGAACTCAGGCTGTCCGCTCACTGCCTCCCATGTTCTTATTATGGTCATGAGCAGTGAGCCCAGACTCATGTGATTGACACACAAGGCACATCGAGCATTGCCCATGCTCACAGCCCACATGCACTTGCAATACTAATTTCTGTATGTTGTCTCTATAGGTGTGCACACGTGTACGTGCAAACACACTTGTGCACTCACAAGTGAATGTCCAGTCATTTTTCCCACTGGCACCCACAATGTCAACAAAGATAGGTTCACCCAGGGCAGAGAGTTCTCTGTGATTCCCACTAGACAACTAGGTATACCCTTCAGTGTATCATGCCCTTACCCGGCCTCTAGGTCTCCTTCCAGGAAGCCAGATTCAGTTTAGGAAGGGTGTTACAGCTGACAAAGTCTCGGGGGTGTGAGTTGGACATGAAGATGTTGTTCTTAGACACGGTAGTGATGCCAGTGTTGTCACAGATGATGCGGGGCAAGGAGATGGTAGCCAAGGCCTGTCTCTGCTGTTTACTGAACACACCCGGGTTCTCCCACCAAAACCTGCATGAGAGCATCGTGAACATTATGTCTGAGGATGTCCCGAGTGAGGACACCCTGGGATACCCAGGACATCGCCTGGCTTGATCTGGCCTCTGAGTGTGAGAGAACCACAGAAGAATCTTATCTACAGCACAGGAGAGCTCAGGTCCTGGGCAGTGCCCACTCAGCCCAGAGGACAGGGGCATAGCTGCTTGGGTCCCAGTCTCATGCATCCGTCCACAGGGATAAAAGAGAGCCGGGATTGCTCTCCTTGACTGGGACACCTTTTTCAACATTCCCAACAAGGCGTAAAGATAGACGTGGAGATAGACAGGGTCAGGATGAAATGACATGAAAGGGGGTCAGCGGGAGACTTTTGGAACTTTTCCATGGTGACTGACGCCTTCATAGTAGCACTAAGAAACCCAGAGAACGTATTAAGAGTGGCATTTTGGGGACCCGCAAGATGGTTCGGTGGGCAAAGGCACGTACCACCAACACTGAGAACTTGAGTACCATCTCTGGACCAGACATGGAACCAACTCAAGTAAATTGTCCTCTAAGCGCCCACGTGACTGCTGCGGTGCGCATGCGCCCCCTCCTGGCCCCACATGTGTGGCACCCTGCGGTCCCACAGCTTCTTTACCTATCGCCATCCCGTAGCTTCCTAAACTGAGTGCCAATGAGGCAGGCAAGGAGCTGGCCTACGCGGCCATTGGGCTCCAGGGGCTCGGACACACCGCCCATCCAGATGTCAATGTTGTTGGGCGTGCCATACTGTGCCATCAGCTTCCGTGCCAGCTCCAGGTTCTTCAGCACCGTGCCGAGCTCACCCACTGTGCTGGGCTGTGGAAGCCCACAGAAGCGTCTCCAGGCATTGTATCCTGCGTTGGGTCAGAGAACAGGTAGCTGTAAATGGACCCCGCTCCTGCCGGGTAGAAAGAGTACTGGGAAGCACAGGAAAGAGATCTTCGAAATCCCACCTCAGTACACAAGGCCACAAGTAGAATGAATCCCTAAACGATTGGCTCGGGCCAAAGTGGGCAGCTGGGCCCCTCCAGACTTCTTGTTCTTTTCCTCTCTCTCTCCTACCCTCTCTCCTCCTATTTGTGGTAAGCCCTGCATTACCACAAATCCCACCAGGCTCAAGTATGGAGACGCACATTGTCTCTTAGAGCAGCAGCCTAATGTTTTGGTGTCTGACTGGGAGAATGAAACTATGTCCCGGAGGCGTGGCCACGTGTGCTACTCCACAACACAGTCATGGGGCTTTTGGGTTACGCTGATCCACTTGGGTCCAACCTCCACGTCTCTCACTGACGTGGCTAAAGCACCCAGCCAAGATCCTAACTGCTCTAAGGCCTAGTTTCCTCGTCAGTAAAAATAACAGTGGTACTCTCCCATCCCCGGGTTCATGAATGAGTCAGAATGAACTGATGATGGAGACAGACTTCCAGATCATGGGATGAAGTTCCGTTGCTATGCAGGTGCAAAAGTCCGGCTTGTGAAGAAACCAAGACAGGCCGAACTTCGGCCACAGGGGCTTGGAAAGGGCAGGGCCTAGCCTCAGGTGCTTCCTGAGAACTGGGAAAGGGACCCTGAGCAAGGGGAGCTGCCTGGGAGGTGGGATGGGGCTGTGGCTGGCCTCTCACCTGGGAGGCCATGATCCCGGCTGCGCTGCATGTTAAGGGCAGGTAAGTCAAGACCAATCCTCATGACCTGCTCAAACAGTCGCTCCCGGATCTCATCCACCGCAATTTGGTTCTGGCGATTCAGTTTGGCAGGAGTCGCCATGAGGCCACGGAGGATGGGGTCAATGCCACCTGAGGTCAAGAGAGCAAAGCGAACGGAAAGGTTATCTTGCTACTGCTACGAGAGCACACAATGGAGTCAGGGCTGGTCCATGTGGAGTTCAGAGATCAGAGAAAAACCGTAAGCACATGCAACACTTGGGGCCAAGGCAGCCACAGAGACCAATCATCACCAGGCACTCTTTGACCCGAAGGTTCACAAGGTTGGGATGCTCTAACCTTCTGGGTCAATGAAACTGGAAAGCAAGATGAAAAAAAGACCCCTCCCTAGCCCAGTTCCCGGCAATCAAGCCCACACCATCCCATCCTCAGCTGCTGGCTTTTCTTAGGTTCCATTCACCTTCCAGCACGACTCTCCAGCTGGCAAAAAAGACCCTGCTGAGTGGGACACGGGGGTTGGGTCCTGTGGACCGGTACTGATTGTCCAGGCGGAACATGAAGGGTTGGATGAGGGTGTGGCCGTAACGGAAAGCGTTGGTGAAGACATTGGCGATTCGAGGGTCTACTGAGTCATTGTAGGATCGGTACTGGGGTAGGTACTTCTTCATGGCTGCTGGCCCCAACACCAAGGGCAGGTAGTCTCGGTATGTGATGATCTAAAAGAAAGTCACTTCATTTTAGATGTCTATTTATTCCTCCCTGTGGTCTCCAGCTTGGGGGAATCGCCCCTACCTGGCTAGGATCAGGAGCTGATCTCCCCTAGTCTTAGATCTGAATTTAACAGAAGGACATAAAGAGAGCAAACCAGTGTTCAGGAGAGATAAAAAGCTGCCCAAGAACACATGGCCGAGATGCGTAAGGACAGCCTACCTGGACCATGGCCCCCACAATCTTCCGGGCCTCCTGGTAAAGCTTCTCCCCATTCCAGCGAGGATTCAGGCGCTTGAGTTCTGTGGCCAGACGGTTATGCTCTCGCACGAAGAGGGTGTGCATGGAGGTGAGCTCTGGCATCTCGCTGGAGCGCATGTCCCCTTAGGGAAGCAAAGCCTTTGTCATCTTTACGGTCTCCATCCCTGTCTGGCAAAGTCTTTCTGTGGCCCTCCTGTGCCTGTTCTCCACCTACCCATACACACCAAACTCAAGTGTCATCCACAGGCTGACATAAGAGCTTGGAAACCCTGTAGTTCTTCCTGCAGCCTTACCCAATAGCCATGATGTTTGACTTGTCACCTGCCTGTAGCTCAGATCAGGAGAACTTTAGGCACAAGTCCAAGTCTTGTGTCTTTCTGTATTTTACCCTTTACTACACACACACACACACACACACACACACACACACACACACACTACACACATATGCACACACACTAATCATACATACACATACATACACATAATACACTCATACACACATATACACATACATACACACATACATACTATACATACACACATACTACACATATACATACATACATGCACATGCAAAGACATACACACATACCACATACACATACATACACACATACATACTATACATACACATATACATACATACACATGCAAAGACTTACACACATACTACATACACATACACACCCACTACACAGACATACACACATATACACACACATACTATATACACATGCACACATACTACACACATACACACATACATACACATATACATACACATGCATATACACTACACAGACACACACACATAATACACACATATTATACACATATACTATACAGACATATCCCTACACACATACTACAAACACACATAAACACATATATTACACACATACTACATACACATAATGCACACACATACATACCCATACACACTACACAGACATACTACATACACATACTACACACACATATATCCACACCATACATACTACACACACATACATATACACTACAGAGACATACTAAGCACATACCTACACACATACACACACACCACACATACTGCATACACACATACACACCCCATGGTACATGAACACTCCCAAGAGCAAGTACTCATCTTATTGTCTTGATTTGGCGCAAGACAAAAAGCAGTCTGCATGTCCTCTGATCTAATTGGATGCCACTTCAGAATCCTTTCAAAACAGGACCCCAGAATCCTGTACTACCTGAGATAGCTGTCGTTAGCACTCTCACTACAAGCCAACTGGACAAGCCGAGGTGGTGGGGAGAAGGCACAGGATGTGTGCATCCACACCTAAGACTATTTGAGGAAGCACAAAGTCCCCAACTCCTCTAGTGCTCCACAAACCTTACTCAGGGAAGGCCAGAAGGCGAGGCTCAGGACCTTTGCTGCAAGACACTGACTGGGCTCAGCCCTCGCCAACTTAGAAAGAAGACTCTGAGAGGAAAAGATATTCCTGAGAGCAGTTTCTCCACCCCGTGAGTAACCAGATGTCATGACTAGCCCAAAAGAGAGCAGGCCCTCCCTTAGGAGACACACCCTTGCATTGACCTTGACTCTCCTGCCAGGGGACCCACAAGAGACCACCAGGACCCCTAGAAGGGAGGGGAGGTGCAAGAAGAAAGACTTGTACCACTGGGTGTGGGCTTGATGGTCTACATGAATCAACCCAACACGTGCGAGGCTAAGATAGGAAGATTGAGGAGTGTTTGAAGCTAGCCTGGGCTTCAAAGCAAGTACCAGACTTGCTAAGGCTAGCTATATAACCCAGTCTAAAAATCACAGAAAGGTGGAGGGAGAGGTGTCAATTTCTCGGTGAGCCCACAATCCCTACCCCAATCCCATCACCAAACTGTCGAGTACCACGGAGTGATATTCCGTGACACAATCTACTAGAACTTTCTGGGGTGAGGAAAACAATCACTTCTCCACTACCAAGTAGGGAAGCCACTAGCCCATGGGGCTACTGAGCCCTTAAAATGTGGTTACTACAGAAACTTTTAATTTAATTTCAATTTACGTATTTATTGGTTTATTTTTTCTTCTTTGTGTTTTAAGACAGGGTCTCACCGTCATCACTCTATACCCCTGACTGTCCTAGAACTCACTCTGTAGACCAGGCTGGCCTTGAGCTTCCATGAGCCTCTGCAAAGACTGGGATTAAAGGTGTGAGCCTACAAAAAAGTCAAACTGAAATGACAACATGTGGCTACTGGCTCCAGCTTGGACAGGGTGGTTCTAAAGGGTGAGGAGAATGGATTCCTCTCTGTCACTTTTATTCTCTGTTCCCTTTTGGGCAGAGACCCAGCTCTCTCTTTTCCCACAGTCCATGGGAGGGAAAAGAGAAAAAGATGCGTAGACGACAGAGGGTCCTTAGCAGCCCTGTGTCATCATCTTTGATTGATAGAGGGAGGATTTTTTTTTTTAATTATGTATGTGGTTTGTTTTTGCCGTTGTTATTTTCCTTTCTGTCTCTATCCAACTTGTTACCAAGGCAACTAGACTAATAAGTGGTTGAGACCAGTGTCTCTTATCACAAACACACATGCGGCTCACACGAAGGCTCACTGAGGTCACACAAGCTGGAAACAGTTCTATGCCACTCTAGATCGGTCCCCAGGCTGACCTGCCAGAAAACAAGGAATGCGGGCGGAGCGGTTGGTAAGGAGGCATGGGTCATCATGCAGGCTGTCAAAGGGCAACAGGGCCCGGCCGTTGTCTTGGAAGCGTGTATTGACAGCCAACAGCCCCAGCTGGTTGGTGAGGTTGCGCAATCTCCTGGCCAGGGGGTCCTCGCTGCCATACACCCCACTGGCATCCACGAAGGAAGTGAGCGCGTTGATCTGGTTGCGAATGGTAATGTTGCTCCCGGTGCATGCCGGGCAGGAGCGGAAGAAGGGGATGCAGTCCTTTTGGTCCTTGATTCGAGGGTCATTGGGTGGGATCTACAGCACAGAGAGAAGCTAGTCTGGTTTTCGTGAGTCGGGACAGCAGGCATTTGTAGCTTACAACCCTGCAGAAGAGAACTCTGGCCCCTCTCGAGCTGCAGGGAAGCTCTGGAGGTTCCATAGAATTACCGGGGCTCAGTCACCAAAGAGACTGAGGTTTAGGGGTGACCAAGAATCCATTGAACTGGAATGAGAGAGCCTCCTGGGGTTGAGCAAGGCCAGTCCTCTGAGCCCACTTCACTGCCTCTTAATCCTCTTATCTGGTTCTGCCTTTTATCTCTGTTCTGTCACCCTGGACCCCTAGCCCTTTATCTCCACTGCTTTTTTTTTTCTCCACCCCCCCAAACACACACACACACACACACACACACACACACACACACACACACACACACACACACACACACACACACACACACACACAAGGTGCTTTAACCCTGACTCTAACTACGGGGCAACCCAAAGACACACACACACATACACACATGCACGCACGCATGCACGCACGCATGTACGCACGCACGCACAATGTAAAGCAGGGTTAAGGAAGTGCTCACAGGAGAGAGAGCTCAGGCCAGTGTTCCTACACCAGGAGTATGAAGAAGACAGGTAAGGTCCTCATCCCAGAATTCTCCTGGCCTCACAAAGAGTCAGTCATCCCACCCCACAGGGCAATGCTAGGTTCGGGGTGCATATTAGGCTTCTTAAGTTGCCAGCTGGCTCTGCTGAGGGAGACAAGTATTGACTCTGGACCCAGGAATGAGGACCAGCCTTGCTCAGGGGTTAGGGAGGAACTAGGACCCAGAAGGGGCACAGTCACTAACATAAACCATCGTCCCTCTCTCTAGGCACAGACCATGGTGGACGGAAAGGAGGCAGCACCTTGAGGGGGAAGCAGGGTTGCTGCTGCAGGCAGCTGGTCTCACAGTTGAGTCCCGTGAGGAAGGAGAACCGGGTAGCTGGCTCTGGAGTCAAGGTGACATCATGGTCCAGAAACTGGCCCCACTGCATGAACATGAGTGCCCGCTCCTGGTCCTTGGTCAGCTGATCGTTGGGGAAACGTACGATGGCGTTGGAGACCTGACGAGCCTACAGCAACAAGCAGAGTCATTGGATGCCTGGGTCTTGCACATAGAGCCGGGCTCATCTCCCTCTACCGGACACTCACCAAGGGCACCTTGAAGCCACTGCGATTGACCTTGGGCGTCCAGCCAAAAGGCAAGGAGATGCCATCTTCATATTCTGCAGGCAGCCAGCGCACAAAGGCTCGGTTGGAGGCCCCCAGAGTGGGGCTGCGTCTAGAGGGAAGCACAGAGCTCTGGCCTGATGGGTCGCCACAGGCAGGACCTCGACCCCCTACCTACACCACACATCCCTGAACCGCCCTGGGCCCGCACCTGTTGTTGCAGTGTCCAGTGATGGTTCGATACTTGTCCTGCGGTGGGCATGTCACCCCCACATCCCGATAGGCACAGCCACTTGACACGGACAACAGATTCAGCTGAGCAGGCGTCAACACGTCTGCAAGAGTGAGCCATGATCTTAGACCTGAGCCTTCCCCCACCTTGTCTCCCATGCTAGGCAACCTGGGGCTGAGAAGCCCAGTGAGGCTGAGGAGTGGGCGGGCCAGCTCTGAGACTCCTTAGACCAGTGGTTCTCAAGTTTGCTAAGGCTGAGACCCCTTAATACAGTTTCTCATGGGGTGAGTGCAACCATAAAATTTTAGTCACTACTACATAACTGTAATTTTGCTACTGTTATGAATCTTGACGTAAAGATCTGTGTTTTCCAACGGTCTTAGGTGACCCATGTAAAAGAATCATTCGACTTACCAGACGGGGTCACGACCCGTAGGTTGAGAACCCTTGCCTTAGAGGGAGACTTGTAGTGGTGGATATTGCTGGGGGAAGAAGAGTGATGACTAAGAGGGAAGGAGTTACGGTACCTGTGACATTGAAAGGCCGTGGCCACAGGGGCTGCAGCTTCCTCTTCAGCAGGTCCAGGGCCACGTGCAGATAGTCGGCAGCCCTCACAGCTGTCCTGGTGCCCGCCACCGGCTGCTTGAAATACGATAGGAGTTCCATAGGGCTGGCGGAGCCACTTCGAAGACTCTGCTTGATGCTGCTCAGAGAAGGGAGGGCCAGAGAAAGGGGCACAGAGACACTCAGCAGGGACCAGCCTGTGGTGAGCAGGTGGAAGGGACTATGTAGAGAACCATAGACAAGTGGATTTCTTTTGTCCAAAGGATCTGGATCTCGATAATAGACAGAAAGCAAGGCCATCAAAGGAAGATGTTCTGACAGCCAGAAATTCAAGGACAGACAGACCAGGCCAGATTTCATCTGCAGACCCTCAACCTTTCTACCAACGCCCCATGGCCTGGCCTTTCTCCAGAAGACTTGGAGCAGCTTTACCCAGGGCGGTCAGGGCCTGGCGCTCCTACCTTTCTCTCCGCTCCTTGTAGGCTTTGTTCACCAGCCGCTTGGCTTCCTCCATGCAGTCCAGCACCACTGAGTTCGCCACTTCCCCCGGGAGCGCTGACCAGAGCATAAATCACAAGGTCAGGACTGGCCCCAAAGCAAAGGAGGCCTGCCCAGGGAAAGGGGAGCTGCTGGGCTGAGGATCCTCAACCCCATCCCTCAGTTCACCTACCCTCCCCCTCCTTTTGGTGCAATTACCTGGAGTGGCACCAGTGGAAGTCTGAAGCATGGCCAGGGGGGCCAGGAGGCCTGCCAAGGCCAAAAAAAGCTTCATCTTTGCAAGACAAAATGAAACTAAATAAAACAAACAAAATCAAAAAATCCTCAGTCCAGGAAGTGTCCTGAGATTCTGAAAAAGGAGAGGGGTTTACCATTCCCCTCCTCCCTTCATACATGGCCCTACCCCAATGGGCTTGGTCTATGAGGAAGGCCTCTGTGACAAAGAGGTCTACAAACCCAAGGCCCCCTCCAGCTATAGCCTCCAGTCCCCAAGAGTTCAACTCCACAACTTACCTGACACTGTCAACACCTCTCACTGACAACGAGTTTTTATGCCTTCTGAGCTGGGGGCGGGCTGACCTAAAAAGAGATGGACCTATCCTAAGACTAGACTCTCCTCCCCCACTGGGGTTAGGGGTGCACAGAGAGGGGCCCATGAAGTGGAGGGATGGACAGGGGGATGGATCAGAGCTACTACTCACAGAGAGCACAAGCAACTAGCCCCTCAAAATGTTGGTTAAACTGAGCATCCCAATTCCTTTGAAAAGAACCTAAATTTAGGGAGCAAGTTTAGGGAACCTAAATTTAGGCTAAGAAGTTATGGGAAGTAGGGTGGCCCCATGGAGAGATGGGGGTCACAGGGAAGATGTAGCAATGCTGACCCCCTTGAGGGCCTCAGAGTCACCCCCACTCCAACCCTGGTAGGAAGCCCCCAGTTCTCAGTGGAGCTGAGGAGACAGGAAATCTGGCTGGAGACAGTTAGGCTTCTCAGGAAAGAGGACCCTGGGGGCTACAGGCTCAGGGCAAAAGCAACTTCCTCTCTCCCCACAGCCCCTTCCTCTTAACCTCTGGCAGGGAAGGACCCTTAGCTGATTTCAGAGGGGGCAGAGCTTGTTGTGGTTAATGGTCAGTTGGCGAAGCAGCCCAGGGCCTGTCTGATTAAGACCAGTCAGTTAGGAAGGTTCAGGGTAAAGATCATTACGAAATAGAAAATGGGGAGGATTCCCCCTGAGAAAGGCAAGACATCCTCTATCAGGAACAGCCCTGTGCCTGCCCACCTCTGGAGACCCTGGGACAGGACTACTTTGGTCATCTCCTCTGGACCATTCTTGTCTATACTCAGATCCTTTCTTGGCTAAGGAGCAAGGAACAAGGCCACACTCAAACTTCTTCCCACTGTGCCCCGGGTCCTATCACCTAGGACACCGATTCCAGGCTCAGGAGAAAGAAATCATTTATTCTTCTGGTCTTGCTCGCTATTTGTAAACCCCGACAAGTAGCTTTTCGAGAGTTGGATTCTAGAATGTTATAAACTTTTGAGACCACTTTTTGAGTCTACCGGTAACATATTTTCATAGATTAGAACCTGCAGGACAAGAATAAGCAAGAGAGGGGTTGGGGATTTAGCTCAGTGGTAGAGCGCTTGCCTAGGAAGTGCAAGGCCCTGGGTTGGTTCCCAGCTCTGAAAAAAAAAAACAAAAAAAAAAAAAAAAAAAAAAAAAAAAAAAAAAATAAGCAAGAGATAAAATAAATTGAGCCTCAAGTGCTAGTACAAACCTCTAATCCTAGCATTTGAGAAGCAGAGGCAGGAGGACCAGATGTTGGCCGAGGAAGCCAGCCTGACTTACATGAGACCTTGTCTCAAAATAAAACATTAAGTAGAAATTACCAATTGCTACTGTAGATGATTCTTTTTCAAGGTGTGTCATTGTGTTTCACATGAATAAGCAACAAGAGAGAATAAAATTTCCCATAATTCCAGTACTCACCAATACTTTAATGATTTACTAGCCATTGTATAGAAAATAATATTCGTTTTAAAAGACTGTTAAGGATAATTTTAGCAGGGCAATGGTAGCACTTGGGAGACAGAGGCAGGGAGATCTCTGTGAGTTCGAGACTAGCCTTGTTTACAGAGTGAGTTCTAGGACAGCCAGTGATACACAGAGAAACCCTGGAGAGAGAGAGAGAGACAGAGAGAGAGAGAGAGGAGAGAGGGAGGAAGGGAGATAGGGAGACACAGAGAGAGAGGAGAGAGAGAATAATTCTTTTACAGCATTTTTAGACAATATCTTATTATTAATTACTATTAATTATTAATAATAATTATTATTGCCCAGGCTGATCTTGACCTTGAGCTCCTCTTGAACTGCATCAGCCTCTGGATTACTAGGATCGCAAATAGTACCACCTAGCCTGGCACAACCTGTCACAGGACTCCACAGTTTAGTCTGCACACCTCCTTGTCAATGCATATGCGTTGGTTTCATGGCATGTCTTTATCCCTTGGCTGGAGGTGTATGCATGTGCTCACACGGTTGCCAGAGGACAGCTCGCATGGGTCTGCTCTCTCCACCATATGGAGCCTCATGCTTGGTGCAGGTGACTTTAGCCACTGAACCAGCTCTCTGACCTCTTTTGTCTCTGCCCTTTTTGTTTGTTTGTTTTGAGACAGAGAATTTTTATGTAGCCCTAGTTGTCCTGGAACTCACTATGTAGATCGGGCTAGCCTCCAACTCATAGAGATCTATCTACCTCAGTCACAAGCGCTGGGAGGTAAAGGTTTGCACCACCATGCTGGGCACCATTGACTTTATTTTGATGCCTGTGGATTTTGTATGAACAATGTATATACTTTATTAACTCTTTCTTGTTAGATACTTGGATTGTTTCCAGTTTTCACTGCTATGGACAAGGAGAAACATCCTTGAAGTTAAATCTCTAGTCCCATCTTCCATTGTTTCCTTAGGCAAGAAGTCTCAGTTGGGAGCAGCTCTGCTTGTCACTGGGTATGCAAGGCAAGTGGATGCTGATCTTGAAGCCAGCCTGTTTGAGACAGAGCAAGACCCAGTCTCGCTTTGTTGTTTGTTTGTTTGTTTGTTTCAAAATATCTTAGCAGTAAAATTTGGGCTTGCACAATTTTAGGGCTTCAGGATGTATTGCCAAATGTCCCTTATGGGGACTATACGCCTTCCTCCCAGCAACCAAGCATAACAGCACTAGTCCTCAACTGCCTTCATCTGGCCTTTTGAAATGTTGGAAAGAAGAGACATTTAATGGCTATAGTAAGAAGAAAGTCCAGCAAGGAAATGCTGTTGCCAAGGATACCAGTGTGGTACAGTTTAGAGTCATCTCTCAGGCTCCCCGACTTCCAAGCCAAGCAGGTCTCTGCAGCTGACCTTTTGTGGGTGACTTATTTAATGGGTATTTATTAAGTCTTTGCATATGCCGTGCTTTGGGCTACAGTGGACAGGGAACACACTCCCTGGAGCAAAGTAGGGGCCTTATCTACAAGGAGCTCCCAAGGAGGAAGCCAGAAGATAAACAATGGTATTCTATACCTGCACAAAGTGTCACACCTACACACCTGACACACCCCACAGGATGTCAAAGCACTTGGGTCAACTGGGACTCAGGGAGACCAAAAGAGACTTCCTTGAACAATCTATGCTTTATGTAGCCCTAGTTGAATGATGTCTGTGATGACCAAAGAAACACAAATTGGGAAAGAGGTTCTGGGTACCCCAAATACCAGACATCACTCAGATTGTTTCAGCACTGAGGCAGAGTGGCTCCTGGTTAGATTGAGGAGACACATGGGGCCTGGGGCCCAACACTTTTGAATTTTTGTCCTTAAGGGCCCCAGCAGCAAGAGACTGTGGGTCACCTAGCAACACAGGGCAGTCACAGAGATTGCAGACCCGGTTGCTGAAAACACCATGAATTCCCACCAGTTGGGATGCTGGCCCTGCCTTTCCATAGGCAGCAAGGCGAAAGGAATGCTGGGGTTGGGGGAGCAAATATATGTAGCTTTCTACCCATGGGAGAGGTGCATTCTCAAACAGAAGCCTGTCTAACCTGCTCAGGGTTAGGGTTGTGGGCTTAAGTAGGTAGGCACAAGGCCCAGAGATGCTTTGTGACTTTCTAATAATCCTGGCCATTTGACCCTGCCACATTTGTGGCCACTGGAAGGTCAGCAGCTTCCCTTATCTGTATTCTGTTTCCCTCACCTAGCTAAGCCCTATATGTGAGACACAGAGGCCCTGAGAACTTGGAACATCTGAAGGAAAGATGACTCCCCCAAAAGAGGTTCCAAACAAGCATTGTCCCAACAACCAAGCCTCAGCTCCCTGTCCCAGGGAGGGTATGTGAAGGGACTTCTGCATCTCCAGACTGCAGTCGTCACGGGAGGGAATAGCCTACATAGTACACATATCTCGCTGCTTTCCCTTTTCCCTACTGAACTTTCCCAAATATCGAAGGCCTTAGGGTTTAGCCCAGCTTCCTGTGTAATAACTGGGCAGCTATTGATTGCAAAACAGATGACTCTTTCTTAACACTGTTTAGGAAACCGTTCAGTTGGAATTTGTTGGAGTCTAGGGGTCGCCTCGCAAGCCACAGGACACTAGTCTCAGACGGAGATAGTTTATTGAGCATTCGCCCCGGTCAGACTCGGGAGCTGACTGCAATGCTCAGCTAGAATCCTATAGAGTTTTAAGACTGAGATCCACAAATATCTGTGCTAAGTGATTTCGCTGATCAAGATTTATGAATAGAGGATTTCGTTAGGAACAAGTCTTTGTTGTACCAGTATCCTGCTCCCATTGGTTGCAGCATTCAACTGTGGCAGGGGACTTGTCTTGCCTAACGTTCATGTCTTAACTTGCCAACCAGGATGTTAGTTACTCACACATATGTCTCCTTCTGCCAAGTAGGATGTCAATACCCAAGGAGATCTTGGGAACTCAAACTTTTATTTTTTTATTTTATATGGAAGTCTTATTCCAAATAGCTTTTTATATTGGTGCAGGTGTCTCTCCCTTATGTTGGGGTCCATCCCAGGGGCACTTATAACAGCGAGAATTATAAAAGCATATACATAGTGCAGGAAGTGCTGCTGGGCGATTGTTTGGGGTCCAAGCTTTTTGTGGTTAACTCTATGAAGCGATTCTAACTGACTTCTATTGTGATTGGTTTCCAAGAGCACAAAATATGACAGTCAACTTGGACATGAGAAGGTTTCTTAGTAACAGCAGTGACAACATACGAGAAAATTTCCTTATAACATTAGTAACGGCACAAAATGGCAGGCTAGATAGGTAACAGTTACCTAGACCTTAACAAGATTCCAGTGTGTGTGTGTGTGTGTGTGTGTGTGTGTGTGTCTAGCTATGGAACCTGAAGACGAGGCATTGGCATTGGGGATGCAAACATACCAAGATTGGTCTTGCCTTGATCTTCTTCAAAATCTTCTTTCAGTGAGGGTTTAAAATTACACAAGGGGCTGACGGTATAACTCATTTGATAGAGTGCTTGCCTAAAACGCAAGAGGCCAGGGATCAGTCCCCAGCACAGCATAAATATCATATAATGTACCTATAATGAGAGCACTAAGAAGACAGGGACAGGAACTCAAGATCATTCTTGACTTCATAGCAGGATTGAGGCCAGCCTGGGCCACAAGAAACCCTGGGTCAAAAAAAAAAATTGGGGCTGGACAGATGGCTCAGAGGTTAAGAGCACTGTCTGCTCTTCCAAAGGTCATGAGTTCAATTCCCAGCAACCACATGATGGCTCACAACCATCTGTAATGGGACCTGGTGCCCTCTTCTGGTCTGCACGTGTACATGCAGGTGGAATGCTGTATACACAATAAATAAATCTTTAAAAAAAAAAAATTACAGATGAGGTTACACTTCCCCTTACACAGGGTTAAGGTGACACTCCCAACTTTGATCCCTTACTTTCACACTATTTTTTTTTAAAGAAAACTCTATTTGCTTGTTTGATGGTTTGTTTTATGTGTATGAATACACTATCGCTGTTTTCAGACACACTAGAAGAGGGCATTGGATCCCGCTACAAATGGTTGTGAGCCAACATGTGGTTGCTGGGATTTGAACTCAGGACCTCTGAGAAAGCAGTCGGTGCTCTTAACCACTGAGCTATCTCTCCAGCCCCCTTTTCTTCTCTTTTTTAAGCATAAACATTTTGGTCAGCTTGTATTTGTCTCTTCGAATCATTTGTCTTATATTCACTCATTTGTGGACCTGTGGGGAATACTTTTCCATAACTGACGTCACTCTATGTCTGTCGCTCAGCAACACGTTTTGGCTGGGAGTGTAGCTCAGTGGTGGAGCATTTGCCTGAACAAAGGCCCTGGGCTCATTCTTCATCACTGAGGACAATATTTCTCGCAGGTCTGTCTCATGTACTTAAAAAAAAAGATTTCACTTATCACGCACAAGGTCTGCACAAGCTCAAGCCAGTCCAAATCCCAGCACGGGGAGACTGGAGCCGAGCACAAGTCCAGCCTCTAGCTGCTATTGGCAGCTGATAGTTGCAGGGAGAGGGGGACTGTAATGGGTAGTTTTGGCTGCACCACTCTGTTTCCGGCTGGTTGCAGGGGCATACCTGCCCAGGACCTATCTCGGGATCCGCAGATGAAAGACACACATTAGCTCATTTTTAACCTCCCTTCTTGGCTCTGTGGCTGGGCTCTTCCAGGCCTTCCATGGCTAGCGTTCCCTTAACTTTACCCCTAGCCCAATGCCTCCAAATCTGCCCTCAACTTAGTTGTCCAGTTACCTTCTGTGAAGCCCAAGACACTTTCGGGCCGCCCTTCTGTGGGCTAAGTTCCTTTTCTGCCTACATTTTGGAAGATCTCCCCTACAGCTCTGAGTCTTTTCCATCTCTCTCCCCGGAAGTATCTCAATTCTCCTCCTCCTACCCTCTCCTCTCTCCTAGCCTTAGGGAAACCTGGAAGTCCCACCTCTTTCTTTCTACCCAGCCATTAGCTGCTGGCATCTTTATTGATAGATCAAAAACCAAATGGGGGCAAGGACCTTCAGCATCAGTAAACACAAATTCCTGATTAAATCAAAGCATGAACCACTCCTCTACAGGGAGGTCGGTTTTCATTAAGGGTGTGGCTCCTGGTAGGTAGAGCATGCTCTGTGGATGGCTCCCATACCCAGGAGTATGGAAGTACAAATTGAACTCAAGACGTATCAAAGAGGGAGATGGGGGGAGGGGGACACAAAGTTAGGTGGTTAAGGAAAAGAACTGTGGAGCTGAGAGGAATCGAGAGAAGGGTACATACATATATGAATGTCTCAGAGAATTAATAAAATGCTTTTTAAAAAATGTTACTTTTCAGGGTTGGGGATTTAGCTCAGTGGTAGAGCACTTGCCTAGCAAGCACAAGGTCCTGGGTTCGGTCCCCAGCTCTGAAAAAAAGAAAAGAAAAAAAAATGTTACTTTTCAAATTGTTATGTAAGGGCTGGGGCCCTGGCTCAGGGCTGGAACATTTGACTTGCACATATGAGTTCACAGTTTTGCCAAAAGCCCTTTGACTTATTACATATGCATTTGAACTACTACGGTTTGCTTCATTGGGCTGTAAGACTTTTATGTGATTAATTTTTCTCTTAACACAAGCTGACATTTCCCCATTATTGAAAACAATGAAGTAAGAAGGCTCTTTGTATGCACTCATACCTGTTCTGTGGTGTAAACTAGGCACATGGATTTAGCATTTGTGTTTCCTTTTCTGGAGATTGAACTGGGCCCCTCGAACATGCTAGACAAGCACTCAACCACTGAGCCTTGGTTTTGTGCATTCTAATTTCTTTAAGAGGAGAAGATATTCCATAGCTTATCCCCTGCCTCTAAGGTACTGTTCTGAATTTTCATTCCATAGATATTTCCAAGCTGGTCTCCAGTTTGTTTTGTTTTGTTTTTGCAAAAATGAAGGGGGAATCACACGGGATCTCGTGATACTGGCTCAGTTCCACTCCTTGAATTAACAGTGAGAATAGGCATATTTTTATTTTATTGACATTGCAGCCCACTGTCAGTTTTCTGCCTGGTTTTGTCCATCTTTCTCTTGAGTTGGCACTCTTCTCTTTTATTGATTTTTTTGCTTTAAATTTTTTTTTTTCAGAGCTGGGGACCGAACCCAGGGCCTTGCGCTTGCTAGGCAAGTGCTCTACCACTGAGCTAAATCCCCAACCCCTTGATTTTTTTAAAACTTGTTTGTACCCCCATATAAACTCCAACCCTTCCATTCTTCTGTATGCTGTGAAATATTTCGCTCATAATTGCTTTTTTATTTATTTTCCACAACATTTTCAAGCAGTCAGATTTGTCATTCTCTTTCAGACCTTGCTTTTGTCTCTGGTATAGATATACGTTCTTGTGTATGTTTATAAAACCTTAGCCCTTTTTTTAAATATTTAGATTCTTAATTCATCTTAAAATTCTGTGCATGTCAACAGGAAGATATCATAAAGATTTCTTTTCAAATAAGCAACCAACTGTCTCAAAACTTTTTCTTTTCTTTTTGAGACAGGACCTCACTGTGTGGCCCTTGGCTGAGCTGGAGCTCACTCTGTAGACCAGGCTGACCTCAAACTCACAGAGATCCACCTGCCTCTGCCTCCCAAGTACTGGGATTAAAAACATGGGCCACCACGTCCCCCAAGTCCTCGTTATATCATGCCATTTCTCTGCTGACTTGTGGCCCTACTCTCGTCGCTCAACCATAAATTGAGTGTTTCTAGATGTTCCAATCCACTGGTCTACTAGTTCACTTACTTACCTCTCCTATGTTAATATGCCACCGTTATCATTCCTACAGTTGTCAAATATTTTTAAGGATGGAGGTTTGGGTGGGCTGTTTGTCTACTCTGTCTCTCTGGAATGGAGCAGTGGGCTGAACTTGCCCATATTCACTCTACTCCGAGGTGTTTTGAACATGATCCCTACCGGTTTGTCTTTTACAAGTCTGCTGTTCCCAGCCAGAGGGACCCACTTATTGCTTTCAAATAGGACTCCGTGATGTGTCCGCTCATTGGTTGTGTTTTCCTCAGGTCTGTCATTTCTGTGGACTTGGTAAGTGGGGGAGGGAGGGAGGGTAGCGTGTGGCTGGCCCGCTAGCGGGAAATGATGCCTTCTCTCTTCTGGTTCCTGTAATCACTTTCTAGGGTGCTTCTCCTCCACTGGCCTACCCTGCCTCACAGCCCAGGGACTCAGAAAGGTTTGAGAGGCACTCGGTGGTGATTAGTTTTGGTCTCAGCTGCCCTTCAAGGTGAGCTTCTGGGTGTTGAAGTCATGGATCCAAAGTCATCAACCTGACCCATCCCTCTATGGAGTCTTTTGCCCAAGCAGAGCCCAGCATCAATTTTGTGAAAATAGACTTTATTATAGTAAAATGTCTTTTTAAACAAATGCCCCCACCATCCAACACCACTGGAGACCAGGGTAGGGGTGAGGGTTCAATCAAACATCTCCCACCACAGCGAAGAAAACATGCAAAGAGACTCGCCCAGACAAGGGGAAGAGGATGGGATGGTTAGAGTAAGGGGAGACACCCCTACCCACTCTGAACAGGGAATGTATGAAAATAGCTGTATAAATCCGTCCTTTCTCTCAGCCCCTGGACCCCAACAGGGACTGGAAGAAAATGATGCAAGAGAGAAGTTGAATCCAATGAGCAAAATAAGGCAAACCCAACTCCTGCTTTCTGCCCCCTGGTCCCCTGGGTTTGGGGGGATAGGATCACACAGAGGCCAGGTGGCCTGGGCAGGGAGGGGTGGAGCACTATGGGGTGGGTCAGGCCCGCTTTGGCATGGCCTTTCTCCTCCCCTGGCCTGTGGGGTGAAGCAGATGGAGGAGCTGGACTGAGGCACCGAGTATGTACATATATACATGGCTCTGCCCCCTGCCCCAGGGGACAGTCCAGTGCAAACGAGGACAGCCAGAGCCATCCTTAGAGTGGTCCCTGTCTCCACCCAGGGCCTATCCTTGGAGCAGAAGACCAAGAAGGAACCTACAGAACAAGGTAGGAAATCAGGAGTAGATTAGGAGGACAGACTGGGAATCCAGAGGCGTGGGTCCAGTTCTGATCTGACAGTGCTTGGTGCTTGATTACTTACTCTGGGGCTCAGTTCCCCGCTGGAAGAGCCCGTCTAGAGGGCTCCTTACTAAGGATGCAGTCACTCCACCCTCACCAGGTCCCCTGGATCCCTTTGAGTGCCAGTTTGCTCAGAGAACAGGAGTTGGGTTTCCCTGTCCAGACACTGAGTTGATCTGCAGCTCCCAGGGGCCACGTCTGCCTGTAGGACAGATGACAGCCTCAGTCTTTTCTGGAGCCCAGCCTTTTGAGGAGTTCCTTCCCTTTGGCGAGGAGACCCTGCTTCTTCTCAGCTATGCCCTGCGACTCCCCCAGTTTGGTCTTGGAGGAACTTCCAGAGCTGAGGGCATAGTGCCAGCCTGGGGGCACTGGAGGCCCTTGTATGATGACTCTAGAGTCCTGAAATATAAGAAAGAAGGGTAAGGCCAGGGCCAGCTCCTCCTACCCAGGCCTTCGTCCCTTTGTCCTTCTGTCTCCGACCTTGTGGCTGCTGCAGACACACACACACACACACACACACACACACACACACACACACACACACACACACTTACAGACACACACAGATACACACACTCAAAGACACACTCATAACACACACATACATACAGATACACTTAGACATATACACACATACAGACACACTCATAAGACACACACACAAGACACTACAGATACACACGCACATACAGTACACACAGACAGACATACTCACAAGGCACGCTCACAAGACACATACAGATACACATTCACTCACACATATACACACAGATACACATACACTCACACATACACACACATACAGATACACACAGACAGACACACTCACAAGACATAGACACATATGGATACACACACATACAGTACACACAGACAGACACACAAGGCATACACACACATACTGATACACACAGACAGACAGACACACTCACAAGACACATACAGATACACACAGACAGACAGACACACGCACACGCAAACGTAGCATGGAGGTGAAGGGAGATGATAATGAGACCCTGCTTACAGAAGGACGTCCCATGGGACAGGGGCTGAGCTCTGCTTTGTCACTGGTAGCTCTGGATGAGCCCCTTCCTTTCCCTGGGCCCTCACTGTAGGTGCCAAGCTGAGCCACTTCTCACACACCATCTATCGCTCCACCCAGGGAGGAGGAGCTAGGACAAAGAGACTTAGAGGTAGGAACGCCCTCACAGACAAAAAGGCAGGCCCACCTCCATCAAAGCAGTAGGCACAGCGCTCCAGGGGTCTTTGGAGAACCAAGCCAGGGAGAGAGAGTGAGGATCTGCCCTGAATGGCCCCTGATGGGGCTCTCGGGCAGCCCCTCCCTGGGCACCTTCTTGATAACCCTCCTCCCTGCTCAACCCACAGTGCTGAGTCTCCTCCTGATCAGGTCCATCAGGCAGTGCTCTCTGGTGACCTGAGGGCAGGAAATCGGGCCAACCCAGTAATCACCAGGAAACTATTCCCAAATGAACGTCACCTGGACCTGGGCACAGCCTTATCAACTCTTGCAATCAAACCGCATTTTCTCATTTCTCTCTCTCCAGCCCCCACTGCTTCCAAGAGCTTGGCAGGTTCCTGGCCAAAACCAACCATGGAGCCCAGACTAGAGCTGAGGAACTGGGTACACAACCAAACCTATTACTGCTGCCACCATCATGGATGAAATGGCCGAGGAAAAAAAAGGTCGTACAGAGCGAGTCTGTCCAGTCCTGAGGGACAATACATTTACAGCCAAGGCTCATGGCCACTCCTAACCCTCTCCTGGGAGGGAGAGGAGGCTGGGGAAACAAAAGAAGGGTTCACTGAACCTCAAACAAGAATAGCTTGAGGATGCCTACAGATTTCAACGATCAAGTTCTCCCTTCTATCCTAAGCAAAGAGACTTAGGAGACAGGAATAAAAGCAGATATTCTAAAAGTGATATTCTAAGCTTGAATCACTGAGGACCAGGGTGGGAAGACTATTATTACTGGTGACATTACTGTGCCACTTCCCTGTCACCAATAATAATCGCAATATTATAATACCACAGCCCTATAGTATCATAATATCACTGAGTCAGAACGTGAGCATTACACCATGTTCTATAAGCTGTGTGACAACATGAGGAGTCAGCTAAGTGCATATGCTTAGGATGACAAGCCACCCCGTGACAGCTAGCTGGCACTGCCTGGAGTAAAGGCCAGGCAGGGAGAGTGGAGATCCCATACCCACACCTGGCTCATGGCAAGATCTCCCTCCCCCACTCATCAGCTCCACTTGAGATGAAGTCTAGTGAGGTGAGGTGGGGAATGGACAGGGGCATGAGACACGGACGCCAATCCCCCACTTACATGTTGCTCTCTCTACAAATATCTATCTCCATCTAGCACTGGACTCGTCTCCTCCTCGTTCTCTGAGAGCAGGGAACAAAGAGAGGAGATGGGTTACCAACAGGCCTACGTGCTCTCCGTCGGTCGCCAAGGGGCTCAGGTACCTCGTGGCCCCGGCTTGACACAGCCTTTGTGTTTATAGCCACTGAATGAGGTTTCTAGTGGAAGCTTGGCCTCTCCACGCCCTTCTTGCTCTCTGAGTCTGGACACTTAATTGCATTCTACCCATCCCAAGGACACCCATGTAGAGAGAACCTAAGAAGTCGGGCCTTGCAGGGCTTCACATGGTACCCTGGAGGCACCCGGACCTAGCAAGGTAGGAGCACCCTGCATAATGGGCCAGTGGCAAAGGTCCTTTTCCATGGGGCTCCTCATTTGCATCCACCCCGGGTATCATCAGTTGGGTCAGATGGCCTGAGAAGCAGGGTCCCTGCCATGCCATCACTGTTCTGCAGAAAGGGACATATAGGAGGAAAGGGTGGCCTAGTGGAGCCCTCCTCTGCTGGGGCACTTAGTGTTCCTCTGTATCATGGACTCGGGTCTCCGAGAATCTCCACCATACTATACCAGACCCAGCACACCAGCAGGGTAGAGACGAAATGCTGATTTGGTAGCTCAGCTCCTCACTAACCTGACTCTCAGCTTGAGATGTCCCAGAGTCTAGGCCGCCTGCCTCAGGCCCAGGGCCCTCCAGGAAGTTGGATGGAACCAGGCCCCTTTGTCCATTCAGTTCCCCCTGAGGAGGAGATGCTGATGAGACTGAGAAGTTCCCAGTCCGGTCCCCTTGACCCTGAGACCCTGGCCAGCACTCTGAGGCCAGTATCAGCACTAAAGGAAGTAATCGGGCTCATTCCTCCAGCCTTCTGTGAGAAAGGCTTGCTCCTATGCCTGCCCAGCCAGAGTGAGCCGGAGAAGGGGAGTACAGTGCACCTTCCTTCCCCCATGAGGATCTTACATAGTAGAAACCATCATCGTCCATATTCCCAAACACAGTAATGACATCCCCTGCTCGGAAGGGCAGCTCTGCCTGTGAAGAGAGCAAGGGGCAGACATCAGACCTGGGAAGGCCTTGGAACCCTACTCCCCAACACGGGGCATCATCTGTAGGCTCTCACCTCCACATCCATGTTGGGGGAGTTCTCCCGAGGGTTGTAGTCGAATGCCGCCACCATAGGTCGGGAGGTTTTCGGGGCAGCAGAATGGATCAGCTTAGGAGGACCTGTAGAGGGAGGAAAGAGGCTCCTGATCTCTTCCATACACTGTCCTCTACACGGAAGCCCTGTGGCCACCACCCCCAAACTCCCCCACCACTCCACTGTCCTCACTTGAAGAGTGCGGTCTGTCTATCCCACCTCTCCCCAGACACCCTCGCCCAGAGATGGCTCCTCACCTGGACAGAGCTGTGCAGGATCTTCCAGCTCCACTGTGGAGAGAAGGTGCCTCTGAGTCCTGCTTGCCTTTCCCTCTTGGTCCCAGGCTGGGGTGGTGCAGGACAGACAGATTCCTCACCCTCCCGTGAAGGGCCCAGGGGGAGAGATACTCAGAACATCAGCACAAGCCTTTGGTTCAGTACTGAACTGGGACCCAGGGAAGCAACATGCTTCAGGGTACACAGAGCCACAGCAACCCCCCACTGGAGCTGGTAGATGGGGTTGGGGGTCTGCTTTAATCCCTTCGACTATTCAAAATCCTACAGGTGTCACATGGTGCCACCACACCCCAACCCACACGAGGGGCCATAGGTAGCACAGCATGTTGGGGTCTTACCTTTCTTGGACCGGCGAGGCTTGGGAGGAGGCCCAGGTGTGTGGGCTGAGGGGTACCCAGAGGGACCGTTCCCTGATGGAGGAAGATAGATAGATCTAAGAGAGAAACTGAGGCAGGAGTCGGGGAATAGGGCAGGCTAGAGGCCACTCCCAGAGCTCCCGCGTCCTGGCTGTCCTGTTTTGCAATGCTGTGAATCCAGTGCAGGACTTTGCATATTAGGCAAGAGCTCTAAGTCATGCTCCTACCCTCTGAGCTTTCTGAGCTAATTTCTTTCCTCCCTTTTATTTTATTTGCATCTTGTACATGAGTTCATTTAAGGACCTGCGCCTCATATGTGCAATAAGAGGGAAACTGACTCCCAGGGCCTAAATTGCATCTTTTTAATCACTTCAACAGGCAACACCCTGGGGCCAGCTGCAGGAAGGTGAGGGGTGGGGGAATCTATGCTGGGCTCCAGTGGCTTCACCAAACGCAGGACAAAGGAGGCATCTGGAGCCATCACAGACCGAAGAATCTCTCAAGGATGGGGCGGGGTTAAAACTAAGCATGGGTGGTAATGGGTGAGGAACAGCAGCAGGTCATACCCGAGCCCTGGGTGAGGACATTTGGGGGCAAGAAACCTCGCTGGAGCAGCTGTTGTCTCCCTGCTGGAGTGTCCACAGCCACCTCGGCCACCATGTTGCAGGGGATGTAGCCTGTGCGGCCCCCACTTTCGCCCCGGTAGAAACCATCAGCGTCTTTGTCTCCAAACACCTGGAAGCGAAGACAGGGTGTCTCGATATTACTTCTGGCCTCTCCGTGCACCCCAGTCCTGATGCCTGGTGGCACCCCACTTAGAACTGCAGAGGAATGCTCTCCTCTGCAGACTAGAGCAGAGGAGAAGGCACGAGCTAAGATGTAGGACTAAGAGGAACTTGAGAAAGTCCTCAGTATCTCCCCCTCCGGCTGTCTACACAACCTTTACCTCAAAGCACGCCAGGCTGGATCTCCAGCCCCAGAGCACGGCAAAAAGCCTTCCATCAATACTTGGGGGAATAATAAAAATGCTAATATCAACCAGCAGATCGTCCCACTGTGCTGACCATATGGCACATTGAAGCACTGCGTGTACACTGAATCATTCACTCTGCAGGCAACTCTGGAAGTCACAAGAACCATTCCCACTCTACCACAGAGGAAACCGGGGCCCGGGGAGGTTCTACAAGCTATTCAAAGCTACATAGGCAGAAGCAGAGTCCGAATCCAGCCATTAGACTCTAGAAAGCCATTCTCTGACCCTCCCTCAACTCTATGCAAGAGGAAGTTCGGAGAAGATTCTGGCTAGAGACTGGAGCTCTGGCCCCATGGGGTGAGTCAGTCACCTTGAGGATCTGGCCCTCCCTGAAGGGCAGTTCCTCTTCTCCAGCATCAGGGTTCGGTGACATTGAAATAGGGTCATAGTCAAACAGAGCCACAAAGACCCTCAAGGGTAGGTCTTGATGAGATGGCGCTTCTTGGGGGTTCCTTGGAGGGGCTGTGGAGAGGGTTAGGGACACAGCAGTGACTTAGCGAGCTCCATCCAAGGTAGGAAAAAGCTCCCTTAGATCCATCCCGGCCACATCAGGTGCTCACCCAGCTCAGTGGTACCAGTCCTAAGCACCCGGGCCCCTCTCCTCTGGGGTCCTCTCCGCCCAGAGTTGTCCTGCCCTCTGGACTCCCCAGTTTCTGTTGCCTGCAAAGAGAGGGCAACAGAGGGCAGAGGTGACAGTCTATCCCCTGTAGTGGCCCACGCTCCCCGGCTCTGGCCCCGGCAGCAGCGTAAGCAACACGTCAGAACAGGAGCACAGAATTCCTCTCCAGGGGCCTGGCCCAGCCTCACGGAGGCACCAGACGCCCCCACGATGGGAGGACGGACAGGAGGTGCCCGACTCCCCAATGGATGAGTGCAGTAGAGGGGCCTGAGGTGGCCAAGGAGAATGTAAGAGGACAGTCTCCCATCAGCATCAGGGCTGGTGACTCTCTGGACATGGCATCACAGTCAAAGTGTTCTGAAGACACAACTAACTACTCAAAGGAAGGGGCCACCCTGCCCAAGGTGGCATGTGGCGGGCAGCCAGTGATAACAGAATAGTGTGCATCCCAGTTCCGTTCAGCAGAAGCAGAAAGCAGTGGAATGTAGGTGGGAGGAGACAGGTGAGGCAGCCCGGAGGCCCCGCCCCAGCTCTGCTGATGGAGGTGGCAGCGCGTGGAATGGGAGTGGCTGGTGGGCAGCAAGCAGAGCCACCAGGCAGCAGCAGGCAGGGGGCCGCCCAAAGCGGGGAGTGGGCACAGACCCGGGAGGGCGGCTCCTTGGTTCGGCCAATCGCACTGCGGCCTCTCCGCTCTGGTTCCCCTTTCTCCCAGGCCGGGAGGCGCAGGTAGGTGTTGGAGCCCGAATTGACCTTCACAGGTCCCCTGGGCCTTCCTATGGCCGCTGTGCCCCAGGCCTCCCCGTCTGTGGGGTAACAGGAGCTGCTGATGCTGACACCCCCGCTGCCCACCTCCTGTTCATCCTCAGAATCATACTCAATGCTGATCTCCAAACACTTTGGAGAGAGGCAGCTGACCAAGCTGGATTCTGGAGCAGGACCACGGGGACACCTCCGGGAAAGACCCGGCCGCCCTCTCCCACCAGGCTCCTGTCCAATCCTGGTGCTTTCAATCACAGGGAGGCTGCCCCTGTCCCGTGGAGGGACTGGTCGGGCAGAGGTCTGGGGCCCGCCATTGCCAAGAAGCCGGCTGCAATGTTCTCGGGGGTCCTGAGGTCGCTTGCGGTTTGGGAGTTTCTCAGGGGAGCAACCTCCTCTCCTCCGGCTGTTTCCACCAACTACTCCTAGCACATCCTCCAGGTGCTCCCTGGCCCCGGAGAGCTCAGGAGACAAGGGACATAGGCCAGGTCCCTGGGGCTGACTGCTCTCACAGTCCAGACCTAGCAATGCACGTTCAGGCTGGCTAGGGTCTTGGGAAGAGCTGCTGGGCCCTGGTTTCCCCAGCCCTTCCTCCTCATCCTCCTCTTCTTCCTCCTCGGGGATGCTGAACAGCTTCTTGCTGCACAGCCGCTGGAGAGGCAACTCCAGTATCTGCTCCAAGATCTCCTCGTCGCTGTCAGTCTCACAAGAGGGGTCTGGCTGGGGCTGGGGGTGGGGAGAAGAGAGCGGCAAGGAAAAGACATCCACGATAAAGATGAGAGGTCTGGGACCTTTGCCCTTCAACGAGGGCCTGGGGTTGGGGCCACACACCCAGCCCTCCCTTAGCTTCCTGCCAAGAGGAAGGAATCAGAGGGACAGTGGTTGGACCAAAGTCATACACATGTCCAGACTGAACAGAGGAGGCATAGGTCCCTGCGGGGCAGTAGCATGAGAAAGCAAGCCGGGGCAGTCAGAGAGAATTCTCCATTCCCTCCCCTGAGCCTCCCAGCACAAGGCTCTGTCTGAGAAGGTTTCCCAGGACTAGGATGCTACATCTGGGAGACTAGGAGAAAGAATGAAACGTGCTCCCCTCCCCCACTCCCAGCAGGGCAGCCGCCCTGAGCCTCTTCACATCCAGCATTTAGGATTGGACCCAGGCCACACACCTAGACTTGCCGGAGCAGCTGCCATGGGAGTGGAGACCTGTGGACCACGTGAGGTCTGGGACCCACCAGCACCCCCCCAACCCCATTACCTTGGCTCCATTCTCCCTGATGCTGTTGCCAGCAACCTGCTTCTGGGAAGAACAAGGCCTGGAACCCAGTTCCTCTTCCTCTTCTTCCTCCTCTTCCTCTTCTTCCTGGATGTCTGATAAGTCTGAGTTGCGGCTGTGATCCACAAGGGAATTCACCAGGCGAACTCCAAGCTCTGACATATCTTCTTTCTGTAAAAGGCAAGGCAGGTGCTTAACAGCTGCCACCCTAATACTCAGAAGGTTACAGCAAGAGGGTGATGACACACCTAAGCTACAGGTTCATGCTGGACTACAGAGTGAGTGTGTCGTGTGTCCCCCCCCCCAAATAGGAATATCAAATGGGGAGAAAAAAAAGGGCAGAGTTAAAAAGGAAAATCAGGAAGGACTCTAGGAAGGGTCAGCCCCAACCAGAATCATAAAGGGTCCCTGGACAGAGAAGGGGAGAGCCATGGCTAGAACGCACAATGGTAGGGGTGGGGGAAGGTAATGCAGAAAGCGAAACATGTAACAAAATCAAGAAAAATGCAACAAAGAAGCAGAAACACAATGCAAGGGAGGGCATCCGAGCCAGGCCAGAGAGAGGACAAACACAGGGAGCTAACAAGGTTAAGTCTTTATTCTACACAGCATGTCCCAGCTATACCTCAGATCTGAGTTTCAGCTCGGAATCCAGATCTCCCCGGTGGCAGGCTTCAGTACTTGGCTCCTTCTGGATCAGTTCTTCTTGGGTAGAGCAAGATGTGGGGCCAGCATCTCCTGAAGTGCACTCCACTGCCTGCTTAGCCAGGAAGGGAGCCACAGGGTCAGGGCCTTCCTGGCCCAGAGTTGGCTCGATAGCCCTCTTCTCTTCTGAGGTGCGATGCACAGCTGACCCAGCCTCTTCCTGCGATGGATGGCATCGACAATGAGCTCAAACTCCAACCCTTCCTTCAATCTGCACATGACGCTTCCTGTTAAGAGTAAGTACCTGAGAGCAAGGGACCGGAGGCTCCTCTTGGGGCCCTTTGGACATCTCTGTGGAAAGGCTTGCAGGGGAATCTTGAGTTCCATGGGGGACAGGATGCCGGAGGGGAAGGCTGGTATCCCCAAGCCCTGGGGAGACTGAAGCAAGGGGTGTTCTGACCTCTGGGCTTGGTCGTGGTGAGAGACAGGACATCCTGGCTGGCTGGCAGGCAGAAGCCAGGGCTGGGGCAACAGGGGCCGGGATGGAGTCAGTGGACTCGCCATGGGGTGACATAGTGCGTACAGTCACCTCGTGGCAGGCCTGCAGCAGCTGCAGCTGGGACACCTCCACCAGCACACTGCCTGCTGTGGGGGAAGCCACCTCCATAATCTATAGGGGAGAGGGAAAACAGGGAAGGGGGACTGAGAGAGCCAAGTGGAGGGGTCGGGATGGACGGCTGCTGCTAGAACACTGACAGCATTTCCCCAACCCCCTTTCTTAGTCCTCCTGACCACATGGCTTCAGAGTACAAGTATTTCAGTCCTTCGATGGCTGCCAACACCCATGCTCTTAATGGGTTTACTCTACGGTGCCCAAAGGCCGGGGCTGTATATCTCTGCCAGGCCAGGAAGATAGGCTTCTAACTAAGCACAGTAAGGAAGGGCCCACATGCTGCCCCTTAGGCTTAAACAGCTGGAGTCCCCAAGCCATACCTTCTGCCCATCAGCATAGATGGCGTAGCCTGTAACCCGGACACCATTGGAGGTACCAGCAGCGTCAATGGTGACAGGAAGCCAGCTGATCACCACGATTCCAGGAGAGGGTCCTGGTTCGGCCTGTACATCCAGAGGGGCGTCAGGCAGGCCTGGGAGAGGTGGGGCACAAGAAGAAGCAAAGTAGGGTTCTCCCTGACAGAAGTGATAGCCCATCCCTGAGAACGCATACAAGGCCAGTCTCCCTCGCCAGGAGTACTGGTGGTCTGACCCCCTGGGTTCTGGGGACGTCATTATCCCCACATCCATACCTGCTGGAAGTGTGGTGAACTGCAAGGTAGCAGCTCGCTGCTCTGGCCTCTCCCAGCCTGGTTCCCAAGGCCCCTGAGATGGGATCTGAGCCTCCACTCGGGCCTGATAGAGTGTGCCAGGCCTCAGGTTACAAAAGGTTGCCCAGTAGGTGCTGGGGCGGGCAGGTGGGCACTCTTCTCCATTGAGGTAGACGGCATGGGCCAAGTTGCTATTCCCTGGCACCCAGGTGATCTCAGCAGATGTGGCTGTCAGCCGATGAATCCGTAGCTGGCTGGGTACCACCCCAGCTCCAGCACCCATAGCCAGGCAACAGCGCAGAGGATCTGAGCTGCCCTTGCTGGTTAGGGCCTGGACAGACACATGGAGGGGCCCTGCCCGCAGGTCCATATTTTCAAGCACAGCTTTGGGGGGCACCCCAGGCCCCAAGGCCTGACGAAGTTCCCCATTGACAAAGATATGGAAGCCACGTAGATCTACTCTCTCAGGAGGCAACTCCCAAGCCAGCACCACACTGTGGGCTAGCTGCTTGAGGACCGTGATATGTCGGGGGTAAGGCACAGCCAGAGGCTCGCCCAGTCCCTCTGGTGGGGGGCTCAGACTGAGTTCATCTCCCGTAGCCTCCTCCTCTGGTCTGGGCTGGCTACGTCCCCCGCTGCTCTGGCCCCCACTACTGCAACCACCCCCGCCTCCACTCAGGAAACTGAGTTCAGGGCCAGAGCTGTGCGATGAATCGGCCAGCTCCCGAGGGAGGGTGGACAGGAGGTCGTCATCAGACACACGCTCTACAAAGTTGGAGGGGACCAGGCCCCTTCGGCCATCCATGAGCTCCCCTGGCAGAGGAAGGGCGGGGGAGGGGGAAGCAGGGGAAGGGTAGACAAAGAGGAAGCAAAGAAAAGCTGATCCGGTAATGTGTTCTCTCAATGGCTTCTGCTTAAGTATCTGATTCCAGTCAACCTTTACCTGCTGGTGATTTTAAGATACAAGGGCAATCAAGATTTTAATTGGATAGCTACTACCAGCTTTTGTGGGTGTGGTGACAGGGTTTTCACCCCTCAGCACGTTGACACTGTGCGTATGGATCACTTAGAATGGGGATCATTAGAAGTCTGGGAAGTATTGAGTTTCAGGATTTCTATGCAGCCCCCAGGTGATGCTGGCACCGTAAGGACCTGGGAGAGCATCTGTGTCCTGAAGGAATGAGCACTCAACTATTCTAGGAAAAATGTCATGATATCCATAACCCACTTTAAAGTGGACTTTTTTTTTTCACTTACATACAGATCAAGCAAACATGGAAGGTACAGACGGCTGTAAAATCTAGGTGGGAGGCATGTAGACATTCATAGCGCTGGGCTTTGATGTTTTGTTTTGCTTTATTCTGTTGTGATTTCATGTTGCCCAAGTTGGCCTTCACTGTGTAGCCCAGGATGACTCTGAGCTTCTGAACACACACACACACACACACACACACTCTCTCTCTCTCTCTCTCTCTCTCTCTCTCTCTCTCTCTCTCTCTCACACACACACACACACACACACACACACACACACACACCCTCACAAACACACCTCACACACACACCTCACAAACACACACACCTCACACACACACACCTCACAAACACACCTCACAAACACACACACACACACACACACACACACACACACACACACACACACACACAAACCCCTCATGAGAACTACAGAGGACCTGTCAGTTAAGAGAGTTGACTGCTCTTCCAGAGGACCCAGGTCCAATTCCCAGCACTCACACGGTGGCTCACAACTGTCTGTAATTCCAGTTCTAGGGGATCTGACTTCCTCACACAGACATAACATCAATCCACAGAAAAATAAAACAAACATTTTTGCCAGGCAGTTGTGATGCACACCTTTAATCCTAGCACTCAGGAGGTAGAAGCAGGCAGATCTCTACAGCAGAACAGCCAGGGCTCCACAGAGAAATTTTATCTTGAAAAACCAAAACCAACCAACCAAAAAATATATATATATACATATATACATACATACATATATATATATATCTACAAAAACTGAGGTGGCCAATCAGTTAAGAGCATTCACTTACTCCTGCAGAGGACACAAGTTCAGTTCCCAGAACCCACAATGGCTCCAGAGAATCTGATGTTATCTTCCGGCCTCTACAGGTGCACACGTACAAGGTCCTAGGTACCAACCCCAGTAAGAACAAAGATCAAAACAAAGAGATAAATTAAGTACAATTCTCCTGGAAGCCATTAACCTCGCTCTTCAGCATCCACCCTTATGGGGAGTTAGCTGTCTGGAATACAGAGACAGGGATCAACACTCCCAGGAGCTACCCATGGAGCCCCGGAAAGCGGGGAGGTCCCAACACTCTTGGTGTTCACTCAGATTTGACCCAGTTCCTATCCCTGCACACAGATGCAGCCTTGCTCCAAGCACACTCACTCCGCAGTCTAACCTTGCCACTGTCAGAGGATGCAGCTTAGAGTGCCAGCCAGTGGCACTCTGAAGAGACGTCCGTGGCACTCATTCCTTCTGAAGGGCCTACCGGCTGACATAGTCTCAGGAAGACATCTGCCTCAACTGCATGCTGAGGCCTGTGGCTGCCTCCCTCCCTCCAGGACCTGGACAGCCTCCCGGAAACTCAGTCCTGCCCTGGCTCTGACCCCTACCTACCACCTGCTAAGACTATGTGGGATCTGAACATGACCCCTTCTCCCCATATCTGACTGGAGTCCAGCACCCAGTGCAGACAGATGCCTGACTGCAACTCTTTGCCAGTGTCAACCACCGCTGCCATTCTCTGCCTGTTAGCACAAAAACGAATCTGGCCAAAGTATCCTGTGACACTCTTTCTAGCATCTGGACTGTTAGACCCTGGCCTCCTCCAGACCCATCATTTTCTCTTTTCCTGTTGGCTGCCCCAAATCTCAGAGCGTTCCTTAGCCGGGCTGGATTGAGTGTGCTGAGGGGCGTAACCGGGAGGACTGAGGTCTTCAGGAGGAGGAGAATGGACAGAGTGATCCCTACCTTCAAAAAAGCCATCCTCGTCCATGTTACCATAGATGTAGATGTACTCGCCGGCTGTCAGCGGAAGCTCAGCCTCTGGGTTCTCATTGGGACCCTCAAAGGGGTTGTAGCTGTCGGGGTAGTAGCAGAGGAGGAAAACCACACTGGCTACCATTCCACCTCCAGACCCAGCTGTCATGCACCAAGCATGGTGGTGTAGTTTCTATTATAGCCATGTCAAGCACTCACGGTACCTCAATGTGCTATAAAGACAGCGTCCAGCCATGACCCGTGTACCACCCTCCACTACGTCCAGGGGTCTCCATCTCCATACATATCTGTCCTCCATGTACCCCAATTCTGAGGGTGGCAGAGTGAGCAAGAGGGACCCACCTATAGCGTGCTAGGAAGACCTGGATTCTGGCTCCTCCCGAGTGGCCCTCTGGAGCTGCTGGGAGCAGGGAGACGCTGTCTACTTCCAGCTCCTCCACCTCACTGGCTGTGTCCACCTGGGGAAGGAAGAACGAGTTGGTTCCTCTCAAAGGCGTAGGGTTCAAGGTCCAAGGCTAAAGACACTGCAGGCAGAGTAGCAGAGGCTTTGAGAAGGGGGCATAAAACGTTCAGTGCAAGGCCTGGACTTTCCTAAATGAGACTTGAGACAGGAGGTCTGTGAAGCACACAGCTGTCCCAGTCTGCAAGTGTGAGGACAACCTGGACCCTATTCTGAGTCCTGGCTCCAACCCAGGAAATAAAGCCTCTCCCAACCCGACTGATAGCCAGGTCAGAGAAGAGCAGGCATCTGTGACAAGTTGACTCCCTAAGGTAGAAACTCAGAGAGTCATCTCAGTTGTAAAGAACTAGAAGCAGAAAGGAAGACACCCCTTGTTTTATCCCCGTGACTACCTCCTGCTTCAACCCCAGGGGACTCAGAACCTAGGATCCCCTGAGGCTAGCCCAAAGCCAGTGCCATCATTCTATCCCACCAGGGGGCAGCAGAGGCCCAGGGCTGGGCTCTACCACTTTCTGAAACTCCTGGTTAGTGGTGTTGCTTCTGGCCTGTGCCCTCCACTTTGCAGGGTTCATAGGTAGAAAGAGGGACAAGGCATCTGAAGAACTGTGGGTAACGTAATAATAACCATGGCTACCATACGTTGGGTATCTCCTGGCGCCCTCACAACAATCTTGCAAGGCAGGCTTGTTACTTGACGTGTACAGATAAGGAAACCAAAGCCTAGAGACACTCTGTGTGACTTTCCTCAGACAAAGCTGGGATCTGAATCCAGAAACCTGTGCCCTTCCTCACAGAAGCAACGGTTTCCACTGTGGTTGTTCGTATGAACAGACTCATTACGTGAACCAGGCGCCAAACTGTCTCTTCCACCAAACGCGAGACTCTGGGGCCTCTCTGGACTCCAGAGAGGTTCTGCTGGTAGGCAGGCCCCAGAGAGCAGGCTCCACCTGAGTTATGCCCATGAGAGGAACCCAGAGGCCTTCTGTGTCCTAGCTTGGGGTCTGTAACCACCTAACTCCTTTCACAAGAGGTCAGGACCCACCCCTGCCCCTTCCCTAAGCCAACACCCAAGCCCAAAGGCCCTGGTCCAGCACTAACCTCTGGTGTGGGACAGGACTTGGGGCTGTTGTGGATGGACTCTGAGCGAGAAGAATTAGAAAGAGACTCCGCCTTCTTAGCTGTCCTTCGAGGGACTCCAGTAAGGGTAGCAAGAGCAGGCTCAGAAGATTTGGGGGTACAGCGTCCTGGGGAGCCCGGTGGGAGGTCAAGATCTAAGGAGAAGATGCCAATGGATTTGGGAACTGTGGTCTGAGGAGGGACTGAGAAAATAGGGTGGAGCCTTCAGGACATGGGTGTCTGGCCTTTATACCCAGATTTCTTAACAGTAAGGGAAATCTTTTAGGAGAAACTCACTGTAATTCATATGTGTGTGTGTGTGTGTGTGTGTGTGTGTGTGTGTGCGTATACATGCATATATATACACATATACATGTATATATATGTACACACACACATATATATACACACACACATATATATATGTATATATATGTGTGTGTGTATATATGAATTGGAGTTAGCAACATGCTGACTCCAATTGACTGGTAAAAGAGTGGAGCTAGGGCCACTACATCTGACTGACCTTTAATTCTCGACTCTTCCTAAGACCCTGATACTGACTGACAGGGCTCAACTCCCAGTTCGAGGCAGACCAGCGGCCTGAGATCTTGACTTTAAGGAAGTGTGTCTTTAACATGTGAGGTGGCTTTGTATGAGTGGCTGGCCTCTAATCTTGAACTCCTTGAACTATACAAAGTCCCCAGATCTGAGGATCCCAGACTGATGTCACTGGAGGACCCCTTACCTTTGGGGCCGGACCCCTGGCAGGGCTGAGGGGAGGAGCAACAACAGTGGGGTGGTGGATGGTCTCCAAGGGCATTACAGCCCAGGGCTGAAGTGAGCAGATCCAGAGGGCCTGGGTGCAGACGGAAGGCCTGGAGCTCCTGTGCCAGAAGGCTGAAGCGCTCAGTTTGGCTTCGACACTGGCCCTCAAGCTCTCGAACCCGGGCCTGAAAACAAGAGCCACTATGATTGGCCAAGCCTAGCAGAGCTGTATAGTACTAGCCAGCTCTACATAGTGCCACACTGGGCTTTAGTTTACACACGTGTCTCCGCCACCCCCAGCCTGAGCACCAACTCTCAGACACAGGCCAGTGACTCACTTGCCTCAGAATACTTATAGGCCAAAGGGATCTCCTCAGCCCATCACCACCACCACCAACACAAACTTCTTAGCTTCTTAGAGTTTTCTTAGCTCTGGGCCCCATCCTTCTTCTACAGGCAGTGACCCTGCCCTCCAGGGAGTGGGCGAGAGGTTCCCTGGGAAGCTAGGGATGTCTTTGGATAGAACGGGCCAGTTCTCATGACTTTCTCAGTGACCAGTCAAGTCTCTAGGTCAAGGGCTTGCCCACTAACAGTGTCACGGGGAACGAGAGTCAATGGGTGATGAACTTCCTCATGGTCTAAGCCAACAGGCGGGAAGACCCCGCATCTGCCAAGCTCAGTTGTAGGTTCGGGATAAGGAGACAACCGGCGTGCCCTGTCTCAGATGTCTTAGGTCTGCCTCTGTTGGATATCAGAGTTGGTCCCTGAGGGAAGAGATATGAGAGGGGTGGGGAGGGGACACCAGAATGTAGAGGGTATACATAGACTGTACCTGCATGGAATCCAAGGTAGACTGGTGAGAAAAGAAAGCATGGAGAGATTAGAACACTTAGCTCTGTGGGTCAATAACCCAGAGGGAGGGAAATGAGAGGCCTCTGACAGATGCATGCCACCATCAGTGCTGTGAGCTGATGCTGGTATGAAGGTCATCTCAAAGTGAAAGCAGCTCCTGAGATCAGTGACAATGGGTGACTACTGCCACGAGACTCGAGAGCTCTGCCCCTAGGAACCCAAGCCTAAGAAATAGGCCACCAGTAAAGGGGATTCCACCCAGCCTGGGAGTATTAAGGGCCCTCCTTCCTCTCCCTCCCACTCCTGTACACTCCAAGGCCCCTACCTCCAGCAGCTGTACTGCTCCCTCATGTTCCCTCTTGGCTTCTGCCTGGGCCTACAAACAGGAAGAGGCAAAATGCTGGAATGGGGGCTTGCACAATAGACCCAGGGTGGAAAATAAAGATGTGTGAGGGAGGAAAAGAGGGAGAGGCAAGAAAGACAAGGGAGACACAGAATAGGGAGGAAAGGAGAGCGAGAGTCTGGGGAGGCAGGGGCCACGGGGTTTCCTTCAGACTCTGAGCTCTACTTTAAACAGGAACAACCCCTCTTCTGGTGGATGACCCCAGGCCAACCTGGCTGTGACTCCCTCTGAGCCTCTTTTCCCTGACTCCCGTCTTCTATCCCCTGGAATGTCAAGGTACCCCTGGACACAAGCCACTTAATCCTCTCTGCTGTCTTCTGGACATCTCGTACATGGCCCCAAATACCCACAAGGTCAGTCTTCTCATAGCTCCAGACTCATGTCCAGTTAGTTGTCTGTAGTGTGTCTGAATGTTTTATTATAACCTCAAACTTGCAAAACTTGAAACTCGAGGTGTCCTGTTCCCCAAAGTTGTTGCCCCATCTTAGTTAAGTTTTTGTCAACTTGACACAACCTGGAGTTGCCTGGAAAGAAGGACTCTCAATTAAAGGGTTGACTTGATCAGACTGGTCTGTGGGAATGTCTGTGGGGTGCCATCTTGATTGCAAATTGATGTAGGAGGGCTCAGTCCACTGTGGGCAGCAACATTCCTACGCAGGTAGCCCTAGGCTGTATAAGTGTATAAGTGGCTAGCTTAGGACCACTTGTGGTGGTGCACACCTTTAGTCCCAGCATTCTAGAGTCAGTGCCAAAAGGATCTCTGTAAATTCAAGGCTTTGCATAGAGCATTCTGGACCAGTCAGTGTAATATAGTAAGACCATGTCTCAAAAATGGGGAAAGAAAGAAAGAGAAAGGGAAGAGAAAGCTAGTCGAGCATAAGACATGGGGAAAGCCAGAGAGGGAGCCCGGTAAGGAGCATTCCTCCATAGTCTCTGCTTCAGCTCCTGCCTGGACTTCTCTCAATGGTGGACTATCACCTACAAGCATAAACTAAAATTAACTCTTTCCTCCCCTAACTCACTTTTCGCTTATGGTGTCTGTCACAGCAACAGAACAGACATAGTTTACCTTCATCCTCCCCATGCTGGGGTGGGGGGAGATGAAAAACTATTCTCCCTCGGATTCAAGTAAACAGGGAGTCACACAATAGGGATCTTACGTTTTATCCCCAAACTATATTTCTGGTCCATCTACCTGTCTACCCCCCACTGTTACTTGCACTCTCCTAGACCACTGTCACAGCTCTGTCATCTGCTCACCTGCTAGAGGCCACACCCAATACCCCTCCACCACCAGGATCTTGTGAAGTTAGGGGTTGTTTCCTGCCACGCCCTGCATAGAATTAATCTTATTTTCTAAGACAGGGTCACACCACATCACCCACACTGGCCTCCCATTCAGGACCCTCCGTTTGGCCACTTGGCTGGTCAGGAACCCTTATTTTGCCCCCCTGCTGTCTCCCCAGTGTTTAGCACATGGCAGTAGGTAGACTAAAAATGCTGTTGGATGAGTAGGTGGCAAAGTTGGGGTTCAGCCACCCAACGTCCACCCTTCCCTTGCTCCTGACCCCACCTGCTGCAGCCTCCGGACCTCCTCCTGCTTCTCCTGCAGGCTGAGCCTCGCCTGTTCATGCTCCACCTCCAGCTGCTGCCTCCGCTGGGCCACCTCCCGCATATGCTGAAACACAAGACCAATCACAGATGGAGCTCCCCCACCCTCCCATTTCCATGGAAGACTCAAGACGGGAACCTCAGCTACCACCTGCTCCAGATGCCCTCTGTTCGAACGAAAACACAAGCTGGAAGGGACAGAGGCTGGCAGCCCCTGACCTCCCTCAGACCCTTAAGCTCCACACATGGCTTCTGGGCCCACCTTCTCTCGATGCCACCTACACAGGCCTCTCACCTTCAGCACCTGCTCCAGGCTCTCCAGCTTGCTTTGCAGGCCCTGGCTCTTCCGAAGGGCTGAGTCCCTCTCCTGTGTCACCCCCAGGAGCTGTCCCTTCAGCTCCGCATTCTCCCACTCCACCTGGAGAGGGGGGCACATTGACAGGGAGGTGTGTGTGTAAACTTTGTCCCACGTGCAACTACCCAAGGGCTGGGTGGACAGTTCCCTTCAAACTCCACCCCAAGAGGAGACCTTCAGGCCTCACTGTGTCACAACTCTCTCCAGAGATATGGTGGAAACCGAACCTGCTCCTTCTCTGTGGCTCTCCCACTAAGCCGAGAGTTCTCCTCCACCAGGCGGGCATTTTCATTCTGGGCTGCCCTCAGCTGTAGTTCCTGCGGGGTGGGGTCACACAAGTGCTGAGGAAGGGGCTGGAGCCCCCTTTTCTCAGCCTCTCATAGTGAAGGACCCTCCCTCCCAGGCATGGCCTCCTATGAAAACCTGCCATGCTCAGGAAAAGATCAAGAGGATTTTGCAGTTCTTGAGGATCTGGGGGTGCAAGTGGAGCTGAGGGAGCCCGGAAGACAAAGTGGAGCTGGATCCTGGGTGACCGGAACTTACCAGCTCCTCACATCGCCTCTGCTTTTTCCTGGCTTCCTGCTCCAGGCTCTCACATTTCTTTCGCTTTTTGCAGAGCTCAGACTCCTGTGGGGTCAGAACGGAGGACCTCTCGTGGGCAAAGGTACAACTGCCCAGAGTTCACTGCCTCCGGCCTTCAACCTAGGACTTACCAGCTGCTGCACCCTGTGCTGTTTCTCTGGTTCCCCTAGGACCACCTGTGGGCTCTCCACATCATCCTCAAGTACGGTCTGCAAATATCCAGGAGCAGGGCCATGGCACCAGAGAACAGGATTTCAGAGCAGCCTGTCCCCAACCTAGCCTACCAATGGGAAGATCTCCTCTCATGACCGGGTCAACTATGACATCTCTGCCTAGGAAGTGGGTGAGGGGTGCTGTCTGCCCACCTCCCCCAACATCTCCAGCTGACATGGAAGGATAAAGGTTGCAGCCCTGGCTCTGTGGATCACAGTGCTTTGAGATCCCAGGACCCATGTGTGCCCTGGGAGATGGGTCCTTTATCCAGGCCAAAGCCTTCCCGTTTTAGCTTTCAGCAGCGGCACTGCTCTGCACTCAATAACTGTCCTGGACGTCCTTCAGTGACTAGCAGAGAATTAGGAGACTGCTTGGATCCCCAAGGATATATGTGGTGTCCTTAGAGCTAGGGTTCTGGATCATCCTGTCTGAGCTTGGCCTAGAGTAGTGTAAACCTAACCAGACCCTCCTGGCTTCCGCCAAGCCCACCCCCCATCAGCCTTCCATTTATCCCCGAAAACTTCAGAGGATGGATTTTGATAGGCGGTGCATCTTCCTCCATGGGTCAGTCAGACTGTGGGGCAGAGTCTGGGCAAGCAGCATTACCCCTTCCTGCACTCTGACCCCGTGGTCACTATCTGCCTTCTTTCCAGGAGGCTATAAACGCTGCCCACCTAGGGTGGTAAATAGGAGCAGGCCCCTAGGTTCTGAATATGGGGTCCAGGCCCTCCAGGCAGGAGCTGCCTAGCCCCTCACTCAATGAAGGTCTCCCATACCTGGAACTGAGTCGTATGCACCGCCCCGCCGGGATAACCCGGGCCAGGCTTGGCCGCCGGGCGGACGCTGAAGGGGGCGTCCCCGCTCTACCGCAGCTGCGGGAGGAGGCAGTGCGGGCTGGGCCCCGGGCGGCTGCCAGGGCAACCAGGGATTTGCGGCCGGGCTGTACCACTTTCGACACGGCAGGGGCGGCCAGGCTGGCCCCGTGGGGCACAAGCCTGCGGAGGGAGGAACCCCGAAACCCCCAGGGATAGGGCGCAGCGCAGGTACCAGCACGAGAGGCTTGGGACAAACCCCTGTTCTCTAGTCAGGAAGTCTCCCTCGACCCTGAGAAAGCGTGCGTGTCACCACGGGGTCCCCATCCGAGTATCTGGCAGGGGTAGATTCCCGGATCGCCCTGACCCCGCACCTGAGCAAACTCACACACCTGCCCTTGTGCTGGCGCTCACCTCTCCCGGGGCCCCGGGGGCCGGCGCCCCTACTCTGGAGGGGGCAGTAGGACCCTGGGGCCGGGCTGGTCGGAGGGGCTCCCGCTGGTTGCGCAGGGCGATTTGCCTCTGCAGCCGCAGCACCTCCCGTTGGGACTCGCGCAGCAACCGGTCGAAGTCCCGCATATGCAGCCACTGGGGACCTTCCTGGGGTGGGGCGACCAGGAGCCGAGTCAGTCCCAGCTCGTTCCTGGCCCCCGATCACCTCCAGCAAGTCCCGCTCTCTACAGTAGTGGGTCGGTTCGGCTGCGCGGGAAAGTGCGCATCCTCCCATGCATATATGGTTGGTCATATAAGCATGAGTATGCAGCCACATGCCTCCCCTGGCCCGTGGGCAGACATTCACAACAACTCGTTCACTGGGCGCTCACAGTGTTCCTGCACTGTGCTAAATTTCTCGTGAACAATCTTTCACACAAGTGTGAACTCTGTGTGGATTCCTACAGACAGATCCACTGGCACACAGCTTCAAGACTGGAGCAGGAAATGTCCAGGTCTGGGACTCATGAATGACTCCACCCCCTTTGATTCAGGCGCCTTTTCCCCACTCCCACCTGGGCCGTTGCCAGGGGAACCTACTCCCGAGCAGCCTCCACCTCTCCGTTTCATTTGCATCTCATTAACATCTGGTCCACATCCCACACTCCAAGCCGACATCCTTGTGTAGGATCCAGCAGCAAGAGAAGCCAAGGGCCCCTTCGCACCTTGCCCACCAGAGAGAGTCTGGCCTGCAGCTCTCTGCACTCCCGCTGCAAGGCAGCAATCTGTTTGTCCTTGGCCAACAGTGCAGTGGCTGTCTCACTGAGGTCTCGGGCTCGCTGGCGAGCTAGAGCCTTACGGCACAACTCCAAACTGGATCCGGGTCGGGGCACAGGGGCACTCACCTAGCCAGAGGTGGGGCAAAGCCAGTGGTCATCTGAGGGCTTAAGGTACACCTCCCATTCCACATCTTCCAGAGAATTGGGAAGAAATCCAGTCTGGGGCCTCAGAGAAACTGAATCCTCATTGAACCCCATCCAGGCAGTCCCCAACCAGGACCGAAAGCGTTAACACTACATCTTAGTTTAGGCTTGAGGACACTGCTAATTCAGGGCTGCCACTATGATGGGTCTTCTCCCTGCCCCCACTCCAGCTCCACACCCCAGATGAGCTCAGCAGGAGGCTGCAACCAGCTCCAGCACGTGTTTCTCCCAATTCTGCTCCCCGATTTCTCGGGAGCCTCCTCATCCATCCCTTTCCCTCTGGTAGCTCCAGACACCTCTCCAAGGCCAGCGTTCGTCTTCCTTACGAGCCCCTGGACTCTTGCTTTCCTGGGTAGTAAGTCTATGACTCCCAAGCCCAGCCTTGGTTCTCCTCTTCCCAAGTCACCCAAGCCTCCACCCCGAAGTCTGTCCTCACCACCCTCATGTTGGTTTCCTGCAGCTTCTGTGCCCTCTCCTCCAGGCGCTTGGCAATGACCGCCAGTTCAGCATTCTTCCGCTTTAGCCTCCGTACCTTCTCCTCCGTCTCTGGGAAGCTGCTTTTTCTCTGACAAAAAGTCAGCCAGAATTGGGCTGTGTAGGGAGAATCCCACAGACCCATTCCTACTACCCAAGTCCTAGGCTGGAGCCTGGGCACACAGTAAAATGGTTGGCAGTGCACAGCAAGGGTTCACTGGGGTTGGGACATGTGATTATGTCACCCGTGGGTGCCTCCCTTCTTGGAGAGATGTTTATGGGGTGATCAGGGCGCTGAGGGAGACCTCACTCTCCAGGCCTCACCAGCATCTGGTTTTCCTCCTTCAGGATGGTACAGCGCTGTTGCAGCTCTCCTAGGGCCCTCAGCAGCTCCAGATTAGGCCTGTCCCCGAAGCCTATGTTGAACTTGGCCTGGCACAGGGAAGGACCAGGTACAGTGTCTCAGAAACCTACTGAACCTAGCCAGAGTCTTCCGTATGCAACATCTCCCCCTCTACAACCCAAGGAGTGAAGAGGGTTCTCTCTTGTGTCCCAGGCCTTCAGAGAGGTGTACTACCAGGACCTAAGGAAAAGGGACAACCCAGTCCTCCATGTCTTCAGTGGAAGCCTCAACACCATTCTGGGGCATTTCCTGCTGTTCCTCTATGCTTGCCTTTCTACCTATAGCCTTCTGGTAATGCCAGATCAAACTCCCTCTCCATCCCTCTAGATATCTTGGGTCTGTAGTGTCCCCTGCCCACCCCTCAAGTCCTGCTTCCTTCATCCTCTCCAGGAGAACACTCACACCCACCCACAGCATAAGCTTCTTTGGCTCAGCCCAAGCACTGAGCCCACCTCCACACCCCCCAACATACCCAAGATCCCCAAACAGATAGGCTCGTGGTGGAGGAGACCTAGCATAATCAGAGAGAGACACTTGCACACACACTGAGGGGCAGAGCCAGAGAGAACCGAAAGAGGCCACTTAGATTCCCGTCCAATGAAGGGAGGACAGATAAGCACAGAGACAGACTCACAGACAGAGACATGCCAAGACAAGAAATGAAGGCAGCGGGGTTACAGGCTATGACTGACCGGCCCACCTCGCAGCCCTCCTCCACCTCTCTTACCTTATAAGCCTGTGCGTCCTCACCCTCCAGCCTGGGGCAGCTGTACCCAGGGCTCTCTGCTTGCTGCCCCAGCTTGGGCAGCACGGTCTCTGTCCCTTCAGGGTCAGTATTCCTGATAGGCCCAGGGCTATGGGCTCCCGCAGGCTCGGAACTCTCTTCAGACCTCAATCCTTTAACCTGCAGAGCTGTCGGAGTAGCAGCAATGCTGGCAGATGCATCTCCAGGTTTGCAACCCTGGCCCTGAGTCCAGTGCTGCCAGGCAGGCAGTGCCCATGGCTCCATAGCTCCAGGGTCTCCAAGCCGTGGAAGGGTTGTCAGTTGCTCCATGGTTTCGGCAAGGGGCCCCAGAACCTGGACCTGGGGACATCACCCAGCCAAGCAGGGAGGCTGACAGGGGCCATGCCAGACTAGACCATTCTCCCTGTAAGCGTTTGGCTTCACCGAGGTTCCATCAGAGGTTGGCTGAGCTCTTCCCACCCACGAAGGAGGCTTCAGAAGGTATGAGGGTTGCCAGACTAGAGCTGGGGGTATGTCAGCTATGTTTACTCATGGTTGTGTGTGTGTGTGTGTGTGTGTGTGTGTGTGTGTGTGCGCGCGCGCGTACGTGTGTGGGGGACAAGGGTGTCCCTGGGGCGGGGGGGTGCAGAGGCCACCGCCAGGAATGCCTGGCTGAAGATATGTGTATGTGTGCCTCCAGGTCTGTCCCTGCAGGTCAGTGATGTCTTATGGTGTGATTGGAGGATGAATACCCCCACTTGTGTGTCGAGAAGGGTGGTGCTATGTGTCACTGTCTGTGCCTATTTAAGAGTTACCAGTTATTTCTGCGTGGGGTAGGGGCTGTCTGTATTGCAGGGCTGTGGCAATATGTGATGCTGTCGCTGGTCCTATCTCGGTGTTGTGAAGCCCCGTGTAGCTGTAGTGGTGTGTGTCTTTCAGTGTCTGTGGGTCTGGCCATCCATCACGACCCCTCTGCCTGGATAGGGTCTTCAGGAGTTTCTGGGAATGATCCCTAGTGGTCCACTGTGGTCCTTTATCTCCAGCTTCTCCCTCCGCTGCCGCCGATCACTTGCTTGCTGGGTGGCTGGGCGGTCCTAAGGAGGCCTGGGTCGATGAGCCGCTTGCCTCATAGTCTTTGCCTCAGCTAGTCTCAGCTCGAGGGACTGCAGGGGTCCCTCACGGTCCCGGAGCTCCCCAAATGAGATGGTGGGCACGAAGGAGGGCAGAGCCTCAGAATGGGGAGGGGGGGAGCAGGGGAGAATCATCATCCCTCCCTTCCCCCTCCTCCTCCCCTCCTGCCCACCAATAGGAAGTCAGCTGCTGGTTTCCATGGCGATGGCGCTGGACTGGTGGGCTGGACCGGCTGGCAGGCTGGCAGGGTCGGGACAGAGGAAAGAGCAGGTTCCTTGCTGGATGGTAGCTTAGAAAGCCGCCCCCCCCAAACACGCACACCCCCAAACATGGCCTCTTCATCCCCTTGACCCCACAGACCCTCATTTCCAGGATGCAGAGGAATGGAGTAGTCCTCTCCTCTCAGGCAAGACTATGGAGCTAGGACAATGTGACAGGGACTTAGCCGTAGACAAGGACAGAGCCGAAATGATGGGATTTGGGATAAAACAAAGAAATAAAAGGCTGAAAATAGAAAGACAAGCAAAACGACAGAGGTTGAAATAGGCTGAAAAATTACCCCGGCTCCTCCAAGGCAGATCACATTTGGGGGACAGAGCAGCCAGCCTTCACAGGCCAGCAGGGAAGGCCACGAGACGGGGACCTGTTGGGCTGGTTTTGCCCTCAACTGCCAGGAAGTTCATCTTCTGTCTAGCCTTAGGCTTTATTTATTTTTTGCTATGAGAAAATGGCTTTTGGGAACAAGGACATAGGAACTGCCCCACCCAGGTGTCTGCCTGTATGTGGGGCACCTAGATCTCTAGAGATAAGAACGTTGCTCCTGGACGCAGCAAGACAAGCCAGTCTCAAGCCAAGGTCGAGGGCCCTCATGTGGCACCCCTATGGAATAGCAGCTACACCGGAGAGAACAGCCCCCACCTCGGTTGGTAGACTCCACCCAGGCCAGAGCCGATGGAACCCGGAGGGATGGGGGTTGCATAGGGGTAAGGTAACATTCATTTTCTCTAAAGCAGTGTAAACATCAGCGTACATGCTATGTCGTGCAGCTTTAGGTCCGCATGTATATGCATGTCATATACATAGTATATGTATAGCATAGAAGAGTGTATATATGTATCTATGCCTTGTGTACATACAGAGATCATTGCATGTGTGCTGCTTTGCCTATGAATTTCATTGGATATGTATCTGCACGTTTTCCTGTGTCACTGTATGTCTCTGTACATGCAATTATGAGTATCATTGTATTTTTCAAATTATATCAGGCCATGAATCACAGAGATCTAGGCCATCATATAGCACTAATACATTATGACATGCATTGTCATGTAATAATGTACGATGGCATACAATGATTATGTATATGATGGTATACTAGCCAGGCATGAAGTGCATGCATGCTATCTCCGTATATCTATTTTTTCACCTCTCCATGTTTAATGGGGATTGTCTATAAGATCCTCTCAGGATGCCCCACCTAGTTCTGGGACACTTAAGTCCTTTCATGTAATATGGTGAATATCTGCACGCTGTTTAGGCACCGCCTGTAGACACAAGGTCTCCTGCATGCTAGGCAAGCACTCTGCCACCCAGCTGTATCCTTAGCCCTCCCTTGTGCTTTAAATCCTCTCTGGATTGTTTAGATGCCTGCTTTATAATACAATGTGAATGCTAATGACTGTGCCGTACTATTGAGGAAATCACGAGAATGACAAGTCTACGCGTTATAAAAAGACAACTTCCTTTCTGATAGGGTCTTGCTTAGCTCAGACCCGTCCTTCCCCTTCCAGCTGCTGGGGTTGTAGACATCTACAGCTGGCTTGTAATTAAAAATACTTTTTCAATCTGGTCAGTAGGATGGCTCTGTGGGTGGACATATTTGCCACCACCAAGCCTGACCACTGGAGTTTGATTCCCCAGTAACCACATGGCCAAAGTGGAGAACTCCCTCATGCAAGGTGTTCTCTGGTCCTATAGGCATACCACAGCACAGGATACCCGCACTCACATGCACCAGTAAAAATATTTTTTTCCAGTTAATCCTTGTGGCAATCCAGAGAGATCTTGATCTCGCTTTTGGTGTGTGTCATATGTACAGGAAGCCACCGCATGTGAATGTCACCAATGGGAATATTCTTTGGCATGATATGCCATTATATGTGTAAGTTCTATTGAACATGGTGTTGTGTTTGTCCCAGGTGACTGTATACCCATGTTATGCCAGCCATGTCTCAGTGTCTCTATGTCACAGTTCGTGCATGTTGCTGGCATCTGTGTACAGGCCCTGGTGAATGTGCACTTTATCAATTAACACCAATGACCTGTGTTGATGTGTACAATGCAGATGGGCACACACTGTGCTATCGTGGTTTTGCCCAACTCCTACACCAACAAGGATCCTCTACACCAGTGGTCCAGTGGTTCTCAAGATATGGGCTGGGATCCCTTAGGGGATAAACCCTTTCACAGAGTGGCCCAGGATCATCAGAAAACACAGATATTACAATTCCTAACAGTAGCAAAATGACACTTGAATGAAGCAACAATGAAAGTAATCTTATGGTTGGGGGTCACAACCACGAGGAATCGTATTAAAGGGTGGCAGCATTAGGAAGGTTGAGAACCACTACTATATATAGACTTTCTTAGACCAAAACCAGAGGCAAGCAGCCGTCATTTTGGAGGTATACAGAGTAAAAGGAAGCTAGCACCGAAATTAGGGTCAAACATAGAGGCCCCCTTATCCCCTTTCACTTTGCCAGAAAGTCTGCTTCCGGTGGCCCAAGCCTTTCCACCCCCAGGCTGTGTCCTAGTCAGGTCAAAGTCTTCTGCTCATGTCAGTGAGGCCAGCCTTTCTCTCTTGGTCAGTTCTGTTCCCAGGCATCCGGGTAACTCACATAACCCCAATAACAGAGTCTCAGACAAAAGTGAAACAAGTCCATTCTTTATTAGTGTTGAGGGCCCTGTGACCTTCACCCAATCCCATCCATCTGGGCTCCCTTCTGGAATCCCCAGTCTGCCTGCGGTGCAGGACAAGACCCACACATCCAGCCCCACCCCATTCGAGAGAGCGGCTGTGGTGTTTCCCCAAGTATCTGGAGTCAGGAAGCACAGTGCTTTGGGGAGCGGGGATGGTGTTTCGGGGGATGGGGGCTGGCCAAATGAAGAGGTTCAAGAGATGCTCACCTGTCTCCTTGATGCTGGGGTAGAGGAAGGTGGTGGCAGGGGGCCGCGGTGTGGCGTGATCTCCGAAGCCCACAGTACACTCATCCATAAAGTAGGAAACACTACACCCTCCAGTGCTGTTAGTAGTGCTTTCTACTTTATGGGTGACTGCACTGTCTGTCTGTCCACGGGGATTCTTCAGGCCACCTGCTCTTCTTTCGGACTCCTGCTTTAATAAAGGCCCCTGCCCCCACCCTCCTTGTAACTTCCCAAGGACCCCTCCACCCTGCCTATGGCCCCCTAGAGGGCCCGCCCTGGGCCTTGTGGGTGGTGACTCAGCATGGCGCCAGACTAGCCTCTTCTTCCCACCCCCACCCCCGCCTAACTTCCTCTTTGTAACCTTCTTCCTCCCCCCCCAGGTTTCCACCCTATTCTCTCCCTTCTCAGGGACACTCAGGTAGAGACCGTGGCCACTCCGGAGGACTCATCCCCATCTTTAGAACTGCAACATCCTGGGCGGTGCCTCCCAGGCATATGACCCACACTGTCTTGAATCCAAGTGAGGCAGCCACGGCCTCCTCCCTTAAAGGCCTCAGTGCCCAGGCTTCCCATTAGACAGAGGCCTCCACTCCCAGAAGCCCATGTTCCTAGTCTCCCCATTGGACCAAGGCCCCTGACTCCCTCACTCCTGGCCGCTCCTCAAGCTGGAATCCAAAATGGACTAGCGGCCATGTTGGGTGGAAAAAAATAACAGGGCACCAATTGCTGATACTGTCTCGCTTTTTTAGCCTTTGCCCACTCACCCAACTCCACCCTACTCGCCAACCCTCCTTCCCTAGGAGCTTTAGACGCTCCTTTTTTTCAGGAGGAGGGAGCCCAGAAGTAATTTTCCCTTTCAAAATTATGTTTTTAGAAGATTTAAAAGACGGGGTTAGGGATTTAGCTCAGTGGTAGAGCGCTTGCCTAGCAGGCGCAAAGCCCTGGGTTCGGTCCTCGGCGCCAGAAAAAAAAAAAAATTTTTTTTAAAAAGATTTAAAAGCTTCCTCCAACGAAGGCCAGTGGGTCCAAGCGTCATTGCTCCTTTGACTAAAGCTTTGTTAGGGAGCCCCAGCACCCAATCCCGTAACCTCCTGCTGTCCCGAACCTCCACTTAGAATCTGCACCCTACCCGTAAGCCCTTCACTGTCCCTTAGGCCCAGAATTAAAGAGCCCTGGTTGGGGCCAGAGTGAAGATTTAGGTCTTACCTGATGCTGTAGAGCTGAGAAGAACAGGCTCCAAAGTGGGGTTCCCTTCAGGGTGGGCAGGGCTTATAACCCTGAGGCCACGTGGGTCAGATCTCAGGGCGCCCAACGGTCTTGGAGCCCGCCTCCACAACGCATCAGAGATTAGCCACCCCTCCCCTCCCTGGGGAGTGCAGACTGACAGGAAACCAGAGACAAGGCTGGGTATTGGCGGGAGGGGGCTGAAGAGGCCATCTCACATGCCCTGGGCAGGTGGCTTCCTGGATTCCAGGCTTGCCCTTCCCCAGTGGCACCAGCCACAGGAGATGGTTCAAGAGTTGACACTGACTCATTGGACTTGACCCCAGGAGACAACAGTTCCCTGCTAGGGCCTTCACTGAGCGCCCTGAAAAAACGTCCTGAATCCCAACACTAGAAAAACACAGTTCCCTGAGCCCTACCCCCACTGATGGGCCTTTGGTCTGGTCACTGAGACCAAGCAAGGCATGGCCGTTCCGAATGTTCTCCTGAGAGGCTGTGGAAGGTGCAGAGGCATGAAGGGAAGTTGGAACCCATACACCAACATCTTCCTTAGGTTCAATTTTCACAACATCCCTGAAAGCCACCACTTCCCCAAGGAAGCCTAGCCCCTCAGGTGACAAGAACTATAGGGGTGTGTGTCACAATTGGGTTGGGTCTTGGTGTTGTTTTTAGGGCCCACGAAGATGCAAGGACAGGGCATATCAGGATAATGGCCCTGGGGTAGAGCATAGGTACCTTGGAGTCTTGGGGGAGGGGAGGAAAAGGGCTCTGACAGGAGGTTCTCCTGGCCACCGGATGTGGGCACGGGCCCGCCCACCTGCATGTCAACCCCCACTTTCCCCACGGGGAAGACAGGAAACTGCTCAGCCTAGGGCCCGTAACTGGGGGAGGGGAGCAAGGTAGGAGTCTGGGCAGGAGTTTAGGGTCTGAACATGAGCCCCATATATTTCCCTGGCTTCCCCAAGCCGCTCAGTGATCTTCGTTCTGGAGTCAAGAATGGCCTTGAGGTCAATCAGAAGAGGCAGGAAGATAGGAAGAACCACTAATATCTCCTTTGGGAACGACACGAGTGTCTTCTGTGGGTATTCCATTTAGCCACAGGTCCGCACTGGCTTCAGGGACTATAGATTCAAGTCCCAGAAGGGAATTGGAGGAGGGTCAGACCGAGAAAGGAAGACTGGGCCACATGCTTTATTAATGAAGAGGTGCTGCAAACCTGGAAAAGAGTTTCTTTGTCCCAGTACTCTCAAGTGGGAGTAGGAAAGGCAGAACATGACTCTTCACCCGTAAGGTCCAAAAAAACAGTGGTAAACAGTCTTGCAAGGTTAGCTGGCCCAAAATAGGTCAGTGTTCCTTTAAGAGACCACCACCAGGCCTCAGACCTGGGTGGAGGGGAAGTGGCTGCCCCAGGAGATAAGAGGATAAGAATATCAAAGTTGTGCAGTAACCTGGGTTTCTGAACCCCTATCCTTCAGGGCTTAGGACAGCCCTAGAGCTATCGCTGAGGAGGCACCCTGTCCTAGAGAAGGTGTCCACAGAATGAAGGGCAAGACCTGGCTTCTGGTCCCTGTTGTGTTGTAGATGTCTTGAGTATGTGACATCTTGTAACAAGGCAGACCTGAGTCCAAGGAGCACTCTAGCTCCTCTTCTGTCCTAAGCAGGGTGCTGGGTGCTCCCTCTGAGAAGCTGTGTCCCAGCTGTAGACAGTCTTCAGTGCCCCAAACCACCTAGAAACTCTAGCCATAGCATTTATGGAATCAGGGAGTTTCTTGGAGGGTCTGGGATTTTCTGTGGTTCCCATCTTGAGGCTGGGGCTGAAGGACAAAGGAACTGAGGAGGAGTTCAGGGCTCCTGTGCCTTGGGCTTCACCACGCCGAGTCTGAAAACCCCCTAAAATAAGAACCAGAGAGAAGAGACACGACAGGTGGGAAGAGGTAGCATCTTAGGGCAAGGACTTGGGGATGTTAGAGGAGGGTGTGTTTGTGAGAGGGGTAATATACCTGTGAGCCACTGAGATGAGTGGACATCCTAGGGCCGCACATGTAGGTGCAACCAGCCCAGGACAACGGCCTCCTATCCACTCCTGCAAGGACACAGGAAGCCCCACCCAGGACTCAGGCCAGTGACAAGTCCTGGAGCACACAGGTGTCTCTGAAGGATAGGCCTAACCCCCAACACACACACTGTCGACCCCAAAGCTTCCTGCTGCCTAAGCCTCCCTGGAAGAGACATTCAAAACCATCAGTGGTGGTCTGGAGCTGAAAGGGGAGGTCTTAATGGCTTTCTTGGTTGGGGAGAGAGAGTTCAAGTAGATGATTCAAAGTCGACCGTTGGGAATGCATCCAGACAGTGAGGCGCATGTGAGGCAGCCACCGCCATTTAAATTCTGTGGAAAAATATCCTCCAAGGTCTTTTCTGGTTTTCACTTTACTGTTTGTTGAGACAGGGTTTCTCTGTGTAGTCCTGGTTATCATAGAACTCACTCTGTAAACCTTGCTAGTCTCAAACTCCCAAAGCTCCTCCTGCTTCTGCCTCTCCAATGCTGAGATCAAAGGTATACAGGGTGGGCCTCTCAACCTTCTTGACTTGGCTGTTTTTTGTTTATTGGGGGGGGTATTTTTTTAAATACTTTATTTTTATTTTTTTGTACATTGATGTTTTGCCTGCATGTTAGATGAAGGTGGCGGGTCCCCTGGAATTAGAATAATAGGCAGTCGTTAGCTTCCACGAAGGTGCTGAGAATTGAACCCAGACCCCTGGAAGAGCTGGCAATGACTGCTCTTAACTGCTGAGCCATCTCTCCACCCATCCCACCCTGTTTTAGAGGCAGGATGATATGTAGTTTAGGCAGGCCTTGAACTTGCTACGTAATCAAGGATGACCTTGAACTTTGACCCCCTGCCCCTCCCTTAAATGCCAGGATTACAGGTTTAGTGCATTCCTGGCAAGTACTCTACCAACACGGCTACATCTGCCGCCTGGTTCTGATCCGTGTTTCCTGGGATATCTCCCCTAAGGGAAAGTAGGGCTGAGGAGAATGGGGACAGGAAACAAGCCCTATTCACTTAGAGGATGAGTCCCCGACCTGGAAAGCTCTGGACACACAGTCTTTTCCTCCCACTCCTTCCTAACCAACTCTGAGGACAGCCACCTTGTATGCTGAGATGAGGGCTGCAGGCCTCAAGGGAACACTCAGGCCCACTATGGAGGACTCTCAGTTTCTGAGAAGGGTGGAGTTGAGGAGGAACTTGGGGTCACTGTAGGGGGATGTAGGGGAATTTTGCGTATGTATGCACTATGGGCAGGTACCAAGTAGTCCTCCCTTGGTGCTGAGAGGGCCTTTGGGGTGACCTGGGGAGAGGGATGGGGGGATATCAGCAGAGGCCTTCTGGAAGAAGTAAATTCGAGTTGGGGAGAGCTTGGAAGGGGCACTGGGCAGAGAGAAGCAGCAGAGAAAAGGCCTTTCGAAGGCCTTTGCCTTAGAAGGAGTGAAGGCCCAGAGTGAAAGCACTGAGACAAAACCCAAGACTTCACACTCCAGCTGCACGGGCCTGGCTGGGGCCTCACTCAGTGGGCAGACAGACAAGCAGGCAGAGATGGCAGGCCAGATAACCTGCTTCTGATGAGAGAAGCCACAGGAGCTAACCACTCACAAACAGGAAGTCGAGAAGGTTGAGAGGCCCACCCTTCAGGGAACCAGGGTTGAGGCAGGAGTGCCACAAAGGAGAGAAACTGATGCCCCAGCACCACAAAACCCAGTAAAGCAATCACAATGAAAAGAAAAGCAAGGGTCAGTGGACAGAAGTGCCTCGGCCAGGTCCCCAGCAGAGATCATCTCAGCACCTGGAGGATCCCAGGTTATCTCAGTGCCCTGGGAGCACGAGGGTTGCTTCCTATCGGGCCAGGAGTGGACAGGCGGTCTCTTTTGGCCTCTGCCTCCTCTGTCCAGACATCTTTCAGATTCAACCTCATACTCGTGTCCTGTCGGACAAGGGACACGGCTCGCTCTGGGAAGCTGTTTTATAGGGCTCTGGCTCAGCTGCTCTGAGATCATAGGACAGGGGTTTCAAGCAGCAAACCGGCCCTTAGGAAGCCAAGTTGCAAGCAAAGAGAAACAGAAGGCAGACTGAGGTGAGGGCCAAGTGCAGGGTTCTTTCCACAGCGTCTGGGAAGAAGCAGAAAGTCTGGGTAAGAAGGGGGGTGCTTGTGGAAAGGAGAAAGGCACCCTCACCACAGCTGTGGGAGTGGTTATGAAACCAAAAGCATTCTCCTCTGGGATCTCCTAGGGACACTGGCAGGAAAAGGAAAGTTCTTTCTACACATGGGTGCAAGGCCTAACGTGCCTAGCTATTCCGGCTCTGGATTAAACAATACCGCCCCATTCTCTCCCCCGTGAGAGGGTGTGTGTGTGTGTGTGTGTGTGTGTGTGTGTGTGTGTGTGTGTGTGTGTGTGTGTGTGACTGTCATGTGTAGGATCCAGCCTGAGTCCCACACATTCACCTCTCCATGTCATAACAGAGTCCAGGACACACACAGTGAAGGAGAAGAAGGGCATGCATGGCCTACATCTCCTTTGATTACACGGACATAGGAAAGCAAACAAGGAAAGGGGATTGGGAGAGAGAAAGAAAGTACTGCCCACCATGATCTCTCAAAAAACTGAATCCTACCCTTGATAAGAGGACAGCCAAGAGCACAAAATGGGGAGACAAGAATCTTGGAGCTTTTACAGTGCAGATTTGGGCCTGTTACTGAATCTGCCCTGAGCCCCCATCCTGTTTCTTTGACTATAGAATGGAGGAGAGTTGATCAAAGGACCTGATTTTACTCTAAAGTATCCCCAAGGACAAAGGTCCAAAGCCCGTAATGGTAGGAGGAAGCAATAGTACCACGTTCTAAATCTGCCGAGCCACAGGGCAGCTGTACACCCTTCCAGAGGGATGTCCAGAGAGGGCTCCGGGGGCAGAAGGTTCTCTAGTTCTTCTGTCAACCCCCGTCCTCCACAGGATTCCTCATGCCCCAGACACAGCTGGAAATACAAGATAAGGTGTGGGAAGAGGAGACCGTCACAGGCAGGAACTAGCTTGACTTCCATGTTGTTACTCTCCGTGCCACAGGAGGTCCAGCAGGGTACCCAGTAAACAGGAGAAGCACGTTCGGTCTGCGTCTCATTAGATTGACCCAGTAAGGCAAATGTCAGTATCCCTATTCTGAATTGAGGAACTTGATCTCGGCCAGGTTAAGTTTCTGCTTCCTAAATGTCAGCCGACAGTCTGCACCCCATTTTTGTTCCCCCAAAGAAGTCAATTCTAATTGTCCCCAAAGAAGCAGTTCTCCCATGAGGACCTGTCCGCCCGCTAAATCCCAGTCTAAGGAAGGAGCTGGAGCTATGGGAGAGCCTCAGGGCCACTTCCCCACCCCAGGCTTGTGAGTAGGGACAGTGGATGTGACTAAATGGGTCACCCAAGTGGTCTGCAAAACCTTCCCAAGGTCACCGTCCACCCAGTCCTTGAGCAGTCGGGTGGGGGAGGGAGGGTTAGCCCCCGAGCCTACAGGGTGCCCGGGAGCTGAGCAAACAGCAACAACCCAGCAGTTCACAGCACTGAGCCGTTAAAAGTGACTCAACCAGAAAGTGCGTTTGAAGTGACGCCCACTGGGCCCCACAGCCAAACCTCAAAAAGACGAAGTGAGAGAGGCAGGCCTGTGGGGGCTGGGCTGGAGGTGGAGGCCCAGCCTGGAGCTGGCCTAGCCAAATAAGGGCAAATGCTCTCCACGTAGACCAATGGAGCATGAGTGTCGGCGTCATGGGGCTGTGGTTCCAAGAGGGGGAGGTGAGAGGCTAGGACATATGGAGGTGGGAGAGAAGGGGGCAGGGGATCCAAGCCCTCCTCCTCTAAGGGTCTGAGGGTTTGTGAACATAGCTGGGTATGAGGGCCTGACTCCCAAGGGGGTCTTGACTGAGGTCTGCAGCTGAGGTCTGCAGACTTACAGCTACACCTTCCCCCAGCCCCAACTGCATGTAGGGCTTCCAGGAGGCAAAAGGAACACGAGGAGGACTGCCCTCCCTGACCCTGTTGCTGCCCCCAGAATGGCCGTAAGCACGCTGTGATGGACAAGGGGAAAGACTCAAGTGGTCTCATCTGTGAGAAGGGAATACTAATGTCTTGTGAGACTGTCACTGAGGACCTGATGCAGTTTTGAACCTGGACATTGACACACGAGAGGACACTTGCTATGGAGGAACGCAGGCCAACGGCAGTTCCCCACCATGTTCTTGCCTCTGGTTTCCAGGAAAAATCCTTTTGCAAGGACATCAGTTCAATTCTGGCCCTGGTATATCTAAGTGGGTAAAGGGGACGATTACTCTCTCCTTTGGTAGGAGAGACTGATACTTGCCTAATCCAGGGGCATGCCTGCCTCCACTGCCTACCTCATCTAGCCCTGCAGAAGCCTGAATTCCAGGTCATGCCCCACCTCTCGCTCTCGGTCAGAGACCCGCCCTCCATCTTCCTGCTTCTCTAGGGGGCAGGGCTGAGGGCGTGAGTCTCTTAAACTGCCCAGAGAAAGTACTACAGCTGCCTATAGGCAGTGGAGACGCTGCCAGGTTGTCTCTGGGCTTTCCCAGCACTCTCTTGTCTCAGGTCATGCAGTTCCTGCTAAGAGTTCCAGAGGTGGTTACTGGTACCCTCTCCCTCTCTTCCCCTCCCAAGAACAGAGCTGTGTTTTCCCTACGTACTTTCGCTATTCAGTCCCCTAGGGAACAATCAAGTTACCACTCCGTCCAGCTCCAGCGCCACCAGCCTTTTCTGCCTAATGGCCCTACCAGATATTTTTTTTTTTCAAAGAAAACAAACAAAATGAAAAAAAAAAAAGGTGGCAGATGCTGGGTTTGGGGAGAAGGAGAAACACCTTTGGAAAGCAGCAAGGGTCTTGCCTTGGTGTCTGAAGCTCTTCCCTCTGTTCACTGTGCTGTACAAGGTCTCAGTCTGCAGAGAGGAGGTATACATAGGGAAGTCACACACGCAGAGCTCTGGAAATGGGCCTGCTAAGCGCCCTGACTTACAGGCACGGGCACCTATCAGCCAAGGGATGAACCCCATGGAAAGCTCCTCAGGTCTCGAGTCCTCTGTATTGTCCTTCCCCCCAACCAAAAGGGCCTGCTGAGACGGAGTGCCAGAACTCAACAGGACAATAGTTTTCAACCCCAAATGTTGATGCCCACAGCACAGGGCAGTATGGTGCCTGTCCCTGGGGTGTTCACAGAGCATGGCAGCACCTTAAGGTAAATAAAGTCTCTGAGGACACACCATGCAGCCATGGTCCCTCCTGGAGTCAGGCCGATGTGGTCTGGTCCTGTCACTCATAAGGTGGAAGCCTTAATAATACTCCACTAGCCCCACTATCCTATCTTCCTTCAGCTTACCCTCCCACAGATGGAGGCCTCTGCACCCAGCCAAAGACCCAGGCAAGCAGCCATGTGCTTTTCTTGATCTAACCTTACTCACTCACCCGCCACACTACAGTATGTACCAAAGGTAGCCGTCTGTTCCTTCAGTTCAAGCAAAACTAGAAGGGAGACAGCCATGAATGAATGACATACGCGACAGCTGACAGGCTGTGAATCTAAGAAGTAGAAAAATAATTAGCCTTGAAACCATTTTAACACAGGACGCAAAGACGAAGGCTCCTGACAATGACTTTGAGCTAAATAGAGGTTAAGTCAAACCCCGATTCTTGTGTGCAGATGGCAAAAGTCGTAATACATTAAAAAAAAAAAAAAAAAAAAAAGACTAGGCATGTATCTCAATGGCGGAACACTGGATGCACAAGATCCCCTGGTTCAAATCCTCAGCAGCACATACATACTCAGAGGCGGGGAGGAAGGGGGAGGGGAGAGAGGGGCACATTTAGATGGGTAGGACTGCAATACCAGCTACTCGGGAGGATTACAAATTCAAAGCACGCTGAGCAGTGGTGGTATACACCTTTGGTCTGAGCACTAGCAGAAGTAGGCAGATCTCTGTAAAGTTCAAGGCCAGCCTGGGGTACAGAGTTAAGTTCTAGACCAGTTTGAATAACAAGGCAGGGGGTTGGGGGGGGGAGTGTAGCTCAGTGGTAGAGTGCTTGCTTGAAAACAAGGGAAATAATATTCCTTCCTGGCCCTTCGGTGTCCTGCATGCTCTCTCCCACCCGTGCCTAACACAGGTGCATCTGTCTTGCCAACTAGTGCTGTAGCTTTGTCAACTGGGTTTTGTGGAGAAGCTTTGCACTGACTGAGCACAATAACACATGCTTTTAGTGCCAGCTCTTGGGAGGCAGAGGAAGGTGGATCTCTAAGTCCAACTGTAGTCTGTTCTAGTGAGTTCTAGGTTAATCAGAAAGGGTTACAATAGTGAGACCCTGTCTCAAAAAAAAAAAAAAAAAAAAAGAGGAAAAAAAGGAGAGAAGACAAAAGAAAAGAAGAAAAAAGAAAGGAAAAGAAGAAAATGTGTAAACACCATGATTTAAAGTCACAAGGACAGGGTTGGCAGAGGAAGCAGGTCTGGGATGCAGGGGTTCTTGCCCTCAGCAGGGTCATCACACACAAATGTCTGTGTTCCATCAGGCTGGGGGGTAGGGGCAATCAGGCTCAGGTGGAGGGGGAAGAAAGGACAATGCCAAGGAGGATGGAAGACTTGGGCACAGGTTGGCAGGTGCCTAGGACTTGGAGATGAATGGAAGAGGACAATGAAGAGAACCGAAGGGCTGGCTCTGTTTGACCTCTTCTCTAGCCTAGCACTCCACTGCTTTGTAGACAAGTTTAGACTGGGGACTAAAGGAATTACATAATTACATAGGGAGGTCAGCAGGGTCCTGGATGCCAGGACAAGGTGTTATGACTTCAAACAAAAAGCTAACGCCTCGGGATTGGGGATTTAGCTCAGTGGTAGAGCGCTTGCCTAGTAAGCGCAAGGCCCCTGGGTTCGGGTCCCCAGCTCCAAAAAAAGAGAAAAAAAAAAAAAAAAAAAAAGCTAACGCCTCACATTATGAAGGTATGCTTACCCTCATACAGGCAGGAATCAGATGAGAAACATCAGTGCTCAACTGTGGACATTGTATTGTTTGAGCTAAGGCCCCACTACTTAATCTGGCTAAGCCATGTTAACCCTCACAGCTGGCCCCTGTTGCTAAACAAGGGCTATGTCCTAGGAGTTTGTAAAGATTGGATGAGATCATGGATGTCAAAGATCTTTGTCAACTACCAAATACTATTTACATCAAAGTCTTTTTGGATACTAAGTAGGAGCTAGATTTCCGAAGCAAAGTCTGTCTTTACTATTACCTACCTGCCTCTGATATGCACAGAGATCAGTCGTCTTTCAGGTGCCAGGCCTGGAGACTTGAGCAGCTGGCTGTTGACAGGCTGAGGGCAACATGGTGCCTACCTCAAGAGCAGTGTCTGCCCCCAGCCTGGCAAGCCATCCTGTCACCCTTATTCTTAGGGAAACTGCTCTCTGCTGAGACATCGTGTCTCTTGGCTCTACCAGCTTCCAGTCACCACTGAGCTGTCACTGTGTCCCTCAGCTTTGGGGAGACTAATACCAGGAGGCAGAATGTGAGGATGAAGCAGCAGTCTCAAAGCAGCTTGATGGGTGCTGTTTCTAGTTTTGTCTAAGCTGAATCGACCCGCTTAAACAGGGGAGGAGCCTTGTCCCCCTCAAGGGACAGAGGTCAAACCACTGAACAAGAAGGCCTCATGGTGCACACCTGCCATCCCAGTTACTTGGGAGGGAAGAGGATGCCAAGCTGAAAGCCAGCCTGCATTAGAGTGACTTTCTAGCCAGTGTAGAATATTAGTGAGGTATGACCCCAAAAGCAAAAGGGTGGGTATAGTTCAGTGGTAGAATGCTTACCTAGCATGCCTGAGGCTCAAAGTTTAACCCCTGGCACTGAAGAAGTCAAGGGGAGTAGCTTAAGACCCTGGGGCCACTCAAACCTCCTAAGCCAGGATAGGTCTAAACTTAAGCACTGAACCCCTAAGGCAGCAAAACGCAGACCGCAGTCCTGAAATTTGAAAGGCCCCTATGCCACAGGGCAGCCCACCCTGAGAGCCCAGAACCAAATTCCTGCCTCAACCATCTTTTGGCTCAAAGGAAGAATGTGACTCTAGCACTCTGCCTGTCTGGGCTGCTGGGCAGCAGCTAATACAGGTCCCGGTACCACAAGATGAGGGGGATGGAAAAGTAGCTCCCAGGTGGGGGAAGCTGCAACGAGACCCGTGCCCCCCATGGTTGACAGTGGCTGTGTCTTTCACTTCCTGTGCGATTGACAGTTGGGGCCCAGAAGGTGTGGGACTCCAGCAGCCCCAGTGTGGTTATTTGTACAGACTCTTGCCTCCCCTCCCCACAACTGTTTCCATTCTCACCACACAGTCATATCCGGGTCATGTACGCAGAGCAGCAGCTGGGGCTTTCCAGGGGACTTCTGAAAAGGCCAGTGAAAGCAGAGGCGTTGACTGCACAGGCTCAGCTCCTGGGAAATTTTCTTTCCCTCCAGGAGGTAAGTTTCAGCCCGACAGAGTTACTCTGGCTAGCCACGGAGGCCCCTTTCCAAATGAGACTCCCTGAAGAACTCGCCAGCGATGGTGTTTCATTTTGGATGGCTGGGCTAGAGAACTCCTTCAACAGCTCGGTTTGGAATTGAGGGTGATGATCTGTTCCCTCAGAGCTTGATGATGAAAGTGAAAACACTCCTGGTGGGGATCCGTGAGTGGACATGAGTAGCCTGGTCACTACCAGCCTGCTTTCCACAGGCTGGGACGACAAGCACAGGGCCAAGAGACAGCCACTGGGTCAGCAATCTTCCTCCTCATACTGTCTACAGGTGACAATAGCAGGGACAGAGTCTAGTGCAGGTATCCCCACTAGCAAGGTGGTGCTCCCCCAGCAGGAAGACTCTGGGCACCATCCCCACGTCTGCCTAACTGTGAAGACGGTATAAATACTGAAGAACAGCAGGGTAACCAGACAACACACTTTACACATCACTCTTTAGTATTATTTGGCTTTCTGAGATGGGGGTCCGTTATATAACCCAGACTTGACCTAAACCCCAACCTCAGATTCTGTGTGCTGGATTTCAGGCATGTGCCACATTGGGCCCTTTTAGGGGAGCTTCCTACTTGTCTTATTCTTCATTTCCAGTCCTCACAACCCTAAAATAAACAGACAGGGCAATAAACAGGAGCGACCACCCTATTTCACAGATGGAGACTGAAGAGAAACTCAAGTGGGGAAACAATTTCTGTGACATAGTGAGAATATATGGTAAACGTTTTATTATTTAAAAAAAAAAAAAAAAAAAAGACATCTTGGCCAATGTGGCATTACCCATGGCTCCCTTCTTAGCCAGAGGAGGGCCTGTTTTCCATGGAAACACAAAAACCCAGATCACCCGGCAAAGGTACAACAGGAGCAAAGAAAAGAGACAAAGGAAGAGAGGGAAGTGATAGAGGGTCAAGGAAAAAGGCACCAAGGAGCCTTGATTCCTTCAAAGGAGGGTACACCAGGGAGAGAGGACAGGATATTGGACTTCCGGTCAGCAGGCAAGTGAGGCCTCATCGTGAGAGGAAAAGGTCAAAGGCACAGGCCTTAGTACTCTTTAAGTATGTTCCAAAGGTTTGTTTTATTGGCATTTGAACCAAAGTCCTGCCCATGGACAAAGGCAAAACCCTGAACAGAGGTGGGAAATCAGCATCTTACTCTCCTGAAACAGCCTCTGAGAATCCACTCAGACACTCCCACTTCACCAGTGGTCAGAGAAAGGGAGGTGACTTAAGGCTGGATGTGCTGCCTTCACGGGGTCTGCTGATCCTGAGCTGGAGGGCAAGGAGTCTTTGGGGTCCCACCCTTTAGTTCCACAAGAAAACAAGGACAGAAGTAGAGAACAAGACGCTATGGCCTGCACCTAGCTAGGTCTTTATTGCTGTGTCTCTCGATTTGTAGGCCACTCCTCGACTTTTCAGCTCCCGCACGATTCCTATGACAGAAAAAGAAACAGTCCCATGAGAGTTAGGAGGATAAAGATGTCCCCCCAAGTCCCCCAGCACTGTAGTTGCCTGACTATCACCTAAGATCCAGGCAAAGAGCTACTGGGAAACAGAGGCTTCTGCTGGGCCTGGCAGATGCCCACTGCTGCTGTTACAACTATTACCTTGGGGCAGACGACCAGTGACTGACACAGCGTATACACCTGGCTTAAAGTTACCTGAGGAACAGAGGAGATTAAAATAGGAATGAGTTAAGACTGAAAAACCAATGAAAAATTAAGCCCAAATAGAAGAGAGCTAGGGTGCACGAATGCGTGTGAGTTTGTGTGTCTGGTGTGTGTGTGTGTGTGTGTGTGTGTGTGTGTGTGTGTGTGTGTGTATGTAAAACATTCCATGGTGCACGTGTGGAAGGTGAGAAGACAATTTACAGTCATTTCTCTCCTTCCAACATGTGGTTCCCCAAGAGCAGACCCACGTTGGCTAGACTGGCACTGCTGAGCCATCTTGCCAGCCCCAAGGCTCGGCTGTTCTCTACCCCCATCTTTCCCACATCCTTGCAGAGCCTTAGGCACGTTCCCAACACTGCACAGGCCAGGACAGGAGGACAGGAAAGACACTTACTGACGCGCTGCCACTTGGAGACCCAGCTGTCCTCTGGACTCATCATCGCGATGATTCTAGAGAGAGAGAGGACAAAGAGTCAGAGGGGCTGCTGAGTACAGGAACAGCTCCAGGCAAGGCACCACTGAGGAAGGGCGTGACAAAGGCCTTGCAGTCTATGTCCAGCCAGTAAGAAGAGCTTTACCTGTGGATGTCCAGCACTGAAGACACCCAGCCCAATCACGAGGGGGTCTGGAGCCTGGAGCAAAGGAGTCAAAACAATGGATCCTTTTCCTGAAAGCGAACTGGACTTGGACAACCCCTTCCTTTAATGAGCTGTGCAGTCTTAAGTACAGCTGGAGACATTTCACAGATTCTCACCAGTGAGACTAAGGCCGAGACAGTACAGACACCGACAGAGTAGATGCCAAGTGTCCCTTCCCATTCCAACAGTCCTTTGACAGATAGCGCTGCTTCCATAGGCTGAGGAGCAGAAAGCCACTACACAAGTAGACAGGTGCTATGGGTTATCGGCTATTCATCCACCCAGGCAACAGTTACTAGGACTGGCACTGCTGACTGCCTCCTCCATAGCTGCCCATTTTCCCAGCAGCAACGCTGATGTCCAGGAGGGGAAGAAGGGTAGAAGGGCAAGCAGCTCTGCAGTGATCCGGGACAGACGGTTACACAGGCTCTCCCACCAGCTCCTGGACTTCCTCTGCCCTTCACAATCGACCCTCTCAGTAATATTTGAAAAGTCCTTTCTACCTCATCTCAACTTTTTCTGAAATCCTACAATTTTAGTCAGGCCTGATCAGGCAGTCTGCAATTCAGGAGGCTAAAGCAGATTTCCAGTCCAAGGTCTATTTGACCAACTTAAAAATAACCCTGTTTCCAAAATAAATTTAAAAAGAGGGTTGATCTATTCTAGTAACAACTATCTTTTTTTTTAAAGATACATGTATTTATTATATATAAGTACACTGTAGCTGTCTTTAGACACACCAGAAGAGGGCATAAGATCCCATTACAGGTGGTTGTGAGCCACCATGTGGTTGCTGGAATTTGAACTCAGAACCTCTGGAAGAGAAGTCAGTGCTCTTAACCGCTGAGCCATCTCTCCAGCCCTAACAATTATAAAAATATAATCCACACTCAGCAGGGTGGCTCTACAAAGACAACAAACAAGAAAGCCAGGAGAAGTACACACCTATAATCCCAAGGCTCTGGACATAGAGGCAGGTGGATCTCTGTGAGTTTGAGGCCAGCCAGGAGACAGAGAAACCCTGTCTCAAAGAAAAAAATACAAAATAACGATAAACAAACCCGCAAACAAACAAGAACCCCAACGAAAAAACACAAGAACAGAAACCCAGAAAGCAGTAGGAGTTAGGAAGGAGGGAGAAACTGGAACCTTAAAGAACTAGTTGTCACATTATGACACAGCCATTCTATGAACACACACACACACCCAAAAGCCCTGACAGAGGGGCTTAAGGCTGTAAGTGTAGTTAATCTACTAAGTGTACTCTTCACAATGGGCACAAGGTAAGAAACCATGGCATCAGCAGATGATAATCTTTTAAAAATCTGTGTTTTGGGGTTGGGGATTTAGCTCAGTGGTAGAGCGCTTGCCTAGGAAGCACAAGGCCCTGGGTTCGGTCCCCAGCTCCGAAAAAAAAAGAACCAAAAAAAAAAAAAAAAAAAATCTGTGTTTTATATATAATAAAAATAGCGGGGCTGGAGAGATGGCTCAGCAGTTAAGAGCACTGACTGTTCTTTCAGAGGTCCTGAGTTCAATTCCCAGCAACCACATGGTGGCTCACAACCATCTATAATAGGAGCTAATGCTCTCTTCTGGGGTGACTAAGAGAGTGACAGTGTACTCACATAAAACAAACAAATAAATAAGTATTTTTAAAAAATAGCAAACTTTAAAGAGAAACTTTTGGAAACTGGTGAGGCTGCTCAGTGATTAACAGCACACACTGTTCTTCAAGAGGACACAAGTGTAGTTCCCAGCGTCCACACAGAACAGGTCATAACTGCCTGTAACTCTAGCTCCAAGGACTCTGGCCTTCTTGGGCCCTTGTAATCATGTGCACCTAGCCACACACATATACATAATTTAAAAACAAGGGGTTGGGGATTTGGCTCAGTGGTAGAGCGCTTGCCTAGGAAGCGCAAGGTCCTGGGTTCGATTCCCCAGCCCCGAAAAAAAAAAAAAAACAAAAAAAAACAAAGCATATCTTTAAAATAATTTTTTCCTGTGACTGCTTTTTAATTGAATTTTTAATTTACATTTCAAATGCTATCCCCTTTCCTGGTTTCCTGTTCATAAACCCCCTATCCCACTTCCCCTCCCCCTGCCTCTATGAGGGTGTTTCCTGCCTCCTCACCCTGACATTCCCCTACACTGGGGCATCCAGCCTTGGCAGGACCAAGGGCTTCTCCTCCCACTGGGACCCAATAAGACCATCCTCTGCTTTAAACAGGTTAAATTGGTAAGGATTCAAAGTGACTCTTATGTCTTTCAAAGCAGCTAGCACAGGCGTTCCCTTATAGATGAGAGTGACTCCAGTTTACTTTTGTATTTTTAGATGCGGGTCTCAAGATGCGGCAGAGGGCTACCCGACACTTGTCTTCCCCCCAAGCCCTGCCTCATCTTAAGCCAGGACTGAAGGCTGCATTGACACTCCCAGCTTTGTCCCAACCTTGAATGGCTGATGAAGAAACAAAGGGGTGAGAATACAGGAAATGTGCATTTGCAGGCACAGGAGCTAAAGGTTCCAAACCTGCATCTTTGTGCCCAATCTTTCATTCTCCCCTAGAGGAGATCAGACCCACCTTCACAGAACTTTAACAAGCACTAACCTTAAGCAGTCTTTAATTGGCCTGCAGTCCAGAAGAAACATAGCAGTGCTGCTGCCTTGAGGAAAAAGACCAGACCACTTTTGCTTCTCCCATTTTGTTTTATTATCATTTTTTCTAGTTAACTTACTTGGGGTTATGTGCACGAGCTTGCCGCGCACCCTCTCACATATGCATGCCAGGGTGAATGTGTTGTGGTCAGAAAACAATTCCAGGGACTCAGTTCTCTCCTGCCACCTTGTGGGATCCAGGGACTGAAGTCAAGGTTATCAGGCATCTTAACCTGCTGGGATATCTAGCTGGTCTTGTTTGAGACGGGGTCTCATGTAGCTCAGGCTGGCCTCAAACTCATTACACATCTGAGGCTTGTTCTGAACCCCCCACTCTCTGGTGTCGCCCTCTTAGATGATGAGATTATAGGTGCAAGACACCATACTCACCAAGATACTGTATGAGGGAATAGATTACTGTACTGTACCCCTTCATTTTCAAAACAGATCTTTCATGTAGCCAACCTTTTTGGAGGAGCATTAGGAATTAAACCCAGGGGGGCTGGAGAGATGGCTCAGAGGTTAAGAGCACTGCCTGCTCTTCCAGAGGTCCTGAGTTCAATTCCCAGCAACCATATGGTGGCTCATGACCATCTGTAATGAAATCTGATGGCCTCTGCTGGTGTGTCTGAAGACAAATACAGTGTACTTACATACATAAAATAAATAAATCTTTAAAAAAAAAAGGAATTAAACCCAGATGGTAGTCACGTGCTCTACTGCTGCATTCTACTTCCAACCCTTCAACATTAAGGATCTACCACCTTGTATGTCCTGTGGCAGGCATTTATACATAAAATAAACAGACTCAACTATAATTGAGTGGACAAGAGTTGTGAAGCATTGCTAAATAGGACTACAGAAAAAGTACACACCATTTTAAATGTCCTCTAGCCACTGTTTAAAACAGTAAAAGATGAAATTAACTTCAACATTTATTTTAACCAAATAACCCTAAAACATTATTTCAACTTTTAACTAATCTTTAAAAAAAAAGAATCAGATATTTGACATTCTTTTTCCTCACGCTGAATGTACTGACACTTAAGCATATCCTAATTTGAACTAGCCACATGTCAAGTACTCAGCAATCACAGATGCTCACAGGTACTGGGCTGGACACATAGAATTAGTAGCTCTCCAAAGAACTGTTAAGCTAGTCTTTTTTTCTTTTTTTCTTTTTTTTCTTCTTCTTTTTTCTTTTTTTCGGAGCTGGGGACCGAACCCAGGGCCTTGCGCTTGCTAGGCAAGCGCTCTACCACTGAGCTAAATCCCCAACCCCTAAGCTAGTCTTAAAGTCCTCAAAAATCTGCCCCATACTAACGTCTTGAGTCATAGCCAAGATTGTGCAGAAGTAAAGAAAGGGACATGAAAGGGCCTTACCCATCAAATGAAGAGCTGGTGCAGTCATACACCATCTCTCTGTTGCCCTTCATTTGTAGGTATGCATCGCAATTGTCACACCCATCATATTCAAACTGGTCTATAGTCTGGAAAGGAAAAGATACAGCCATTATGAGCATAAACGACGTCTTAATATTTCGACGAGGCCAACCTCTTCATCCTCTATATAATCCAACACCTACTGCTCTCCAAACGATTCCTAAACACTACCCTCACACCTCCCGTCCCTAACTCAGCTTACATATATTTTTTTCTAGTCTCTTTGGGGTCAGGTGTTCTCTTCAGCTACTCTCTCAGATGCTTTGGCTCCTAGCGTCTTTCCAGCCCAACACAGTAAGTTCACCGAACGTCTGTTGGGGAGACAAACTTCTGCTAAGTTAAGCTGGGAACTGAAACACAAACCCTAGCAGGCACGAATGCCCAGCTCACGTTCCTTGAACGTAAACAACGGCTCCCTTAGTCTTCCCACTCCCTGAATCTCAGGCCTTTTCTTTCCTGTGTCTGGCCCCATTTCACCCACTTTCTCCCATTTTGCCAACTCAATCGCTCCTACAACCAAGGCTCCGACGGATACCTTGACTAACGAGCACAGCAAACAAGCTCGCAGATGCCGCAGGTCCTTTGGCACCGTCTCCAGGGCCATTCTCGCCGTATACGATAATACGGGTTCCACGGCCACAGGAAGTAAACAGATTATTACCCAGAATGCCGGTCGCTTCCTGTACGTAACTTCCGTTTCCGGTACAGACATTCGCAGGCCCCCCCTCCCCTTGGAGAAGATGGTTTCTCCCGCAGGAGCGGTGGGCGGGGCAGCCGACAGCCACCTGGGCCGCGCGCGCCCGTCACCTGGACTCGCGAGAGCGAGCGGAAGACGGTGTGTCGGGGACTGTAGGGCTCGGCTGGGAGGGTAGCAGGGTGCGGTTGGAGCATGCGCAGGAGGCGTGGAGCGGAGCGGCTTGCGGAACTGCGCAGCGCTACGCGGGCCTTTTGATGTAGCGGTCAGGCTGCAGGCCCGGGTTCTCTCCAGATTCCGGAGGAGGCCCTAGATTGTTTTGTTTGCTTATTTATTGAGACAGTAAATGGTAATTCCTAAAGTGGCCTCCAACTCTCAGAGCACCGGACGGTGACCCTGAACTCCTGATCTTCCTGCCTTTCAGAGTACTGGAATTATGGGTGCCCACCACCACACCTGTGTATTTGACTTTTCTGACATAAGGCCGACCTGGTACTCCCGGCCCTCGTCTCAGTCACCCGAATGTTCAGAATACAAGCCCACCGCTTCACGCTAGGTTGTTTTAAAGCTTGAGCAATGAGTCTTGCCTTTCTGGATGTCTGCAGAGACAAAAACCCGAGGAGGCCCCACCCCTTCTTGTAACTGCGAGAGTGTGATAGGGTTTCCTTTGCTGTCCACAGGAATGCTAGCTTGAGCCGCGCCGACTGGGGGGTGGGTAAGGGGGGTGTTGGGTAGGGGGAGACGCGTATTTAATTCCTCCTAAAAGCCTCTCGATTGCATGCCTGGCTCGTAATTTACGCTTTGTAAAACTCTTGGCACATTTAGACATAATTCCGTGAGAACATCTGTAGATTAGGTATCTCACTTCTCATACTCATCCCCCACCCTGGCTGCCACTGTACTGTGTAGGACGCAAAATTCCTTGCCTTCTAAAGTGGCACCCAGGCACTATCCTGAGCGAATCATACAGAAGTACGAGGTCTGGTGCAGTGTGAACAGAGGAAAAGCTCTTCCTGACCGTTTTGCAGGGACCCCCCACAGGAATGGATACAGAGAAAGCACCATATCTCTTGGAGTGTAGGCAAAGCCTAGTCATTTATGTTTATCTGAATTGGAGCGCTGGGATATAAATAGTTGCGATCCCTGCTGATCTGTCCTCCCGGGTCTTCTAATTGAACCTGAACCACAGCAAGACTGATTCTTGGCTTTGTCCCAAGTTGCATTCAAATGGGGTCAGTGACTAGGTTTTAGATTCTTTCTAGCACTGGGAAATCTCTTTTCAGTTTGGAATATATTTTCACTATGCTATCTCATGTAAGTCTTGTATCAATTCTGAAGGAGGATCATTTTATTTATGGAAAAAGGCAGGCACCCTGCTGCAGAGCTGGCTCAGGACCCACCACATAAAAGTTGAGCATGATGGTATGCTACTATGATCATAGCGCTGGGGGCCAGAGATAGGCTGATCCCAGGAACTCAGGCAAGTTCAAGGGAGGAGCCCTTTTGTTGTTTGTTATGTTTGTTCTGAAGGTCTTTGTTTTGAATTTGTTATGTAGCTCTGGCTGTCCTGGAACTTGCCCTCGAACTCATATGAATACACTCGCATGCACACATACCAAGGTGCAATATTTGCGTGTGGTATTGAAAGGTCACAAAGTCAGTCACTAAAGCATCAGAGTGATCAACAGTACAGTACAGATAAATAACTGAGTCATGATGAGAACCAGGCATGCTGCTCTCTCTGATCTTTCTGGGGAGTTAAAACTACCCTATCCTCACTGGTGATTTTCATACTTCATATAGTAGCATACAGAACCAGAGGGAATAATGGTAAATGCCTATAATCTCAGTAATTGGGAGAGGGGAAGAGGACCAGTTCGAGGTTAGATCTCAGCTGTGCAGTGAATTGGGTGTCAGGCTGGGCCTCAAAAAATCCAAGGGAAGAAAATAGAGAAGATGGAATTGCTATCCTGAGTGAAAAACCATGACACAAAACCACAAAGCCAGATCATATTTATGGATAAATATATTAGCAAATAAATACATTTCTCAACATAGTGCCTGATTCAAGCGTCTTTCTGTCTGGTTCAGATATAAATACCCATGTGGGTGCCTGGATGCTTGTCTCCCCATTGACTCTGAGGAGACAAGGTTCCCCAGTAGGATCCTCTGCCCACGTTGCCCCCACATTCACATTTCAGGCAGGGATGCTGCCTGAGGGGCTGACATGGTCAGGATGCCCTGGGGTTAAGAGCCACAGGAGGCCCGCCAGCCCTTGCCCACTTGGCACAAGCTGCCCAGGCCAACTCTTTGCCCCAATTCCACTTGCACACCTTCAGGTGGGTTGCTGGTTTGTATGGCTTATACTGGGACGGTGACCCACGAGGTCGCATGTTATCTTTCTCCATCTCTGCTCCAAGAACCTCTCAGAGAAGAATCCCGTCCTTTCTGGGCTGTAGCTGTGCTCTCTCTGCCTTCCTTTCAACCCCTCTCCCCAAATGAAGTTTAGTAGACATTCCTTCCTGCCTGCCTTGGACTTAGAGATAGGAAAGCTTCGAGGAGCGTTCATTCCTGTTCTCTACCTCAGAGGAACTGGGTTTGCTGGAGTGACAAGGAGTTTGATAAGCAACAGATTCATCCCAGGTCTGTCACACTACCCTCCTCTGGGACAGAACTCTATTCCTTGGCTCCCCCAAGCCTGCAGGGCAAGATTAGTTTAAGAACAAGAAGGAAGAAGCACTCCTCCCTGAGCACCAAGCAGGCAGGTGCCGGCTGGAGAAGGTACAGAGACCTCTCTTGGGAGTGGGGCTCACCTAAACTCCTGTTCATTTGTGAAGACAGGAAGTGATAAAGCTGAAGTTGCCCCAGTGAGGCCTTGAAAGGAGGTGAGACGTGGTGAGCATTCAGTTGAACCCACTGGCTTGTGTGAGCTTGAGGCCTGGGGCAAAGGAGACCCAGCAGGGGAACCCAGCAGGGCTTGAGGAAGGAGCAGCACCTTTAGGACAGCTAGCTATTCAGTCATAGCTTCCTGTCAAAAACTCAGCCTTTAAGAGTCTCCCCCACAGATGCATACTGACTGGTTGTCTGGCTGGACATGAGACTTTCTGCACTGTAGGTGTGTGTTGTGCAGACAAGATGAGCTGGGGGCTGGACACAGCACCTCCCACGACCCACCATCAGCACACTTCTATCGGTCACAGAAGTATGGCAAAAGGAGATGCTTGCCAAGGTCCTTGCTCCTCCCAGGAGCAGGACGCTGTCCCAGGTAGAACCCTGAGTCATCTGGAGCACACTCGCGGTTAGAGCTTCATCTGACCATCTCCTGTCACACAGCCTGTTCACACAGCTCTTCAAGCTCCTCTTCCGAGCCTGCATGAGAAGGGGGGAGAAAAGAGGTCACCACAGGTCCGTCCAACTAACCTCCTGCTTCTCCCACCTGTGGAGGCTGTGGCAGGAAGGCACCACAGAGAGGGAGAAGCAGGAAATATGTCTGTGAAGGTGATTAGGTTGAAAGCTGAGAGGGGCCCATTGGGAAACTGGAGAGAAAAACAAACCCAGAGAAGTGCTCCCAGCAAGCGCTGTGACTGGAATTTGGTATTCATTCATTCACCCAATAAATATTTATTAGGCATTCATTGTGAACTTGGCTTGCTACCATCTGCTGAACAGAATATCCAAAAGAATAGGCTAGCAGAGAAAGCAGCGTGCGTGCACATGGGTATTGTGTGTGTGTGTGTGTGTGTGTGTGTATATATATATATATATATATATATATATATATATATATATTATGACAGTGGGAGAGAACCAGGGTCCTGAGAGATGCATCGAGGGAGGAATGCACACCCCACACAGCAGTGAGGAAAGATTTTCTGATGGAAGATGCATGAGTTGGTTTTACAGAATTGGGTTTGTAGGGACAGGGAAGTTGGTGGGACATTCTGGGCAGCAGAAACTATAATTCATATTTATCCAACTTGATTAAAGCAGAGGGCAGAGCAAGGGAGGGAGTTAGATGGATCTAGATGGCGCTGGAGCACTGAAGGCAACATTAGGTTAGATTTCTCCTGCCTGTGGGCATACCAGAGGTTCTAGATAGTTCTTTAAAAGGCTGATGACCCTGACAGTAGCATGGAGGGACAGAGGCAGCTGCACTGCACAACTTTGTGGGACACAACAACCAGGCGTCCAGGCCCCTCAACTTCCTGACCCTGACAGAGGGAGGCTGCTGCTTTGACCTTTAGGCTGTACTCCCTATGTGCAGGAGCCATCAGCAGGGGACCTGAGAAGATGTCAGAGTTAGCAGAGGCACAGGAAACAGTGAGTGTGAGGATCAAGGGAGAGAGAGGCACCGAACTTAGAGCAAAATGTGGTCCGATTCTGCCAGCAGTGGAAGCGGATATGAGAGTCCGAAGGGAGCATCAAACACCTGGTCCCTGCTCATATCACGTGACCACGGACACTGTGATCCTATACATTAACTATGCATGCCTGTCTCCCCATGGACCTGGGTCTTCTGGATGGCAAGGTCCAAATCCTCAGAAGCCTGCCTAGGACCTAGCATCATATAGCTAGCATGTAATCAGGAGGAGGGAATGAATGAAGAATGAATGAATGAAGAATGAATAAATGAATGAATGAATGAATGAATGACAGTAGCTCTCAAGTCCTGTCTGTAGGATTCTAGGATTTGTATCTCAGGATCACTGGGGTCTTCCTTTGAGGTAAAAGGGTCCTTCTAGAAATGGCTACAGGCAAAGAGGTATACCATCCATACAGTGTCTCTCAAAGGTGGGGGGTAGTGAGTCTTGGAGAGGATAGATGGTTTACATAAACAAATGTGGAAAGCTTTGGCTTAGAGCTGAGGATTTACAGAGTTCCCACAAAAAAAGTGGCTGGCCTTATTAACAAGAGTGCTTGGAAGAGAAACCTTCGTCCTCCCTCCCCCCTCATTTGTTGTTGTTGTTTTTGAGTCAGGGTTTCTCTGTGTAGTCTTGGCTGTTCTGGAACTCACTCTGTAGACCAAGCTGGCCTTGAACTCACAGATTTGCCTTTCTCTGCCTCCTAGTGCTGGGATTAAAGCCGTGTGCCAACATTGCCAGGTACCTTAAATAGCTCCTTTACCAAAACCCAAGGGCCCCTAGGGAAGCTGAGAACCACCTATGATTTCTGTGCTTCAGGTAAGTTATAATCTCCTCAGTTCATCAAACCCTTGGCTGTTTTCGCCTGCCCTCCAGCATCCAGATATAGTTTCCTTTTCCCAGAACACCTGCTTCCCTGAACACTCACCAGGCTGGGCTGGCAGCACCTGGCAGTGTGAGTAAGGACATCTCCTGTCCTCTGGGGTGTCAAAACTCCACTTGGAATGACCCTCTCCAGGTAAGCATGGTCCCAGAGGCTGGCGGGGATTCAGATACAACCACACTGGCTGTGAACTTGAGTAACAGGGGCCTGGGACATCATGTAGCAGCCTCCTATCCAGGCCTGGAGGTCTGAATATCAATGGATGAACCTCTGGGGGCCAAGGGTATGCTAGACTGGGGCTGTAGTGGGGGGGAACCGGGCAAGCTGTGTGCACAGTCAAGTCCTGGGGCTGAGAGGTTGGCAGGGCTTCCGACGGGCCACCCCGCCGTTTTCTCTGTGGGTATCTGACGGGGAGGTTGGATTTCTGCAAATTCAAAAGACTGCTGGGGTTGGGACTGGGGCTAGGGCTGGCAGCTTCTGCTAGGCCAGGGGCTGGCTCTGTAAGGGCCCTGGGCCGTTGTGGGTTGGGGAGCATTGAGGAAACTGCTGGGTTGGGTGCGGTGAGCTGCTGGTCAGGGAGAGATGGCTCCAGCTGAGTGTGAGAAGCAGCAGGCCTGGACTGTGGGGCCCCAGTTTCTGGGCCAGGCTTCCTGCTATGCCACTGGAACTGCCTTTTGTAGTGGTGGTGGCGGTGCCGGTGATAGTGTATGTGGCTGGAAACCTGGGTCTCCCCCGTGGGTACCACTGAGTCCAACGAGCGGGGTCGAGAGGTCATGCTAGGTTGCACCTCTTTCCCCTGGAGAGCCCCTTCAGGGCTACAGTATACCAAGGGGTCAAAGTCACTGCTCAGGGAGCTCCGGAAGGTAGAACTGCTGCCATGGACGCCCTGCAGGCTGATGTCCGTGCAGTTGACCACTGAGTCACTGGAAGAGCCATGACAGGGCCCTGAGCTGGAGTCGCTGGCTGGCCCATCAGCCAAGTAACCACTGCGTTCCGTACAGTAGCTTTCTCCAGACCCGCTGCTGTCATGAGGCCGGGCCCGCCGTAGGGCCACTGGGCAAGCGGTGGGATGCTGAGTGGTACATCGGAGGCGATTCGGCCCCCAGCCCTGGGCGTAGGGATGCCCAGGGGATACTGCCAAGTGCTGCTGTTCTTCTGGTGCCCGGAGATGGGAAGCCCTGGGAAGGCGCTGATGCCGAGAGCCCATACTTGGCTCCTGGGAGGGCAGGAAGGGTCTAGGTCTTGGGGTCCGGGCTACTGAATTCCTGGAAGGGCCCAGCAGGTAGGCAGAAGGGAGATGATAGTGGGCGTGGCCAGGATGTTGGCGAATGAGGTGGAGCCTTCTGCCTGGTTCCTGGTAGGATGGAGAAGCTCCCAGGGCTTGGGAAAATGAATCTCCCTCTGGGAAAAGAATAGAGAATATGAAAATTTGGTTTCACATACATAGACTTCATACAGAGAATGAACTCAGAAAGGTGTAGCGATCCATCTGATCCTTCTGAGCTCAGTTAGGGGAACGGAGAACATCTAATCTAATATATACCCACACCTGAACCTGCCTCCTCCTTATGGCCAGACTGTCTATCCCTGCTCCTCCCACCCGCCGTATACGGCTTTTTCACACAGGACCACCATGAGCTCACTCTGTCCTCTCGGCTGGACCAGCACAAGGTTCTTTTTCTTTAAGATTTTTATTTCAGTCCCATCTTTTAGAAAATTGCTATACCAATTTTATTAGAATAGGGTCCTTTATTGCCAGGACCTTAAAATAACAAATTTGCAAATAAATCAGATTTAGAAGCAACGCTGCCATGAAAACGCACTCTTTAAGAAAACAAAGATGGCTTCAGTATGGGCAGCCCTCCCCCAACAGACAAGGGACTCTAGAGCAGTTCGCAGCCGAAGCCAACATGGCTGCTTCTCCTCAGCCTCACGAGAGAAAACCTTTCCCATAGGGCAGCTATGTTCTGGATCCGCCTGTACGCACGCAGAGGAGCCGGCCCTCAGTTCACCTCCTACCTACGATGTTGAACATGCAGAGAGGGCAAGTCCGATGCTGGTGTAGCCAGGGGTCCACACAGGTTCGATGAAACTCGTGGAGGCAGGAAATGACCCGGAGCTCCTGAAGCAAACAGGAGTGCCCCAACCAAAGGTTACAAGGACTTCCCTAACTCCCTCTTGGCCTTGCCTTCCTGCAGCCGCCTACTTGCAAAGGGACAGGGAGTAATGGCAGTGTGGCCTTTGGTAGCTGATTGATTTGTGTTAAGCTGTATGACTCTGGGCGAGTTTTTGGTTTTCCTTTTTTTTGAGACAGTTTTTTTTTTTTTCTTTTTTTTTTTTTTTTTTTTTTTTTTTTCAGAGCTGAGGACCCAACCCAGGGCCTTGTGCTTCCTAGGCAAGCAGCTCCACCACTGAGCTAAATCCCCAACCCCTTGCATAGTTCTTTTCCTGTCCCCCGGGCTGGATTAGAGTCAGGCACTACAATGCCTGGCTCGAGTTTCTCAACAGTTTCTGCAACAGTAAGGATAAGGCACCCAATCTATTCTCCAGCCTCCTCTGTCACAAGGCTAACGTGAGATAATGTGCTTAAAGCGCCACCGTGGCCCGACACAAGGCTCCCTCTCAATGATATCGCTGCTTATTCTAAGAAGCTCAGCAAAACGGCCACATCTTAGAGCGATCCCTGCCTTGGAGGACACGTAGACCCAGATGTACTTGTGATATAGTCGTACCTAGACCTGTCCACTGCGCCCCAGCTCCCACCGCCTTCTCAGCCTGGCCCACCCCAGCTCCCACCCCCTCCTCCAGCCTGGCCCACCCCAGCTCCCACCCCTCCACCAGCCTGGCCCACCCCAGCCCCCACCCCTTCTCCAGCCTGGCCCACCCCAGCCCCCCACCCCTCCTCCAGCCTGGCCCACCCCCAGCTCCCCTCCTCCTTCCTGGCCCACCCCAGCTCCCCCCCTTCTCCAGCCTGGCCCCCCCAGCCCCACCTCCTCCAGCCTGGCCCCACCTCACCTGCCCTCTGTGAACTCTTCCAGACAGATGGCGCACACAGGGGCCGAGCTGCTGCTGCTCCCTGAGTCTGGCCACTCAGCTCGAGCCCGTCTACAGCTGGCTTGGTACCTCCTGGTGGCCAGCTGGCTGATGGCCCGGGCTGTCCGCTGCTGAAGAGGGTCCTGGGAAGAGGGAGGGAGTTCACAGTGAGGCAAGAGTTCTGCTTTCCTCTCTCCTGGGCCCCAGCATGGACTCGGCTCCATCACCCCATTGATCGCACAGGCCAATGAGTGCCTTTGAGGGCACAGCCCTTCTGAGCTCCTGCACAGCTGTGACCTTCTGTCCCTCCAGCTCGCTAAATTCTGTTAGGCTTTTCTTCCTTTGATGACACTCGATATTATTACATGGGGCTGGAGAGATGGCTCAGCGGTTAAGAGCACTGACTGCTCTTCCAGAGGTCCTGAGTTCAATTCCCAGCAACCACATGGTGGCTCACAACCCTCTGTAATAGTCACCCTCTTCTGGGGTGACTGAAGAGAGTGACAGTGTACTCACATAAAACAAACAAACAAATATTTTTAAATATTATTCTATTCTGTGTGGATGAGTGTTTTGTCTGCATGTCTGTCTGTATGCCTGGGGCATGCCTAGTGCCCACAGAGGCCAGAGGCCAGAAAGGGTATTGGATCCTTTTGAACCGAGTTACAGACAGTAACTCCCACGCTCACCCATTGCCGGTCTGAGCTATAGCATCATTTTCTTGATGCAGACACTGGGACTGGTTTAGAAAAGGTTAACCTGTCTCTCCAGCATGCCTGCTCCTCTTTGCCATTTCACTGTTGTGTGTAGCAAGCATATGCTACCATCGAAAATATTATACATCTTACTTCCTTTATTGTCTGCTTCCCCCTTCCCCGCCACTAGAATGAAAGCTGCTGTTTGTTTGTTTGTTGTTTGGTTGGTTGGTTGGTTGAGACAGGGTTTCTCTTTGTAGCCCTGGCTGTCCTAGAACTTGCTTTGTAGACCAGGCTGGCCTCAAACCTGGAGAGATCCACCTGCCTCTGCCTCCCAAATCCTGGGATTAAAGGTGTGCACCACCATCACTACCCTGATGAAAGAAAGCTTAAGAGGTGGGGGGGGTGTTTTATTTTGGTTTTATTTGTGGTACCGTTCCTAGCACCTGAAACTGATAGATATTACTTAGTATATATGATGAATGGGTGGGTGGGTGGGTGGATGGATGGATGGATGGTTGGAGAGGCTGCTAAAACCAACAGAGAGCTTAGAGTGTTTATTTAAATGGAGGCTGTTTCATGGTCATAAGACACCTGTCTGCCTCACATTTTTCTATCTCCCTCCACATTTACACCCATACCCGCTTCTATTGGGCAGCCCACACTGCTCACCGGTCTGCTAGGGTGGGGGCGACACCTGATGCGTAGCACCGAAGCCAGGATGATCACAAAGACGGTGCCCACCACAGTCAGGAGGATCCACACATCGTAATTTGCCTGGGGGTGGGGGTGGGGGAAGCAGAGAAGAGGGTCATACTCCAGAAAGAGCCAGGCCAGTCGGGAAGGGATACTAGAGAAAACAGGGAGGGCTGTGAGCCCCTGGGCCTCCCTCCCACCTGAGGGATAAAGAGATGGAACTCACTGGACTGGGCAGTCCTCTCTGCTTGGGGCTGCAGGAGAGCGGTCTCCAGATGCAGCCGTGAAAAGTGCTACCTGTGTTTGCAGGCAAAGGGGGAAATGGTCCCTTTGCTCCCGAAGGGAGCTCCTTCCTGGAGAGCATAGGGGTCAGAGTCTGGCAGCCCAGCAGGCAGGCTTCTCTTCTCTGTGCCATTAAACCACAGAGCTGAAAACTGCTTCAGGACCTCCAGGCCCAATCTATTCATCTTGTACAGGAGGTTCAGAGATGGGGAGAAACTCCCAGAGACGCCTGGCTAGGGGCTGAAGGTGGACTAGAGGGTTCGGGGGTGGAGGCGGTGGTGGTGGATAAGGTGAGAGGACTGAAGATGCAAGGCTGAGGCAGGCCCGAGGTACTTACCCAAGCCGGGGGCTCCTTCAGCTCAATCCACACATAGGCCTTCCGATTCTTGTACACAAACTCCATCAGCTTCTCCGCATCACTACCCCAGATCAGCACCACCGGCTTAGTCAGCCCTAGGGGCTGCTGCAGCTGCAGAGGACCAAGCCCCAGAGGGCTGTTGTGACTTCTGCTTCCACCCCACGAACCCTGCCTTCCTCCAACCAGACCCTCCCCGGGTCCCCAGGCACCTGCTCGGCAGCTGATCGGTCTTCTGTGATGTCAAAGAGCACAGCGCTGGCTCCTCGCTCGCCAGCCATTCGCGCCTGCAGAAACATAGCAGAGGCTTGTCCCACCCTGACCACGGCTGGCTCTCAACCCCACACACTTCCACACTCATCTCTCCCTAGGACGTGCACCCTGTCCACTCACAGGTACGCGTGCAAGGAGTCAGGGGACTCACATGTGTATGTGCAGAGTCAGGAGCTTGGGATACCTGGCTGACCCAACCCACTGCCTTCAAAGAACAGCATACACTCTTTCCTTTGGAAATGGACCCCTCACCCCCGCTTCACTGGGTGCCAGATGGTGGCTTTGGCTCTAGGGTAAGACACAGCCCCTGCTCAGGGATCAGGCAGTGAGAACTGAGGCAGTGAGTGACCAAGGAGATAGAGGTGAAAAGAGAAGACCAGAGGACCCGACCCTGCCTAGCCAGAGGCGGCTACGGAATGCCAGCCCCGAGGAGTGAGGTTCAGGCATAGTGCTGAGGCCCGGGACACTGTTCTGACCTCCACAGGAGATCTCCCACCTCAGTGTCACCCAAGGGTGCTCTCTCCCCGCCACACTCTAGCTTTCCAAGCTCTTGGTTCCAATTCAGGGCCTTAAAGAGTTCTTGTGGGCTGGAGAGATGGCTCAGTGGTTAAGAGCACTGACTGCTCTTCCAGAGGTCCTGAGTTCAAATCCCAGCAACCACATGGTGGCTCACAACCATTTGTATGGTTGATCCCTTCGCTCTTTTGCTTAGGGGTGCTTACTGAAAAGGGGCTTTAAGGGCTGCTCCCGCAAGAACACGCCCGTGCACAGGTGCACGTGTCGGTTCACCAAGGGCTCCAAGTGGGTATCTGAGGCAGCACAATCTAGCCAGCCATGCAGCAGCAGCAGCGGCAGCACAGATAAGAGTCAGAGACAGAGCAAGAGGAGGGAACCTGGGGGCCCTGTGAGGGGGTGAGAGGAGGAAGATAAGAGGAAAGCAGCCACAGCCAACTGTCAAGTGCAGGGCTGTGAAGGAGCTGCTCCCAGCCTGGTATGGGACCTCCCAGACTATAGGCTCAAAGCCTTGTCACCTCTGGTGCCGGCTCCCTCCCAGGGACCCTGATGAATCTCTGAGGCCTTCCTGCAGGCAGTGAAGGAGTTAACTCTTCTGCAAGTCACAGTGGCAGGAAGAGGAGCCAGGGCTAGGACTCACACTCCCAGTTCTTTTGATCTCTGCTGTCTTGCCAGGGAGAGCCTGTTGGGGCAGGACTCCTGCCCCGCAGGCTGGGAGCAGCTTTGTCCTCTGCTCTCTGCTCCCCACTCCCCGAGCAGTGGCAGGGGCTAGTGGGCCCCTCAGAACCAGTTGCCTGCAGGCAGGGGACAAGGAGAGGGCATGAGACATTTAAGCAGGGGTGGTGTGTGTGTGTGTGTGTGTGTGTGTGTTGTTTTGGTTAGGTTAAGTTTCTTTTCTTCTCTCTTGCCCAGAGAGTTGAGCTGGTCCCTCTTCCCTCTACAGGGCCTGCCTAGACTAATTGACTCCCACCCCAGGCCCTGAGTAAATTCTCAATGGACGCTACAATGGACTGGAGAAGAAACTGAGAAACTGCAGTTTCCACTGGCCTCTCAACCACTTCCTCCCAGAAAGGCCAGCCCAGCTGAGCTCTTCCAGGGCCCTGCAAACAAGGGCTTTCCAGTAGTGCTGGGAGAGGAGGGATCCTACTGGTAATTTCAGTCCGGAGGATGGGGATGGGTGAGGAGTGGGAGGGGTACCCTCCCAGTCACAGAGAGATTCTCAGGGCCTCGAGTTTCCCATACCCAGGATTCTAGGCCCTGCCTGGCCTGACTTGGGGACTCCCTTCTTTGGAGATATTCTTACTTCTTTGAAGAATTGGGGTAGGAGCAGTAGAAGGCAATTACTGATGAAGTTCAAACACCCTAGCCCATTACAGCCCATAATTATAAAGTTGTAAAAGCGATCAAAGAACCCAGAGAGTTTGCCAGCAGGAGAAAATAAACAGGACTTTCTGGGTGTTCCTGTGTCCCGTTCTAGGGACAGAAACTAAGATTTGGGATGAGTAATAGAAAAGCGGGGACTCCCTGTAGCCTCTGCCCACTTGCATCCAAGAGTAGGAGCTATGGAGTGTCGGGAGACAGAAAGGATAGGTAAGCTCCTACAACCAGAAACGCAGGCTTAGAAAGAAAGTGCAGAGACGTCTCTGGGCCAGAGATGCCCTGGGCCAGCAAGCAAGCAAGGCTCCACCAGGAGCCCATTCAGGGTGTACACAGAGGGAGCTGAAATCCTGTCTCTCGATCCACTAGACAGCTGTTAAATTTTCCTCTCCAGACCACAGTGACTATTTCTGCACATCATCTGCTTAACCGTAATAGAACATTGCCTTCTAGGCCTGAGGCGCCGAGCCATTTGGAAGGTCAAGGCTCCCCATGTACATACAACTAAAATGACGATATTTGAGAGCAGTGGTTCTCAAGCTTTCCAATGCTGTGACCCTTTAACACAGTTCCTCATGTCGTGGTGGTCCCCAATCATAAAGTAATTTTTAAAAGGTTTATTTATTAATTTTTTGGATGCAAGTGGGCAGAGGCTGTCACTGCCTTCAGACACAACAGAAGAGGGCATCAGATCCCATTACAGATGGTTGTGAGCCACCATGTGGTTGCTGGGAATTGAACTCAGGACCTCTGGAAGAGCAGTCGGTGCTCTTAACCACTGAGCCATCTCCCCAGCTCCATAAAATAATTTTGTTGCGGCTTCATAACTGTAAATCTTCTTCTGTTATGAATTACAATGTAAATATCTGATATTCGGGGCAGTCTGAGCTGTCCCCTGTGACACAAATACTTCACACACAAAACAGATAAAAGCAAAGCGGCTCCCTCTGATGGGGGAAATGGCCTTCTTCTACCTGCTCTGGGCACCTCCAAGAAACACAGACTTAGAGAATTGTGTTGAAAGTTCATTTAGCCAAAGACCCCCATGTGCTGGGGAAAGCTAGAGGGAGGGATTTCTACAGAGCTGGGTCAGGCTAGAAAGACTCAACAGGACCAGTGGCACTAGGCTGCCCCTGAGAGCAACGGCAGAGGGGAGAAGGTGTATGTCTTTTACTGAGATCTCCCTTCCCAGAGCGCCGAATCGCAATCCCAGCTCTGCTCCCAGTATTAGCTGTGCGACTTTGGAGCAACTCCTCTATGTTTCCCTTTTCTTTCCTGTATATGGGGTTAATAGCGGACCCTACCTCAGAGAGCTACTGCGATGACGACATTAATTAGTCCATGTAAAGCACTTAAACTTATGGCTAGTGCGTGCTGTTAGCTGTTATGCCAACCGCTATATACGGTTTGCATATGTGAGTTCATTTACTCCTTAATATTCCCTAAGACAGTCAGGAGCCTGAGACTCAGAGGGTTGATGGACGCTAACACTGTGGGTCACCCAGAACTTCAGCCTCCACAGTGCCTACTTTCTGCTCTGTTTTGTCTTAAGATGAGGGCTCACTATGTAGCCCAGGCTAGCCTCCAAGCCCACAGTCCTACTACTGATTTAGCACTCCTGCATGCTGTCATCTTGGTACCCAGCTGCGCATCTCTGAATCTAATCCCTCCCGCTAGGCAAAAGGCCACTGTACTTGTCCAGCCATGATAGGGGGAGTGGCAGGAGCAGTCACAAGAATGGAAAAGTCGGAGCTGGAGAGCTCAGTGGTTAAGGGCACTGACTGCTCTTCCAGAGGTCCTGAGTTCAATTCCCAGCAACCACATGGTGACTCATAGCCATCTGTCATGGGATCTGATGCTCTCTTTTGGCCTGCAGGTGTACATGCAGATAGAGCGCTCGTGTACATAAAATAAAGCTTTAAAAAAAAAAAGGACGAAAAAGTCAAACAGAATTATGGTGCGGCACACACTTGGCATGTGCAAGGCTCTGCATTGATCCCCAGTACCAGAAAAGAACAAACTAAAACGAAACAAAACAAACCAGCAACAGCTGGTATTGAAGGGCAACCAATGTCTGAGACATCAGAATGGCCAGCCACTGTAGTCATTTACTGAACAATCGGCATTAAATCATGCATTTGCATCTGTACTGTCCCATGAGATCCCCATAACCAGGAGAGATGGCTGAGTGGTTAAGAACACTGAGAGCTGTTTCAGAGGACCCAGGTTCAATTCCCAGCGCCCCCACATGGTGGCTCACAATCATCTACAACTTCAGTTCCAGAGGATCTGATGCCCTCTTCTGGCCTCTGAAGGCACCAGGCGTGCACGCCTATGGTACACAGACATACAGACTAACACTAATATCCATAAAAAATTAACTAATTAAAATACCCTCATGGTTATTCATGGATAAATCCCATTACCACCCCCCTTTCACAGATAGGGAGTCAAATCCAGTTCGGATGGGTGAGCCAGGCCACACTGGATGGTAGCTGGTGAGCCACAGTTCAACTGTTCCAGACTTTCAACTGTGCCAGGGATGACAGCTCGCCTTCTGCCCTCTGCCCTCCCCTCTCCTTTCCCCTTCATTTATTAATAAAAAATATTTATTTTATGTGTATGAGTACACTGTCTTAGACACATGAGAAGAGGGCATCAGATCCTATTACAGGTGGTTCTAAGCCACCATGTGGTTGCTGGGATTTGAACTCAGGACCTCTGGAAGAGCAGTCAGCGCTCTTAACTATTTAACTGCTGAGCCATCTCTCCAGCCCCATTTTTTAGTTTTGAGAGGGTCTCATATATCCTAGGCTAGACTTGAACTTGACGTGTAGTCAGGCATGATCTTGGACTTCTAATCCTCCTGCCTCTATCTCCCCGAGTGCTAAGATTATAAGCATGTACCACCACACCTGACTTAGCATTGATATTAAGGGAAAACCAGAGCAGAAACCAAATTGGGTGAGTGATTTTCAATTTTTTTCCTTATTAAAGACCTTATCTTTCCCTTATACTTCCTAGGAGCCAGTGTGTGTGTGTGTGTGTGTGTGTGTGTGTGTGTGTGTGTGTGTTCCACTAAACCATCCATATGCGTTATTTGTCTTATTATATAATTTGTATTAACACTCCGAACTTAAGAGAATTCTATAAAGCCAAAGCAAAAGTGTTTTAGTTTGGGGTTGGGGATTTAGCTCAGTGGTAGAGCGCTTGCCTAGAAAGCGCAAGGCCCTGGGTTCGGTCCCCAGCTCCGGGGGGGGGAAAAAAAAAGTGTTTTAGTTTGGCCTTTGAGATTTCTGAGACATTTGCATGCCTCTTCTGAGCAGGGAACCCTAGGAAAACTCCCATTGGTTGGGTCAGATGATAGGACCTGATGGACATGCTTGGGGAAAGGATAGTTCCCTTAGCAGGGAGAGAGAGAGAGAAGCCAGGCACCATGCTTCATCCTGACTGCCAGTTTAACTTGACTGAGAAGCACCTAGGGGATTAGGAAAGGGTACCCGCTGGGTGTGTCTGTGGGGATGTTTCTGGAGAGCTTAATTAAAGGGGAAGACCTGCCCTAATGTGGGCAGCACCATCCCACAGATGGACCAGAAGGGAGAAAAGGAGAAGCCCCACTAGCATAGCCTCAGTCTCTGTGTGTGTGTGTGTGTGTGTTGTGGGGGGTCAGGGGAGATGTGAGTGTGTGAGTGTGTGTGAATGTGTGTGTGCCTGTGCGTGCATGCAAGGGTGCAGGGCTTCCTGGACCGCTGTAATAGGAGCTTCTCTACCCACCATGTTCTCCTACCATGGGTATCTCAGCATGGGCATAGAAGGCAGTGTACTATGGTCTGAAGCTTCTGAAGACATGAACTGAAAATAAGTCCTCCTCCTCTTAAATTGTTCTCGTAGCTATTTTGCCACTTCTACCAAAAGTCTAACGCACTAGGCAAGGGTGGCCTTCAGGGAAGAGCAGGGCCCATGGTTACCAGGCATAGTAGCCTGGTGCTCTTTAGATTCCTAACATGCTTGCTGAGGTTTGATTTTTACATTTCTTTGGACACGGTCTCATGTAGCCCATGGTCAAGCCAGACCCTGGGTTAAAACAACTGCAGGAAGCTGGGTGTGGTGCTGTACATCTGTCACCCCAGCCCCAAGAGGTGGAGGCAGGAAAGGGGCTTTTAAAGCCAGCCTAGCGACACCACACCGCGAGGCTCTGCTTTAAACATCAAAGGGAGTTGGGTGCGTGCGCTGGGTGGGAGAGTCAGAGTTGGATGTCACACTCTCTGTGAAGTTTCTAGAATAAGCACGTGCCCCTTCTGCAGAAGGTAAAGAGAAGCTGGAGAAACTCCCTCCAAGACTCTCTGAATTCTCTGTCCACTCCCAGCTCTCTACTCATGCAGAGCAAGTGCTGAACCCGTGCCTCCCGAACAAACATTTCTCCAGATTTTGTAAAGCAGGAGAAATTAAATATCCACAAGTAGGGTAGCTCTAGTCGGGAGAAAATCCGCAGCTCTAAAGGACTGTGGTGCTGTGAGTGAGAAAGGCCTTCGTGGGCGCAGATGCTCACACACGTGGCGGAACTACCGAGGAGAGCAGAGGCCAGCCTGGGCTGTTACAGAACAAGACTCTGTCTCAAAGTCCAAATTAAATACAAAGGATCTTGTCCATGTTCCCCTGGGTATAGAGGTGAGCTATACAGAAAACCAAACCGTAACTGTCGGTATCAGTGAAGGTGCCAGGTAGCAGGCCGGCAAACCAGCGTGCTTAGGAAAGCCGCGCAACCGCGCCCGGGAGGCATGAGGTGGCGATGTGAGCGCTGCTGTGCACCGGAGCTCTCATCTAGGGATTCGCTTGTTTGCTTAGCTTGGTTTGTTTTTTGGAGACGTTTCTCTGTGTAGCCCAGGCTGGTCTCAAACTTGTGATTTGTCTGCGTCAGCCTCCTGAGTTCTGACATTTAAATTATTTTAAGCATTTGTTTATTATTTTTGAGACAAGATTTCTCTGTGTCACCTTGGTTGTCCTGGAACTCAGTGATCTGCCCACTTCCACTGTGAGAGTGCTGAGATTAAAGGGCCACCACCACCGCTGGCTTATTTTCAGGGTTCCCTCCCCCACACCCTGAGACAGGGATTTTCTGTGTAGCCCTGATTGTCCTGGAACTCAATTTGTAGACCAGGCTGGCATCAAACTCGGAGATCTGCCTGCCTGTGCCTCCTGAGTGCTGGGATTAAAGGTGTGCGCCACCATGCCCAGCCTATTTTCAGGTTTTTTTTTTAAAGATTTATTCATTTATTATATATGAGGACACTGTAGCTGTCTTCAGATACACCAGAAGAGGGCATTGATCTCTTTACAGTGGTTGTGAGCCACCATGTGGTTGCTGGGAATTGAACTCATGACCTCTGGAAGAGCAGTCAGGTGCTCTTAACCGCTGAGCCATCTCTCCAGCCCTATTTTCAGTTTTTAAATGTGGCGCTTAACTTACGTTTTAGTGGGAGGTGGTTTTGCTTCCCTCTTTGGGTTTTTGTTTTGTTTTTGAGACAGAGTGTCATATAGCCTAGGTTGGCCTCACGGTATGTGACTGAGGGGACTGAATTTATAATCATCTTGCCTTCATCCTGGAGGGCTTGGATTCCAAACACCAAGCCCTGCTTTATGCAGTGTTAGAGAGCAAACCCAGGGTCTGGTGCAGTCTAGGCAAGGCGCTCTGCCACTCGGGCTCGCCCTGATTTATACACAACCCTCGTGCAAGCCAAAGTTATTTTGCATCGAAGTAACAAACATCACAGGGAAGTAAAGGTGCATGGAGAGTGATCGCTTCCACTTAGTATTTCCTTTTCTCCTTTCTGAGTTGGGGTTTTCTTTTTCTTTTAAAGATTTATTTATTTATTTATTATATATAAGTACACTGTAGCTGACTTCAGACACACCAGAAGAGGGCATCAGATTCCATTACAGATGGTTGTGAGCCACCATGTGGGTGCTGGGCATTGAACTCAGGACCTCTGGAAGAGCAGTCAGTGCTCTTAACCACTGAGCCATCCCTCCAGCCTGAGCTGGGTTTTCTCGTACAGCACTGACTGACTGACCTGGTCCTTGCTATACAGCCCATGCTGGCCTCAAATGCTCAGTAACCCTAGCTCCGTCTGAGTGCTGGGCTCCAAGGCAAGAGCCGTCCCGCCCAGTTCTGCTTTGCGGTCCATGGGAAAGAGTGCGCAGATGTTTCTGAGGCATGAAACAAAGCCACACCCACCCTTTATGTACCACCCCATTGTTATTGTACTGAGGAAGGGAAAGTCCCTAGGAATTTCTAAGAGATAGAGTGGGGTGAAGGAGTAGAGGGAAGGAATGGGGTAGGAGTTCATGCTGGGATGAAACTCCAGAAAGTTCTAGGACTGGTCGGCGGACTAAGGACAAAAGCATGAATTTCCACCTCCCTTGCTAGGGGAACCTGAGGGAATCAGGCTTGGCATTCTTAAAAGTATTTATTATTATTTTATGTATATGGGTGTTTTGCCTGAATGTGTGTGTCTGTGTACCACCTGTGTGTCTGGTGCCCGTGAAGGCCAGAAGAGGGCATAAGAGTCCCTGGAACTGAGTTACAGAGGATTGTGAGTTACCATGTGGGTGCTGAGAATTGAACTCAGATCTTCTGGAAGGGCAGCTAGAGTTTTTTTGTATTTTTTTTAAGTGATAAATGAGTGATATATATATATATATATATATATATATATATATATATATATATATATATATAAGCTGTCTTCAGACACACCAGAAGAGGGCATCAGATCCCATTACAGATGGTTGTGAGCCACCATGTGGTTGCTGGGAATTGAACTCTTGACCTTAACCACTGAGCCATTTCTCCAGCCCCACAGCCAGAGTTCTTAACCACTGAACCACCTCTCTAGCCTCAAGGGTCTCATCATTCTCTCTCTTAATTTTTTTTTTGGGGGGGATGGTGTTTTCCCAGACAGGGCTTCTCTGTGTAGTCCTATTCCAGCTGTCCTGGAACTCACTCTGTAGACCAGGGCAGCCTCGAACTCAGAGACCCACCTGCCTCTGCCTCCCAAGTGCTGGGATTAAAGGTGTGCACCACTATCAGTGGGCCTCGAGGCACAGTGAGTTTATCATTCTTGAGACAAGAGAAGGAGAGGGCTGGGGGTCCTCACAGCCCATGCTGGGTTCAGCTGAGGGTGGCGTGAAGATCTACCTTACTGGCCAGTGACAGGCAGGGGCGAGGAGCCCGCCGAGGACTCTCCAGCTTGACGATGCTGATGAAGCCAGGCTCTAGGTTGTCGTCATCACTGGCGTTGCACAGGTACAAGGGGTGGGACTGCAGAGAGAAGACATCTTGGTTAGATGAGTTCTAGCAGGCAGCTGTGAGCTATGCGCAAGAACCAAGCACCACTACAGTGTTCTAGGTAGGTTCCAGGTTGACCATTTTTTTTTCAAGACAGTGTTTCTCTGTGTAACAGTCCTGGCTGTGTTGGAACTTTCTTTGTAGACCAGGCTGGCCTCAAACTCACAAAGATCCTCCTGCTTCTGCTTCCGGAGTAGTGGGATTGAAGGCATGGGCCACCACACCCAACTTAGGCTGGCTTCTTTTAAAACTTTGAGGATAATATTATTAATAAGTTTATTATTCGTGTGTGCACGTGCGCGTGTGACAGGCAGAGGCAAGGCACATCTGTGCTATGGGCCGCTCGTGGGGGTCAGAGGACAAGCCTCAGGGGCTGCTTTACTCCTTCCAACTTGGAATCCTGGGACACACAGTAGGTTCTCAGGCTTGCACTGCGAGTGCTGTACTTGCTGGGCCATCTTCCTGGCGCTGAGTAGCAGGTCTCTTGGTACTATAAAAGAACAGACATTAGCCAGGCATGGTGGCTGATGGCCTGTAACTCTGAATTCAGGAGACAGATGGTTTGCCACAAGTATGAGGCCAGCCTGGGCTACACATAGTGAGTTTTGGGCTATCCTATCTCAAAAAGGGTGACCCTTACTACTTCCTAGTAAATAGAAATCATTGTCACTTCAGACGTGTTGGAGGTAGAGGGGATGGGGACGGGTGGGAAGGAGAGGTACCGTGGTGAGGACTTAAATGAACTTGCTGTCAAATAGCTGTAGGACCCTTAAGGCATACCTTTCCAAACATACCAAACACAGACGGCTCCTCTCCTGACCACAGTGTCTCCTGATTCCTTGCTCCCCAACCTCTAAGCGCTGAGAGCACTCTCCTGCTCCTCTTAGATGCCGGGCTCTGAGAATGCTGTGTGCTTCTGCACCTGCACCTTCTGCCCCATCCTGAGGCAGTGCCAGGCGGTACCGATGTCTCTTTGGTTCACCCCATCAGTGGTTGCCCTGTAGATTCTGTCCTGTGCCTTGTAATTCTGTATAACAGCTCCTGCTGTTCTCACATTGCCTGTGTGCCCCTCATGGGAGCAAGCAAGCTGCCGGAAGGGGCTGTCAATCAATAGGGACCACCTTGCTTTGCATCATAGCCTTGATAGTAAAACCTCTGGGTAGGGGTGTTGGGGTTCCAGAATTTAAGGATTACTGGGCTGGTGGTAATGGACATTTAGTGTGGGAGGAAGGTTATGTGCTCTTGTCTCCAGAAAATGAAAGGCATGAGGCTGACCTGCTCTCTCTTCAGTGAATACACTGGCTTTAGCTTGATATTGGAATTATCAACCCATTGCTTGCTACCGTACTGTTTGGGACTGGGTCTCTCAGTGAGCCTGGAGCTTGTTAACTAGGCTAAGCTGGCTAGCCAGCATGCCCTAGGGACTTGCCTGTATCTGTCTCCCTGTCTCCTCAGCACTCGGATTACAGGTGTGCACCACCATGTCGACCAGGCTGGCCTCAGACGTAGAGATTCACCTGCCTCTGCCTCCCAAGTGCTGGGATTAAAAGCGTGCGCTCTCACCACACAGGCACGATTTATATTCCTATTTTGTATGTATAAGTGCTTGCCCGAACATGCAGAATTTGTGTACCTGGTACCTGAAGAGGCCAGAAGAGGGCATCACATCCCCTACACTGGAATTATAGACGGCTGTGAGCTGCCTTGTGGGGGTTGAAAACCAAACCCAGGCTCTCTGCAAGAGTGGCCAGCGCTCTGAACCAAGTGGTGTCTCTTCAGCTGGTGGCCAGCTTTTTAAACATGGTGCCGGGGAGGCTGAACTCCAGTCCTCACTTCGTGTGACAAGCACTGTACAGACTAAGCCATCGTCCCCACCTTCCCTTCATCATTTCACTCTACCAAGCCGGAAGGCTCCCACTGTGCCATGTAAACGCACGGCATTATGGTGTCATGGTGCTAGTGTGTCCAACGGACTGTGGGAGGATACAAGGAGCAGAGACTAATAATTCCATATAAGGAAGAGAGTGATTATCATCACGAGAGTGACTCAGTAGCCTTGCTGGGGACTGATTAAATGTGTCACCCGGAAGACCAACAGAAGAGGTGAGGGTGGAGAGGTCATTCTGGCAGAGGAAGCCACAGGCTGAGATGAGACTCTAGGAAGATGGGCCAGGCATGACGAGATGGCAGATGAGGCTGGAGAGACTGAAAAACTTAGACCATGCAGTGGGGACCACAGGATCACACAGGCTCCCAGGAGGAGTCCCCTGGTGATTCAGAGGGAATCTGTGTGGTGGAGAGTCAGATATGGCTGCTTCGACATAACAGAGACTCGTAGGATGCAGAAATTAACCGCAGAAGTGCACTGCTCTGACTAGCTTGTCATTTCTTCATGGACCAGTTCTCTGAGATCCTAAGACCCCCTCACACGGAGCAGAGGGCAGATCGGGAGAGGGGAAGATGTACAAATATTTACCCACTACTCTGTCCCCAGAGTTAACAGAACCACTGTCCAGAGCAGCACTGTTGAAGGATGCCCCTGGCCAGGTGGAAGGGGAGGAGGACCTAGAGAAGAAGTCATCAGATTGCCTGATTCTGAACCAGCAACTGAGGGTATGAGAACCAGAGGCAGCCGCCATTTTAACTGTCTCCTGCCTTTCAGGGCCTCAGGCTCTATCTCACCGAGAGACAGGCACTGCCTCCTGGAGCACAAGAAGCCAAGGTCGTGCAGGACTAGAACTTAGCTCACCTGACTCCATTCTCTGCCATCATGGGCTCACTATGAATGCAGGGCCAGCCTCCTTTGACCTGGCCAACAGTGATCACGAAGAGAGTAATGGCTTGCACTAACCATTCTAAGCACCTACATATCACTATGAAGTAGAAAGCTGTTGTCCCTTCTTTGAAGATGAGGAAGGCATGCACCGAAAGGCTAAGTAAGGCCCCCTAGAGGACACAGCTGGTCCAGGCACTCAGGAGGCAGAGGCAAGCAGGTCTTTGTGAGCTCAAGGCCAGCCCGGTCTAAATAAAGCCAGTTAGTTCCAGGACAGCCAGGGCTCTGTTACAGAGAAACTCTGTTCTTGAAAACCAGATAAAAGGGGGTTGGAGGTGGGGAGTTCATGCTGGTAACTGACACCACCAGATCAGAGCAAATAGGAAAATACATTAAAGGGAAAAAGGCAAAACAAACGAAAGAGCTGGGCACGGGGTCACAGGATGGCAATTGCAGCTCTCAGAGGGCTGAGACAGAAGGAAAGCCAACGGGTCCAGCTTAGGCTACATAATGAGTTTCAGGCCAGCCTGAGCTACGTGAACACCTGTTTGTAATGTTTACATTTGACTTTGAAAACTTATTTTCCATCAACTTAAAGCTAAGTTACTTGCCTTACTTATTTATATGGTGTCTTTTCCGTTTTTTTTTTTTTTCTTTGTTTGTTTGTTTGAGACAGGGCTCACTATGTAGACCAGCAACTTGCGGCAAGCCTCCTTCTCGCCTCTGCCTCCCAAGTACTGAGAGAAGTGTGCACCATGAGGCCCAGCCAATCGAAAGGCCCAAGTACAGACCCCTAGAATGCCGGTGACCCCCAGATGTTGTCCTAGGTGCTCCCCCCACACACTCTTTTGGGGGGTTGGGGGGGACAGGGTCTCTCTGTGTAGCCTTGACTGTCCTGAACTTGCTTTGCAGACCAGGCTGGCCTTGAACTCACAGAGATCTACCCGCCACTGCCCTCTGGAGTGCTGGGATTAAAGCCATGTGCCACCACTATCTGGTCCACAGGGTGGGTGGGCTGCGAGTGAACCAACCAACCCACAGCCATGGTTCTCCGCAGCCTCATCTTCTCTAGGGTGCCAGACCCCTGTGTCCAAATGCCCTCTAGATCCTTCTGAGGGAAGGATCTTAAATGAGATACCTCAAACCCAGCCTTGCTCAAGCCTGAATGAATCACTGTGTAGTATCTAATCCCTCTCAGGGGTCAGAAGCATGATGTCACCCAGCTAGGGGCTAACCTCCCAGTCTCCTCAGTTCCTTCAAATGTCAACATGTAAGAAATCGACAAACTACCAGTTCCCAAGCACTCAGGAGGCAGAGGCAGAGGCAGAGGCAGAGGAAGGATCTTTGTGAGTTCCAGGACAGCCAGAGCTACACAGTGAGACCCTGTCTCAAAACCAACAGAGGAAAGGAAGAAGGAAGGACAGAATGAATGAATGAATGAATGACTCGCCAAATTTGATCAGTTCTATAGAAATGCTTTTCCACTTCCACCCTTCTCACTGCAACTGCCCCAGAAATCCCTCTCCTGTGGCCCCAGGCAGAGAGAAACCATCTAGTCCTTTTCCAGGTTCATCGTAAGATGGGAGGCTCAGGAGACCATTAGCTCCCTGCCTGTCTCTTTACTTCAGTTTCTTCCAACTCCGCCCAGCTCATTCCCACCTGCTGCCACCATTGCTGCCCTGGCTCACTACAAATTTAGCTAGGGTTGCCTTAGCCATCCCTTCATACAGCAGCAAGAGTGGCTTCAGGACTAACTTGAGCATGCTTGTCTCTATGGAGAGCTCTCACTAGGCTCCTCGGAGCTCTCGGGATGACGTCTGCACTCTTGACGCCCTGTCCTGGGCTCCGGGACATGGCTTGGTGAGTAAAGGCACTTGGGTGAGCCTCGACCTTGGAGTCACAGAAAACTGCACAGAAGGAGATAACTCTATAAAGTTGACTATCTGACCTCCACAGGTATGCTATGGGACACATGCCCACGCATACAAATTGTGTGTGTGCATGCACAGCACACACAGAGACACACGGACACATTTTTTAAAGACTGTGGCTGGCCTGGGTTTACCTCTTCTTATTCTTCTTATCCCAGCCCCGCCCCTCATCATTTCCTGTCCAAAATTAACAACCTGCGTCACTTCCCTAAACACACTTTTGACATTTGCCACTCTGTCCTTTATTTCCCTAGCCATAGTCTTAACCCCACTGTGGTGCGTCTGTCTCCTGTCTTTCCTCCTCAGCCCCCGGGCCACCTGTCCCCGCCACTGTCCTATCAGTGCCTGTCATACATGGGGTATTCAGGATTTGCTGAGTAGTTATTGAGAGTCTATAACCAGATGGCTGACGATAATTTAGAGTACACCAGAACCTTGGCCATGGCTGCTCTGAGGAAGATGGGTGAGCGGAGTAGGTAAGGAGGACTTGGAACTGGAGGACAGAAGTAACAAAAGCTTTCTTATTCTTCCTGTATTTCCTTTCCTGTCTTTTCTCTCCATCTCCTTGCCTCAGGAGCATTTGCCAAAGACCAACGCTGGCTGAAGACCTTTCTTCCTGGCTTTGGTGAAAAGTGAACTGTTTGAGGAAGCGTGAGTGTCCTGAGGGCAGAAAGAAGTGGAGTGTGGAGGGAAGGTCCTGTCTCCAGAACTTTAAAGGGATAGGCAAGCCCTAGAGGCACCTTAAAGGGATAGGCAGGACCTAGATGCACCTTAAAGGGATAGGCAGGACCTAGATGCACCTTAAAGGGATAGGCAGGACCTAGATGCACCTTAAAGGGATAGGCAGGACCTCGATGCACCCAGCAGTGGGAATCTGAAGCCTGTGCCCCAGGAGGAGTCTGGTCCCTGCAGAATGACCAAAGCAGAGAAGCATCGCCTCAGATACTTCCCCCTTTCCCTTCTTCCAGTTCTCTCTTTGCTTCTTTCCAAGACAAGGTCCTATGTAGCCCAGGTTAGCCTCAAACTCGGTAAGTAGCTGAGGATGACTGCGTTTCTGATTTTCACTGAGTACTGAGGTTATAGCCATGTGCCCCAACATCTGGTTGACTCAGGGCTGGGGTGGAACCCAGGCTTCACGCTGCTGGGCACGCACGTTATAGACTGAGCCACATACACAGACAAATATATCCAAACCTTTTTTTTTTCAGTGCTGGAGATGGGGCCCAGGACCTTGCACATGTGAGACACGAATGCTTTTCTCTGAGCTACAGCTCTGACTGACTCTTCCTCCTCTAATCTCAAAGAGCACTTGCGTCTGGATAACACATTTGCGGGGATGAGCTTGGCTACCAGAGGGTTGCCTAGCTAGTCTAGGTTTCAGAAAACCCCAGATTCTTGTGCTACTTTGTGAAGGGAATCAATTTTCTGGTCACTTTGAGAACTAGGGCCTTGGAGTCAGATTTAACAGATAATATGTGCTATTTCTTGTACAGTCCCATCAGTAGTGTAAGGAACACACTTGCCACATTTTGCATGGTTTGACTTAGTTACAATGAGAGCTTTGCAAGTCCCTTCAGACAAAACATGAAAACCAGTCATTCCCACCAAGATTCTTCATGACCTGGCTAGGAAGCTTGCTGCTGGGGCCTGGGGGTGGGGACACCTTCCAGGCATTCCAGCCCAAAGAAGGGCTCCTGGGGAGACAGCAGATCAGATCTAGGGGACAAAGGCTCCTTAAACACAAATAGGGAAGTGCTCACCTGCCCATTCTTTCAGCAACACTAGAAGGTGAGAGCTTTTGAAATCCAGTGAGGGCATGGCTGGGCGGGGCTCCCAGAAACTGGAGGAAATTAAGGATTAGTGACTGGTGTGTTCCTAAGAAAGGCCATGAGCTGGGATGCACCTGTCCTAGAGGTACCACGAGGGAGAAGTCAGGAGAGAATACTTGCCAGGGGCAGAACACTCAGGTTTCAAACTGGCTTTGCACACACAACCCCTTGGCAACAACATGTAAACTAGTGCATGCGTTCATGCCCGCGTGTGCATGTCTTGTGTTAAAAATCCTTTTGTTCTAAGAGACATGGTATTCCTATGTTGCTTGGGTTGCCATGAACGTCTGGCCCTTCTGTGTTAGCCTCTGGAGTAGCTAGGACTACAGGTGGAGAGGGCAGCTGCTAGCTCACGTTTTAGAGACAGGGTCTGACAATGTAGCTTGGGTTGACCTGAGCTCCTGCCTCTCCAGTGTCAGCCCACTCAGCGCCAGGATGGCAGGTGTGCCTGTTGCACCAGCTGTATTTCATAGCTTTAAGTCCACAGTTCTTCCTAGAACTTATTCTTTCTGGTTTGATTTACTCCCAAGACAGAGGTTGGGTTGATCTCACCATTTACCTGCAGGACCTTGGGCAAGTTAGTCTGTGGGCATCCTAGCCTTCATTTCAGAATGGGAACAACAAGGGGAAAAAATGGTTTCTGCTTGTCCTGAAGACGAGAGATAATGACTAGTTAAGTGCTCAGCACAGACCAAGTGCTAGTGCTCATTAAACGGGAGCTGGCTTTATTATGGTTCTCGCAATAATAATTCTCTTCTTATTCCTGGAAGAGACAAAGCTCTCTATGACTCCTCCCTCACTGGCGGTCAACGGTGCCTCTCAAAGGCAGCGTTCTGCCAGGTACAGTCTGGGACGGCTCATTATCCTCGGTCACTTCCCTCCTGTTCTCGGCCCTGCAAACCCACCGAACAAGCTCTTCCAGTTCCGAGCCCGCCTTCTTCCCGTGTGAACTCACTGCGGCCTCGCCGAGGGCATTCCAGGGCTCCGCTGAGCTCTGGACTTTACTGCTGGTCTTAGTTCTTTAGCATCTCTCTCCTCCTCTTGGGCGTGGGCTTCTGCAGAGCCTTCTGTGCTCTCTCCCGGTTTCCCGGTCCTCTCCTCCCCCTGCCTCTGCTGCAATAACCTTTTAGTTCTCTTGATTCGGCACTCAGACCTTCACCCAGGGCCTTGGACAGGTAACTTCACCACCCCGCTACAATTTTGCCTTTGTAATCAGGAGCATTGGCCAGACATCAAAGGCGTCCTTCTCCCTACTTCCTCTTTCCAGATTTTATAATCATCCTTAGCAGTGCAACCTCCATTACTTGAACTTAGAACTACCTGGCTTTTATCTCGGGTGGCTGGACACACCAGCATCATAAAACAGAGCTCCTGCTGCTGGGTGGCGGAGGAAGGCAGACCAGCCTATGGGTTTGGCTCTCCTGGCTCCCTTCCGCACTGCAACAACTTCACAGGGGCTCTGGGTTTGCTCACCTGGCCCTCTCTTTAAAGAGATTGATGCTCACCTGCTGCGAACGAGATCCTAACTGCGATTGGGTCTGGAAACTCTTCCCACGAGAACCTGTCTCTGAGACGGCAGAGTCTCCCCATGAAGTTCAAATGTTGGGAAATTACCAGAAGGCTTTCTCTTTGTTACCATCTCTTTTATAAAGAAAACGTCTTATTTTATATTTTATTTTGTTTTGAGGCAGGGTTTCGTGTAGTCTAGGCTGGCTTCAGATTCACTGTGAGGTTGAGGCTAGCCTTGGATGGTCCTCAGGCCTCTACTTCTCACGTGCTGGGATGGCCTGCCTGGACACTGTGTGCTTTTTTTTTTTTTTTTTTTTTTTTTCCGGAGCTGGGGACCCGAACCCAGGGCCTTGCACTTGCTAGGCAAGTGCTCTACCACTGAGCTAAATCCCCAACCCCAACTGTGTGCTTTTTTAAGCTACAGAGGATCATGCTGGTGGGGAGGGAAGCTAGGGAGCAGAGAGGCTAGGGTGGACCAGAAGAAAGCTAGAGTGGACAAGTGAAATAGAGAGGCAGGAAGAGGGAAAGGCCCAGGAAGTCTGGTTTGGGGCTTTACATATAAAAGGCCTGGTGTAAGAATGAAAAACAGGACTGGAGCCATGGCTCCGTGGGTAAGAGTACTGACTGCTCTTCTGGAGGTCCAGGGTTTGATCCCTGGTACTTAGAACCAGTGACTCACAACTGCCTGTAACTACAGTTGAAGGGAATCTGACCCCCTCTTCTGGCCTCCATGGCACCAAGCACATATGTAGTGCACATACATACACACAGGCAAAACACCCATATCCATAAACAGTAAAATAAACTTTTAAACGAAGGAAGGAATAAACTGGAAATAGTTTACAAAGTGGATACAAGTTGCTGAATGCTTAGCCTGGGTCCTGCCCATCTGAGATCTTCAAATTATTGGAGAGGATGGGGTGGGAGGATCACTGGGACTTGGGCAATATGACAAGGCCCTACCTCAAAGACAACTTGCTTTCTCACAGAAGAAGAAAATGGAACTCTCGTTAAAGGAGGTTACATTCTAGACAGAGTCCCTACCCTGTCTGCATCACCCTGCCTCCAAGTCTACAAGCCAGAGAGGTATCCTCCTTCCCAAGTGAGCACATAGCCCCTCCCAGAGCTACAATCCAGGCAACTGGGCCCAAAGGCTTCAGAATCTAGGCTTCTCGGCTTCGCCAGCCAGAGCCTGGGGGCCTCTCTGCTCTCTGCCTCCCAGTCTCAGCCTCCTTCTTCCTGATAGGATTTAATATCATCTCTTCTTACAAACCCTCGTCCCCCAAGAGACAGGGCTTCTCTGTGTAGCACTGGCTGTCCTGGAACTGGCTCTGTAGACCAGGCTGGCCTCGAACTCCGAGATCTGCCTGCCTCTGCCTCCCAGTACTGAGATGAAAAGGGGCCGCCACCGCAGTGTGGCTTCTAGTCTGCCACAAGGGCAGACTCTGTGCAGAGCTGCTTTTCAGGTGAATAGCCCCTGTTAGATTGGGCTGGGAAAGGTGTGTCCTGAAACCAGAGGTCACAAAAGCTCACACAGAAACAATGCTCCTTCGCCCGGCTCTCCTCTCCCGGCTGCCCCACCCCGTAGGAAAGGCCTCATTCTTCCGTTTGAAATGTATCTGTCCCCATCTCTGACCAAGTCAAAGCTCCATGACGCAATTAGACCTCTTGACTCGGTGGGGCTTTCCTACCCCACACTCTGCCTAGCCTCTTTGTGTGGAAGGTTCAAAAGCAGAAGAAACAGGAGCTGGCTACTTGGGTTGCTTCAGGAATGCCTTGAATGTAAGCAAAGGCCACGTGGCAGTGCCAGGCAGAGGGGGCTCTCAGCCACCACTCCATGTGCAGATCGTATGCCACCCCTGAGTCACACACCCACACAACGTTCCCATCATTGATGACTGCTGGGTGACGAGGTCCAATGAGGCTGCCGAGGATGGAGGTTACACCGCTGGAGCGCAGCCCATCCTGGCATTCCCGGCAATGCTGATGGAAACAGATCCACGGTGTTGACCGTTGTAAAGGTGCATCACGTCCGTACACAGACCGGCGCAGGTGCTAAACCACTGTGCTAATGGCTCGCCCATCTCCTAGACTGTTGTTTTTTTTAAATCATTATTTAACACCCTGGACTTACGGAAAGTTTGCTGTGTGCTGGCAGCCGCTCGCTACGTTTCATTTTTACCTTGTCTCTTGAGCGCATCAAGAAGCCATGCTGAGCAGGGCATGCTGCTGCATGCCTGCAATTCCAGCACTCGGGAGGCAAAGGCGGCAGGAATGATGCCACACAGTTAAGACTACCTCAGTCCATGTAGTGACTCTCAGGCCGGCTAGGGCTACATAGGAAGATTCCAAAAAGCTCCTTAGTTGTATGCTAAGGAGAAAAAAAGAAAGAAAAAGACCCCCTTGGCTCCAGAAAGAAGCCATGCAAGTACACATAAAATGCCTATAACTGGTAGGCTGAGGCAGGAGAATAACCATGAATTCTAGTCTACTCTGTGCTATAGAGATCCTGTCAAAACCCCCACACAAGGGGCTGGCAATGTAGCTCAATTGGCAGAGCATACACAAAGCCTTCGGTTTGATCTCCAGTACCATATTAAATGAATCATGGTGACTATGCCTATAATCCCAGGACTTTGGGAGGCAGAGGCAGGATCAGTTCAGTCATTCTTGGTTTTATAGAGTTCAAGGCAATCTGGGTTGTGGTTCAAAACAACAACAACAACAACAACAACAACCAAGAGATTCTATTGCCACATGTACAAGCTGGGTGTGTTGGCACTCCAGGAGATAAAGACAGGAAGATCAGGAGTTCAAGGCCAGCCTCAGGCACATAGTGAGCTTGAGAACAGCTTGTATTACAGTTCCTTTTGGAAAACACAATACAAGAGATGTGGGGGAGAGAAGAGGAGGAGGAGGAGGAGGAGGAGGAAGAGGAGGAAGAGGAGGAAAAAAGGAGGAGGAGGAGGAGGAGGAGGAAGAGGAGGAAGAGGAGGAAAAAAAGAATCTACCTCAAGGGACTGGCTTGTAACCATGTTGGCACAAAGACAAATGCACCCATCACATTTCTCAGAACATCCCCTCTGTTAGGAACGATTTCCAGATACAGAGGCACTAGAAAGTTATAGTTATGAGTAAATAAGAGGGACCTATCAAGACTCAGTGGTCACATCAAATATCTTGAAGGTTGAGAAAAGAAGCTCGCAAAGGTTAAAATCTTAAAAGATGCTAAGCACCTGGGGTCTGAGTCAAGACAATGGTTAGGTTTGAAGCCCATCTGGGCTACAGAGTGGCCTTTTCCCAACACACACATGCACACGCGCACACACACACACACACACACACACACACACACACGCACGCTTCTTAAAGGGCACCCTAGTTACGTGAATTGGGTACCTATTCTCCACCAGGTGAAGTACTCAAGACTCCACCTCCAAGAATCCCACGAAGCCCTGCAGATCACTGAGTTCTGACACAGTCCTGGGGCTCTGCAGTGCCGAAGCCCCGGAGGCCTGTTCGGTCTATTCAACCCTATCCCGAGAGGCCCTTGCAGGGAAGCCAAGGTCTCGGTCAAGTGGCCGTTTTCAGGGAGAATACCAATCCTTTCATTTCTAAGATGAAAGCTTCTGAAGCTTTGCCCAAGTTCTGAGGCCGGGCTTACTCTCCTCTCCCACAGTAAGTGAACTAATTGTCCTTAACCCAACAACCTGTTTCAAACAGCTTCACTGTCTTCTGCCTTGTGCTTTCACTGTTTCGATTCTGGCCAAACTCATGTCTGAGGTGGTAGGAATAAGGAAACCTGCTGGAGTGGGTGCTGTTTGCTTCCAAGTCATCGTTAAGGTTAAGACTTTGGCTGGACGTGGTGGCACATGCCTTTAATCCCAGCACTCAGGAGGCAGAGGCAGGTGGATCTTGTGAGTTCAAGGCCAACCTGGACTACAGATCGAGTTCCAAGGACAGCCCAGGACTACACAGAGAAACATTGTCTCAAAACAAAACAAAACAAAACAAAACCGGTTAAGACTTTTAAGTTTAAAAGGCCCCAAACTAAAGCCAGACAGTTACTTATGAAAAGACAAAAAAGAGCAGGTGTGGTGGTAAGGGCCTTCCATTCCAGCACTCAGAGGGTAGAAGCAGGCAGAGAGATCTCTGGGAGTTCCAAGACACCCCAAAACTACACTGAGAAATTCCATCTCAAACCAAAGCAACAATAAACAGAACAAAACAAAAAGCAAAAGAAAGAAAAGAACTGGGTGAAACCCAAGGAAACCAGAGGGTCCAAATTGCCAGAGGCTCATCTGAACTTCACTGTGAGCTTAGCTTCAGCATGCAAAGGGTTAGCTTCCACTGGTCACCTTCACACTTGTTCAGGTGTCTTTCAGCCTAGTGTCCAGTTCCGTTCCAGCCGCTGTCTTCTACAGCCGGCTTTCCCTGTAGCTGAAAAGCTCAGAGGGGGCAGACATTGTCTCCAAATGGATCGGTTCAACTAAGTCTTCTGAGTCTAGCATGTAAATGCCATCTGGTGAATGGGGCTGGGTGACACTCTATGGTTCAACGTGGCTGATCGCAGTCTCCGGCTCCTGGGCAGTGTCGTGAATTACATTTACTTTCTAACATTGTGAGGGGTGGGCCTGAGCTTCACTAAAGAAACAAGGGATGGGACACGGGGAGGTTGCACTTATGAATTACATTAGGAGGAAATGCACACGGATTATTCAAGCCACCAGCCAACTCTGATGCTCAATGTACCCTCAGAAGCTATTGGGAGGCTGACATCAGGCCAAAGAGGCTTGTGTTCAGAAGAGACAACGGCCAAGAAAGGCTTGTGTTGGAGAGAGCCCAAGGCTCCGGCCCAACAGCCTTTGACCACAGCTCTGATTCCTTGTCCATGGGGTGGCCCCGGGGAAAGAGGCCTGCCTTTGGGGGGATTGTTTAATGATTTGCCAGCAAAGAACACAGCAAACAGAGTGCTGGCAGCTGCAGGGAAGACACAGGAGAGTAGACGTTTTTTATTCCCACCCACGGCATAACCTTCCAGGTAGGGAATAAAGAAAAAAGTGAGATGGTGTTGGGAGAGCCTGGGGTATGGATGCCATTTGGGGCTCACATTTCACTGGGTCTCTGTGCATGGTGCCTGGATAGCATAGCACTCATACCAGCTAGTGCTTCTGTCTTCTGAGTAGTTCAAGATGTCTAACAGCATCTCTCTCTTTCTCTCTCTCTCTCTCTCTCTCTCTCTCTCTCTCTCTCTCTCTCTTTTTCTTTTTTTCAGAGCTGGGGACTGAACCCAGGGCCTCGCGCTTGCTAGGCAAGCGCTCTACCACTGAGCTAAATCCCCAACCCCTAACAGCATCTCTTTAGCTCCTAGGAACTAACTAAAAAGTAGCACACACAAGACGTTTTCATCCATTTATCAATCCCTAAGATAGCTCTTGTGTTTTAAAAATTATGTGCATGCGCCATGCAGAGGTGCCAAAGCCCCTTGGAGCTGGAGCGGCAGGTGGTTTGTGAGCTGCCTGACGTGGGTGCTGGAAACTGAACTCAGGTCTTCTGGGGGGCCCTATGTGTTCTGAACCACTGAGGCATCTCTCCAGCCCAGTAGTACTTTTTGTTCGCTTGATTTTTTTTTTTTAAATGTTAGAATTCTAAGAACTAAGGAGAATAAAACCAGAAAAACAGTCTTATCTTGTGTGTACAGAAGTATATAGTCTGGACAGACGTTGCAGGGGTTAAGAGCACTTGCACTTATTGCTCTGGCAAAAGTGCCTGGGTTCAGTTCCCAGCTCCTACAGGTGGCTAATTAATCACTGTAATTCCAGAGGAGCAGACACCCTCTTCCTGGCCTCCACAGGCCCTTGCACGCCCGTAGTGCAAAGATGCTAACCCATGTGCATAAGATTAGTCTCTCTCTCTCTCTCTCTCTCTCTCTCTCTCTCTCTCTCTCTCTCTCTCTCCTCTCTCTCTGGATTATTTATTCTATATAAGTACACTGTAGCTGTCTTCAGACACACCAGAAGAGGGCATCAGATTTCATTACAGATGGTTGTGAGCCACCATGTGGTTGCTGGGAATTGAACTCAGGACCTCTGGAAGAGCAGTCAGTGCTCTTAACCACTGAGCCATCTCTCCAGCCCCCCAAGTCTCTTTTTTAAAATATTGAAATGGGAGATTTGTTGGATACTAAAATCCGTTTTCTTTTACTTCCCCCGGGCCTTGCTCTATCTTTACTCCACAGGTCAGAGAACAAATGTCACCTCCACTATGTCCTATGAGCCAAAGATACCCATAATCTTACACTGGTTTTTTGCCCTCAACTCCTCAAAACAAGGCCTTCACTTTCCCTCTATCCAGCTCCTCGTTCCTAGATTTGAGCACTTTCCATTTATTTCCCTAGAGCCATCCATCTAATCTATTCAAAATTCTTGGAGGACAGAAGACATGAGATCTCCTGGAGCAGCTGGAGTTGTAGGCCATTACAAAACACCTTGGTGCATACTGGAAACTGAACTTGGGTCCTCTAAAAGGACAGCACATACTCTTAACCACTGAGCTACCTTCCCACCCCCTATTCAAAATTCTTAAGTGACTGTTAGTATTAATCAGCGTTCCATTATGGCCCCTCCCCTATTCACTTCCTCTGTGAGAGGTCCTAGTTATATAGTAGGTGTTCGATAAAATATTAGTCATGTTCTCCTTCCTGCAGAGTACATCCTGAGCTCCTCAGAGTCAGAGACAAGGTCTCCTTTCACTGCTTGCATAACGCCAAGCACAAGCAGGTGTTAGAAGAAACGCATGCTAAGTCACATTCTAACTAACAAATGACATGAATTTGGTGAGCACCTTTTCTTTTTTCTTTTTGTCTTTTTCTTTTTTTGTTTTTTTTTTAAATTGGATATTTGTTTATTTACATTTCCTACACCCAACCACCCACCCTTCCCCACCTCCCCGCCCTGACACTGGGGGGTCCAGCCTTGGTTGCAAGCCCCTTCAGCACCTTTAGTCCTTTCTCTCACTCCTCCAATGGGGACCCCGTTCTCAGTTCAATGGTTGGCTGTGAGCATTTGCCTCTGTATTTGTCATGCTCTGGCAGAGCCTCTCAGGAGACAGGTATATTAGGCTCCTGTCAGCATGCACTTCTTGGCATCTGCAACATTGTCGGTTTGGTGGCTGTATGTATATGGGCTGGATCCCCATGTGGAGCAGGCTCTGAATGGCCATTCCTTCAGTTTCTGCTCCAAACTTTGTCTCTATATCTCCTCCTATGAATATTTTTGTTCCCCCTTCTAAGAAAGACTGAAGCAGGGTTGGGGATTTAGCTCAGAGGTAGAGTGCTTGCCTAGCAAGCGCAAGGCCCTGGGTTCGGTCCCCAGCTCCAAAAAAAAAAAAAAAAAAAAAAAAAAAAAAAAGAAAGACTGAAGCATCTGCACTTTGGTCATCCTTCTTCTTGAGCTTAATGTGATCTGTGGATTGTATCTTGGGTAATCCAAGCTTTTGGGATAATATCCACTTATCAGTAAGTGCATACCATATATGTTTTTCTGTGATTGGGTTACCTCACTCAGGATGATATTTTCTAGTTCCATCGATTTGCCTATGAATTTCATGAAGTCATTGTTTTTGATAGCTGAGTAGTAGTCCATTGTGTAGATGTACCACATTTTCTGTATCCATTCCTCTGTTGAAGGGCATCTGGGTTCTTTCCAGCTTCTGGCTATTATAAATAAGGCTGCTATGAATATAGTGGAGCATGTGTCCTTGTTATATGTTGGAGCATCATTTGGGTATATGACCAAGAGAGGTATAGCTGGGTCCTCAGGTAGTGCAATGCCCAATTTTCTGAGGAATGGTGAACGCCTTTTCATTTGATCAGGAAATGACTATTTTTAGATTCCTGCTTTCTCGTCAGAAACCTGCAAACCTTCCCAACCCTCCTCTCTGGAGTCTGGCCTTGAACTCTTCTTCCCCAGGGCTGTTATACAAGCATACGTGTGCTGCCTATGGACTGCTTATAAACTCAAAGTTAGCTCTATAGATTTTGGACCTCATAAAAAGAGAGAGTTCTTGACTTTCCTTTTACCCAGCATGCCTAAGCCTCCTCTATTATTGTGAGAAAGACTCGCCTTTTCCAGGAAGACCTTCTTAGTGACCTCATCCTCTCTCAGGATCAGTGTGGGGAACCAAGAAATACTGCAAAAAGCCCTCCCACCAACACTTGCCAAAGGACCGTCTGTGAGCATGGACAAGTCAGTCAGAAGCCTACTACAGCCCAGTATACGCATGCACACACACAGGATCTTAAAACCACATGCCAAATATAGCACAGGAAATGCAAATTCAAGGAGGGAGAGGTCCACATTGAGATTAGAGGAATGTGAAATGCATGCCTAGACTAATTTGGTCTCTGTCCATGGCTTTGGAAGCGCTCTCTTGTCATTTGGGGCCCTGAAGAGAATCTTCAGACTTGACCCAAAGCTATCTTGGGGGAGAAGTCATTTAAAGGCTATTAAATCAGTTTAAGAAAACATCCCTTTAACATTGCCCAAAAGAAGCTCTTGTTCCCCCAGGGACGGGCTTTAGCTTTAGCTGGCTGAATGTCTTGGGTGAACTTCAATCCCTACTAAGATTTTATGACGGCCAGGCCCAGTGGTCTGTACAGAGAAGTTCTGGGAACTTCGGTTCAGTCCCTGTACTATTCTGAATTTTTCCTCCGAGGGAGTCTTTCTGCTTACCTGTGAGAAATGAAGTAACTTCTTTCTCTATCCTTTATTCTCAAAAAAGTTGATACACATGAAACCCATGATTAGCAGCCTTTGTTTCAGCTTCCAAGGCCTGATCAGCCTGCAGCCTACCCAGCCCCGGAGGATGTCTATACGCTACCTCACACCAAAGGCACGGGTATGTGTAAATAGTCCAAACAACCCTTGACTTGGTTTTTGTGGACTATGCGCTCTTTGCTGCTCCCTAGGTGCTCAAACCTCTCTATTTTTCATGTTAGGCACAGAGAGTTAAGATACTGAGAAGATAGCCTAGAGCTGGTAACCGGAAGAAGACTCACTCAGTTATCAAGCTGGCCCTGAACAGAAGTTCCTGTTGACGTTGGTCAGGAGACTCAGAGAAACGCCATGGGCATACTGAGTGGGTAGAGGTGCTTCGAGGGTCAGGGAGGGAGCCAAATTCCTCGGTTGGAGAGTTCACAGGGCAACAGCGATCAATACAGCACTTTTGATCTGCACAGTTACTTAGGTACCAAGCACCACTACCCTTTGTCCTTTTTATGCTTCCCTCCGCTAATGGAGCTCTTTAACCTGAATTAAGATTATGTTTACCTTTGATGTTGCAAAGTGCTTTATAGTCCCCCATTAGCTATTCTATTCTCATTTGCACCACCCACCTCACGAGGCAGGTTATCTCAAGACAGAAGAGACAACACAGTGGGCACGGAGCTTGTGACTGAACCCTGGCCATAGACTTCACAGACTCAAGCTACCGGTGCTTGGTAGACCACATGAGGAAGCATGGAGTGAACTCGGTCTTTATAAGAGTTTTCTTGGAGGAGGAGGGAGACCCAAGGCAAAGCAACCGCTCTCCAGTGATTTGATAAAAGCCTGCACATTTTTCCTTTTTTTTTTTTTTATAGTATAGAATAGAGTTTATTTAGGGCATGGGGAGGGGAGTTGAAGGAGTAGGGACAGAGAAAGGCAGAGAGAGAGAGAGAGTAGAGGAGTAGAGGTCTGCATGAGTATGTGGGGGGGGAGAATGGAGAGAGAGAGAGAGGGTAAGGAGCAAGAGGACAGAGCAAGGGCTACTTTGATTTGTTAGCAATAAAACTGACAGTTCTCACTAGCGCAAATTAAATGTGTGCCAACTAAACGCATCTTTACTAGGAAAGTGGCCCTCTTGACTAATTGCCCCCATAAACAGGGCTGAGAAGAGAGGGGGAAAAAAAAGTGTCTGAACATAATGGTGTCCGTTGTTTCCTGAGAAAGACATCAAAACTAATTGCAGAGAAGTGTCCCTTGACGATGTGAGCCTGGACACTGGATCTTCCTCATTGTCTGTGATACGCTGGGCTGCCTGGGCTGGCGCTGCACTTCTGACTATCCTCCCTTTGTAATCTTTCCTCTTCCTCCTTCCCTTTCCCTCTCGTGTAGACACACCCACACTTCCTGAGGATACACTCTCTATCTTTAGTAGGCACTCTCCTCAGGAGTTCCTCTATATCTGGTATTTTCAGATGATTCCTATGTCAGGTCCCCAAGGTCAACCTGGCCTGTGGTTCCGTGGGTCCACTAGACACCAGTTGTCTTAATGGTACCCGGGAACTCAGATATATGGAACCTAAGTATCACCTTCTCCCAGCATGCCACGCTGAGTCAATAAGCCCTCTTGTCTGACTTACCTTTGTTACTGTCTCCACCCTTTCCCTGGAGACCACACTGAGCACCACAGAGCCACTACGAGTCCTTCCTGTATCTAATCACTCCCCTTCTGTCCCCAGAGTCAGAGGCTCTAACCAGTCTCTCAGCATTCTAAATGTCTCTGTGTCGCTGTAGGAACAACCTTCCTAAACAAAATGCTAGCCCCATCATTGCTCTGTCCAGACATCAACAATCTGAACTAAATTCAGACCTTGTCCTATCAAGTATAGCGCTGTACGGCCCCTGGAAGCAGTAAACTTGTTTTTGCACTTTAACGCTGGCACTTCTAGGATGTGAGTGATCTTCCCTAGCTGAATCTTTATCAAAAGTAGGAGGAACAGGGCTAGAGAGAGGTCCTAAGCAGATAAGAAGTGTGTCTTGCTTTTTCAGAGAATCTGAGTTAAGTTCCTAGTGCTGTGTTGGGCTGCTCACACTGCCTGTAATTACAGCTCCAGGGAAAGAGAGCCAATGCCTCAGAGGGCATCCGCACTCACGCGTGTGCCCAAATGCAGGTGTACACATAAACACAATTAAAAATAAAGTTAATAGGTCATGTGTGGTGGTGCATGCCTTTAATCCCAGCACTGAGGAGGTAGAGGCAGGTGGAGCTCTGCGAGTTCAGCCAGCCTGGTCTACATAGTGAATTCCTGGCCTGTTTATAGTAATGATAATGATAATGATAAAATAATAAAATAATAATAATAATAATAATAATAATAATAATAATAATAATAATAATGTTTGGTTTGGGACCCTGTGACAAGGGACTTGAAATGCAGGTTTTAGGCATCAAAGCAGACCTGGTCTCCAGGTTCTCCCAGTATCCCTCAGTCCCTACCTGGCATACTGTCCCCAACTTGTCCAGAGGTTGGGCTGCCCTTCCCCCCTCTTCCCTATATAATCCAGACATTTTGGTCTCTTTCTTTTTCTTCTCTCTCTCCTCTTCTCCCTCTCTCTGACAATACTCTTATTGATTTCCCTCTTCCCCCTTCTCTCTCTCTCCTTTCCCATGGTGATTTCTCTGGCCTTCGTCCATGGGACCAGTGAACAATCCTGAGAGCGGCTTCCCAATAAATCTGCATTTAATATAATCTTATTTGGCTTGAATTGGCTCATTTCACCGGAGGAGAAATAACCTATCAATAATAATAATAAAAAATAATAATAAATTTTAAGAGAACAATATCCAAAAAGATCACTGTAGTGATGAAATCCCATATTTTTTTTTTCTTTTCTTTTTTTTTTTCGGAGCTGGGGACTGAACCCAGGGCCTTGCGCTTGCTAGGCAAGCACTCTACCACTGAGCTAAATCCCCAACCCCGAAATCCCATATTTAAGACACAAGCTATTTCTACACACAGTATGGCTACAAAGTATGACTTCTGCTTGTCTCCTTGGTGTCATTTCTGTTTCTTTCCTAAGTGTACTTCTTGTCCAAAACAAATGGTCCGACAGTTCTCACACTCTGTTAGGACAGATGCAAATCCCATTAGCCTTCAAGTGTATGCACTGCTTCTTTCATGGGGGGATCGCTTATAGAAATGCCCAAAACATCTTGTGCCTTTTTAGATTGTACACTATTTCTTACTTTGCACTTTATATGAGAGTGTAATTTCAGGGGAGGCTTGTCTTCCTATCTCACCTGGCAGTCTCCTAACATAATGATCAATAAATGAATTCTTTGGTATAAAAAGCTTGAGCTTTTGGTCTCCCAGGAGTGTGCTTGTTTGAATTACACACTAAGCACTTTTTAAAACAGCAAACAATTGAAAGAGGAGCTAAGTGAGTCTGGAACTCAGTCCAATCCTCAATCCATCCTAAATGGATGTCAGCCAGCAGGAATAGTCCAGACCTTGTTCCCACTTAAGATACAATAAGTTGGTTATTGGTCGAGCCACAGAAATCCATTTACATACTTTTATTTTTATTGTATTCTACTTTGCATGTCATCCTTGGTTACTTACCACCTTATTTTTGTGATAACATCTCTCGCTGAACCTGGATCTAGAACCTGGATCAGTAAGAGACCTCCAGGAATTTACCTCTCAACTCTGGCCTCACCTCCCAGTACTGAGGTCATAGATGAATGCGGCTGCATCCAGCTTTTCAACTGGATGCTGAGATCCACACTCAGGTTCTTAGGCTTGTGTGGGAAGTCAGTTTCCCAACTGAGCTCTCTTCTAAGATCCATCGAATACATTAAACATTATTTTTAGATTGACTTACATGTATGAGCGTCTTGCTTGCATATGTTTGTGTACCGTATGTGTGCCTGCTGCCCATGGAGGTCAGAAGAGGGCATCAGGTCCCCTTCAACTGGAGCTTGGGTAGTTTTGAACAAATATGTGGGTTTTGGGAACTGAACCCAGTCTTCTAGAGGACAAACAAGTGCTCTGAACCGCTGGGCCATCTCTCCAGCAACTCTCCCCCATTAGAATACATTTAAGCGAGAACATATTTGTCACAGAAATGGGCGGGACAGATCGCATGCCATCTGCACTAGGAATCAATCTCCATTAGTCTGATGACGACTCCACCCATGTAGAAAAGAGATTCTAACTGCCATGTATTTCACGGGTTCTGATGGATTTCACGTCTATCTTCAGCTAAGATAGACGTACACCTTCCTCTGGCTTTCTTCCAATATTTTCCTCTCGGCCCAGTTACCAAGTGGTAATTATATGACATCAGCTATCATGGGGTGGCCAGGACATAAGGCGGCCTCATAGAGTCATATAATATGGCACCAAGTTTCTGAATCACCAACCACAGGTGCATGGACTCTCCCCGCGCGCACTACATCCCTCTTCATAAAAGCCGCCTTATCTGCCATTTCTGTTGACACAGTGACTGCACTGAGGGCACTTTCCTCTGCTCTTCTTTCTTACTGTTTGTTCTCTGTCCGGGCGGGTACTCCTGTGTACAAGCTTGTAAATGGATTCTTGTGGTGCAAGAGTAGCTGGCACCCAGTCACCAGGCCTTGCTTCTCTACTCAGGTAGGCTGACCTCGGAAACAGCCGCATATCTGCTGGCTAAGCCAACACCCACCCGGGATACTTCAAAGGCTGAGTCCCCCTCCTAGCCAAATCACTAACTACTGTCTGCCACTAAGCTGATACTAAGCCTGGGCTTTGCCAGACCTGTGTCTGGAGCTGTCTTTCTCCCCAAAATAACAGTCCCTACACTTTCCTCCAAACCCTCTGTAAGAAGGAAGGATCAAATGGTACCCAGTGTTCCTGTACAGGGAATCTCTGGATGTGACCGCCAAGCATGAATAGATGGGCAGACGTGCATAGACACATTCCTTGTGGACATATCAGAATGGTACTAAAGAGTGCTCTTTACAAGTTGACAGGTATTTGATGAGCCATCTACTTTCTTCCTAAAATTGTGCTGGGTTTGCCCTCAGTCTCCTTGAGGCCAGAACACACATGATGTATACAAGGTCAACGATGATCCCCAAGGTCTGTTATCTAGTACTACACTCTGTCTGTGGCACAGCCAGCAGGCCCTGCGGGATTGTTAGGGTCTTCAAATAGCTCTTAAAGGGGGGAGGTTTTGGATAGGAGAAAATCAGCCATTTTAAAAAAAAGGGGTTCTGGTCTATTGACACCTTTCAAATGGATTTTTTTTGGAACATCTTGCTTTAGCCTTGAGAAGAAACAAAGGGTTAGGCCAGGGGAAAGTGCCTTTGTAATCCGTTTCTCACAAGTCTTCCTTTGAAAAAAAAAAAAAAAACCATTTCTGAGAGAGTCTTAGCTGGGCCTCTGAGGTGGATATTTGTCATAAAGACCAGATAAACTGAGCCTGGTCTCCAGATGCCCAAGTGGAAGGAGTCTCCCAAAGGCTGTCCTCTGACCTCCATGCACTTGCCATGGTACATGCATGACTGCATGCACGCACGCATGCACACACACACACACACACACGTAATAGTACAAATAATTTAAACATGATGTGTGGAGAGCTGAGGTGGGGTCAACACTGTGAAGGCTACTTGCCTGTGTAGAGCCAGGGTCTAATGTGCGGAGAGTGAGAGACTTTGGAGCACTCTATCCTAAATGGATGTCTTCATTAAATCCTTCTCTCCCTCCCTCCCCCTTCTCCCCTCCCTCCAGGGCTCAAGGCTCTAAGTGGAGAGGAGGCAGAAAGATTCTCCGGACCAGAGGTGAAGGATGGCTCACACCGAGGAAACAGTGGCTTGCAGACACAGCAGACACAGCAGACACAGCAGACACAGCAGGGCTGATACCCACATGACCTCACACCCATCTCAGCTTACCAACTCGGCAGGCAGCCACACAGTGGACCCGCACAGGTTCAAGCTAGAGGGGGTCCCAGCTCAGAGAGGGGGGAGTAGACATGGGTTCCCACCCCCAATTAAGAAGCTTTCTATAGTGGACAACTATTTGTAAGGGAAAAATTAGATTTCTCCAATGGAGTCTCACTGGGTAGACCAACCACACTTCAGGACAGGCCCCACACTCACCAACACAGACTGAACTAGATGGTAGTCTTGTTCTGTTTTTGTGGTAGACTTTTTGTCTCATTTTGCTTTATTTGAGTATTTTTTGTCCTATTGGTCTTTTGCTTGTATATTTTTGTTTCCGTTTGCGCATGCATGTGTGTGTGTTTCTTGGGATTTTTTTTTTTTTAATAAAGAAAAAGAGAGAGGGGGAGGACCTGAGTAGGTGTAGAGAATTTGGGAAGAGTTGTAGGGGAGAAAAAGAGACGAGAGTTTGTTCTCCCATACAAACAAAAGGACTCACCCTAAAGAGAAGACTCTTGTTCTGAATAAGAGGTGCTTACATTGAAACAGTATTGGGTGGGCTCTGGGGCTAGTGCCTATCATGCTAGCACTCTGGAGGCTGAGGCTGGCTGAGTGATCATGAGTTGGAGGCCAGCCTGGGCAACACAATGGGTACAAGGTTACCCTGGGTACACAGAGCAAAATTCTCTCCCAAACACCCCTCTCCTCTCAAAAAAAAAAAAAAAAAATAGGACATTCGCTGTTGTGAGCATCTTAATTTTACTGTGAAGATTAAACCGAGAGTGGAATGAAAATGGGTAGAGACAAAAACCAGCTATCCCAGAACCAGGACTGGCTCCATGAGGGCTTGACCTGAGGCACAGCGGCAGTTATGAGGGGTGAATTGAGGATGTTGTGGGAGAAGCGCTGAGAGTATCTGTTGACAGACTGGACGGTAGGAGGGGAGGAGTCGGTGTCCTAACCTGAGAAATGGGGCTGCGGCTAGGGTGCTTGCTTCAGTAGCTCACCTGCTAAAGTTGGAAGGACGCAGAGATTAGCATGGCCTCTGTGTGAGGATGGCATGCAAATCCAGGATGTGTTCCATGTTTTTAAAAACAGAACAAAAGATGTTCATTATCCAAAGGGGTAAACTGAACGTGGAGGGGTAGCCTTCAACAGGGAACATCTTGGTCACGGAAGAGGCTGAAGGAGAGACGACCTTTGAACCTGGTAGGCAGTTGGTGATGAGAATGGTGGTTTGAGCCTGGCTTGGTGATCCACGTTTGTATGGCTGGGACTCAGGAGGATAAAGCAGGAGGACTGTAAGCTGGAGGTCAGCCTGGGCAACCTGGGCTACATAGTGAGTTCTAAGCCATCCTGGACTACACAGTGATGTGCTACCCCAGCAGCAACAAGAAGAAGCTAGAGTTTGAGTGGACGAATTGGAGGTACAAACTTGCAAAACAGTGTTTCTGTCTTTAGACCTGGCCGTAGGATGGGGCGTTTTTTATTCTTTTAAAGATTTATTTCATGTATGTGAGTACACTGTAGCTGTCTTCAGACACACCAGAAGAGGGCATCAATCCCATTACAGATGACTGTGAGCCACCAGGTGGTTGCTGGGAATTGAACTCAGGACCTCTGGAAGAGCAGTCAGCGCTCTTAACCACCGACCCATTTCTCCAGCCCAGGATGGAGCATTTTAAATGCTAAGAGTAACATGAAAATGTTCAGAAGGAAAAAGTGCCAGAAAACGAAGTTTGTGGCTGTTTGTGGGCTCATCTGAGCTGACTTCACAGTGAGTCCAGAGGGATGATGCTGTGTTATTTGCTATGCCACAGGGCAGCTCAAACCGGCTTGGGTCTTTTTTTAAATTGAATATGATTAATATTGTTGCTGTTTCTGGTGTGTGTGTGTGTGTGTGTGTGTGTGTGTGTGTGTGTGTGAGTGAGAGAGAGAGAGAGAGAGAGAGAGAGAGAGAGAGAGAGCATGTCACGGTGCTCACGTAGAGGTCACAGAACAACTTCGTGGCGTCTGTCTACCCCTCTCTACCTTCATGTGGGCTCTGGGGATAGGACTCAGTGTGTCAGGTTTGTAATATTAGCATCAAGTGCCTTTGCCCAATGAACCTTCTCACTGGCCCCAACTAGTTTTTTGTTTTGTTTTGAGTCAGGGTCTTACCAAGTAGCTTGGGCTATCCTGGAACTCTGTGTAGACCAAGCTGACCTTGAACTCCCAAGTGCTGGGCTTCTGTAGCACTGCCCAGCCATCCTGTTGGTTTTAGCACAGACTAAGGGATTCACTGGCTCAAGAAAGTAGAACAAAGGAAAATGGAGGGCAGGGCAAACTGGGAACCTTCGCCCTGAAGAATGGCAGAGACTGAGCCAGAGCACTGGCTCCATCCCCTGGGCCGCATGGCCAGTTCTGTAGTCTAGTTAATTGTTTTCCCTAGGGCAGGCTCCCAGTGCCGCCTGCTGTTTTCAAGTCAATAAGACATTGAATGGCTGGTGGTGGTAGGTAGGCAACTGACCTAGCCTTGGGGACGTGACCTCTAAGGCTGCGTTTTATCTCTGCAAGCAAGACAAAAATCTATCGTAATCAAGTGGTCACTTAGGAAAGATGAAAGCCAATCTGTCTCAAGCAATGTTTGGCTGTTTCCATACGATGACAGCTGAAACGGTTAGGTCACAATGACTATAAGGTGGGGAGTAGCCTAGGGCAGTGGCTCTAACACAGTCTCCAGGCCAGAAGCACCAACCCCACCCACGAATTTTCAGGGAGTTTCAGGCCCCACGTCAGATGCACCAGGTCACCTACGTGAATTTTAGCAAACCTTCTACAAGTGTTCTGCTACACCATGAACTTGTGCAACAGGGACTGGAAAAGGAGACAACAATTCCTGGCATTTTCTCCACTAAATAGAAGAAAAACAACCAGGGAGGGAAGCCAAAAGTCAAGATTGGTCATGTCTCAAAAGGCAGATTCTGTATTCATGAAGAAAATCAGAGGATTCCTCTGTCACCTCCCCACCACATTGAGGCTGCCGGTGACCTCAGAGCTAACCAGTGCCTGGGGCTGAGCCATCAGAGAGCAAGTTTCCTTACACAAGTACTATATGAACTCTGGGTTTCTGTGATTCTGCCACTTAAATGGGACTCAAATAACCGCCCTCCCGTCCACCATGAACGGTGTTGAGCCATCCTGATTGACTTAGTGTCTGCGCTTGCATGAAGGGATGGACGGATTTCTTTAGAGATCGAATTGCCACCTTTCCCTTGAAACAGGGAAAATGTCAGTTGTCTCAGATGAAAGGAAGGACGCCCTCGCTCATCCTTAGCAAGTCAGTGAGCTGGGGCCCGAGCCCTGATGGACACTGAGGGGACATCCCCCAACCTCCCTCATACACACATACAGCGCACACACTCAGTTTACTGAATACACCGAAGGCTGGGAGCTGGGCACAAACGAGAACACAGTCGGCAGCTCTGACTTCTTTTTTATCCCAGTTCCCCAAAGCTATCTTCAGAATCAGCACAGAAAAATCCAGATGGAGAGAAACAGACAAACCTCAAATGCAAAATAAATAAGATGACCCAGAAATCTGAGCAAAATGCAAAGTAAACAACTGAAATGGGAGTTGGATGAGGAGTTCGGGTCTACGGCAGCCTGTGCCTTCCTGGGAAGAATGTCTCCTGGCTCTGTTTTCCTTTAGTTGGGAAGAGCGAGGCAAATGCTAAACTCCTGTTCTGCAGAGGAAGACTTTAGCTGCTTACACTCGAGATTTTGGTAGAAGGGACAAACCCTGGATCTTTGATGATTGGCTTCTAGAATATTCAAGTGAGGTTTTATTACATACCTGTTTAAACAGGGCCTAGGACTAGGCATCTAGATAGGCTGGTAGAGTGCTTACCTAATATGCACAAGGGCTTGGACTTGACCGCCCAGCACTGAAGAAACTAGACATGGTGGGTCACGCCTATAATCCCAGAACCTGGGATGTGGAGCAGGGAGACACAAGCTCAAGATGGTCCTTGACTACACAGGAAGTTTGAGGCCTAGGCTGGAGACAAACAACAAACAAACAAACAAACAAAGGCTTTGTCAAATGACCTCTTTCTGACATTAGTCTCTACACTTGAACATTTTCAAAAATATTAATCAGAAAAGGGCTTTCCTATATTTGGCATGGTGGCTAATATCAATAATCCCAGTGTCTGGGACACAGGCAGGAGGATTGCCTTGAGTTTAAGGCTAGGCTACAGAGCAAGACCATGTCTAAAATGAAGAAAGGAGGCAGGGTCAGTGTCTTTGGTCGCTAAGGTGCTTTGGTGAGTCGCAACTGGGTTTCCTGTATCATTGTTAGGGTCCAGAACACCCAGTGGGAAAACAGGCCTCGGAACTCTGCCCCTTCTCTAAAGGCTGAGACAAGGTTAAGGGGCTGCTTGTGCGGCTCAGTTGATAAGAATGCTCTCGCAGTACAAACAAAGCCTACATCTGTTCACCAGCATGGCAAACCCTGGGTGTGGCGGGTCACGCTTGTGATCCCAGTGCCGGGGAGGTGGAGGGCAGAGGATCAGGAGCTCAAGGTCATTCTCCGCCTAGACTACGTGAGACTTGGTTTCAAAAGACAAACACAAAACTCACAAGTTTAACGATTTCAGTGAAGTGCACAAAACACTCAATTGCTCAGCGACTTTCATTAGAGAAAGGAAGTGAAAGAGAGACTTGAAAGAAGCTACATTTTTTTTTAACACACTGAAAAATGTTCTTTTCACAGAGGGCAGTGGGGTTTCCCCGTTGGCCCTGTGTGCACGGCTACTCTCTCACTGTGAGCTCCCATAAAACCCATTGTACAGCTTACTTGGCACTTACTATAAACTCTGGACAGCTTATCTCTCCTATAGATCTAGTATTGTCTTAAGGTCTCAGTTAGCTAGTACCTCCAGGGCAGGAATGTTTGTTATCTTTGGCTCCTGCCGAGGTGGGGGCTCCATAGCATGGCTTAGACCCTAAAGTAGGGTCTGGGCATAGTGAGCCATTGTATAGCTTATTGGAAACATCAAATACTCAGGACCAAACGCAGTGTGGAGCCAAGGGGCAGAATGAAATGTGAGGGGGGAGGTTCCAGAGTTTGCAGACACGAGTGTGGATGGGAAATGAAGTTTCTACCTCCTTCCCTGCTGATTGTCCCTGGCCCCACCCCCCACACTTTTCCTTCCCAGCATCAGCCAGGTGCAAAGCAACAGGAAGTTCCTTAATTATTGCTCCAATGCATAAAGCTTGAAAGTCAGTCATTTGGAGAAGGCCCTATTATATGTTCCTGCATGTCCTGGGTCTTGGTGCTGTGCACAGAATACCATGGCTGCAAAGCCATAGTGGAGGCCAATCCTGGATGCCTGGCTTCTGAGCAAGAGAGATGAAAGGCTTCTTCTAATGTAATAAAGGACGGCCTCTCGGTGCCGTTTGAACTGTTTACAGACTGAGTTAACGATTACAGGCAGTGTGTATCTTGGCCAGGTGCCCGAAATTCTTACCCACCCGTCAGATATTATCAAAGAGCCCTTCCATGCCTGGCTGGAGTCTTTCCAAAGCACCTCACAGAGATGCCGACACAAAAGGAGTGTTCAGAATCAATCTCTCTCTCTCTCTCTCTCTCTCTCTCTCTCTCTCTCTCTCTCCTCTCTCCCTCCCCACCTTTCTCCTCTCTCCTTCCCCTCAACTCCTTCGCTTTCCTTTCTTCCTTTCCCTTGGACGAGAGCAAAATAGTAAAAAAAAAAAAAAAAAAAAAAAAAAAAAAAAAAAAAAAAAAAAAAAAATCAGGTGTGAACTAGACATTGAATATTGAGGACTGCTTTGGACAGAGGAAAGGGTGAAGGTCTGTTCTGGATCTGAGAGACTCTGAGTTAGGTGTAGGTATAGGTAAGAGTCTTTGCAGCCGGGAGGCAGAGGATGGTAGGGTAGAGAAATAAGATCCTTGATGTGAAACAAAAAGCTGTACTATGTGATATGGCAAACAGTTCCTAAGTAAGAGACCTAAATGAAATGACTACATATTGAACACTGGACAGAGAACAGAAAGGTTCAAGCTGGGGAAAAAAATGACCCTGATGCCAGAATAGGAACTTCAAAAAAAAAAAAAAAAAAAAAAAAAAAAAAAAAAAAAAAAAAAAAAAAAAGAAAGAAAAGAAAAGCACAGGCTAGCATCAGTGCTGCCTACCTATAAAAAATAGCCCAGGCTAGCTAGCATTGGCGATGCCTACCTATGATCCTAGTGCTTTGGTGGCTGAATCGGTACGGGTGCTGCAAGGTCACAGCCATGATCACACCTGGAATAACCAAACAGGCCTGATGTGGTGGTACACAGTTGGAAGGTGTAGCTGGGTGGGGGCCAGGGTACAGGAAGACCTTGTCTCGAAAGCAAAAACAAAAGTAAATAAAATAGGAAGAACTAAGATGCTTCTTTCTTGGGATGAATCCCAAAGGCCTGGATGGCACGAGTCTGGAGAGTTAGAATATAAATCCTGTAATCAAGAGAGATCCGGGAAACCAGGATTCTATGACACGAAAAGAGACTTATTACCGACCTCGGTGGGAAAACTTTCTGGGTACACAGACAGCGAAGACCACTCAAACCAGAGAGCTCCAAGCCTGCTAATTACAGCCCTCTATATGGACTCCAGGGGAAGCCAGGGGGTTTTATGACCTATTAAGAACACATTGGTCTCGGGGTTGGGGATTTAGCTCAGTGATAGAGCTTGCCTGTTTCAAGCGCAAGGCCCTGGGTTTCGGGTCCCCAGCTCTGAAAAATAGAAAAAAAAAAAAAAAAAAAAAAAAGAACACATTGGTCTCTATTTGAAAGGGGAGTACATGACAGGCACTTCATGGAAGACAGCGTTCTCTAAGGTTGCTATGGGAGGCATTAGTTATCAACCACTCTACCTCAGCTCTCTCACAATCTAAAGAGAAATTACATGATTTTCAAAAAATTTCCATAGTGGACCCATGTCAAAAAGTAATCCATTAGCAAACTTTACCCTAAAAGAAACTCTGGGGGCTGAGGGTGTGCTCACCATAGATCAGGCCCTGGGCTCCATTTTTAGTACCGGAGAAGGAAATGAAGTACGGGTCCCACTCTTCTATCTGAGGTGGACACAATGGATCACGATTGCACTGAGCACGCTTGGGAGCCTGACTGGGATAGCACTGCGACATCTCTGTGCTAACTCGTTGGAGCGGCTGGTAGCCTGTCCTGTGCAGCAGGAGGCAGGCCCTCTGCTCCGTCCCACTGCTCCTCACTTTATCTTCCTGGCAGAGGAGGTGATTTGGACTCTCATTCCTTCTGATGGGAGTCTCACAAGGACCAGGTTGTCTTTGAACTCCGTGTGCAGTTGAGGATGACCCCGATTTCCTGTCTCTACTTCCCAGGATGGATTTCAGGATGGGAGCACTGTGCCCTACCTGCCATGACTGTCTTCCTTAACAGACTGGATTTTTGAGCTTTCCCGCCATGCTGTAAGCACTCTGAACCACACTACACACCACATGCACTCACTCTTTCCTTGTGTGTGTGCAGGGCTTTATGTTAAGCACACACTCTATCACTTAGCCACTCAGTCCTCAACATGTACTCACTTGGACCACAACCCATGAACAATGCTCTGAATGGAAACAATTAGGGATTGTTGGGGTGCTTCAGAGAGACATTCCTGACATTCTCTGGAGTATTCCATCTTCTGGGGTACTCTTCCTTCTTGGGCTAAGGTCAGTTTGATTTTTAGAATACAAGAATAAGTCTTGATTGTACTGGACTTGAAAACATTTGAGTTGATGGTAAGTTTAAAAGATTGAAGCAAAAACCTACCTGTAAGGAGATGGTGAGTTTTAGAAGAAACCCAGAGAATACCTTAGGATCTAGCCCTGGGTCATTCCTGAAAATAGGATAGATAAGAAGGATAAAGCCGCACCTCAAGTCTAAGACAATGTCAGAAGGAGCGAGGAAAAGCTGTACAAATGGTGAGACGTCGGTTACAGAGTTCTTTGAGAAACAGAATGCGTTAGCATTGTAGTTGTGAAAGATGCAGAAACAAGATCTTCAATAAGCTTCCTCATGCCGTGTAGCCTGCACTTACTGCCCACTGCCTAGAGATCCTACTGGTAAGACAGATCAGTACACAGGAATTCAAATAGGCCTAGTAAAAAGGCAGGACTTGGGCCAGTGATCCACCAGGGACCAGCAAGGGACGTCAGAGACTAACAACGGAAAGGGCACAGAGGGACAGCTACTTCTCCACTAACTGGGCTGCTCCAGATGCGCTGGCACCACTGAGACACCAGCTGTGTCTTTGAACTTGAGGACTATGAGGGGGAAAATAGGCCCTTTCATCCTCCCATCCCTTCTCTCCTCCAGAGTTAGGGGAATCCATGGGGGCACAGTGTTCACCTATTCTATAGGCATTCCAGACACAGTACTAGCAAGCTGAAACCCTGACCCAGGTTCTCCAGAGTAGGGCGCGGTGCTGCACAGGCCAGGGCATCAGGAGAAAGACAGAGCTGCTTATCAGTTTTCCACATAATGGGTTTGCTTGGACAGGTTGGCAATATGTAGAAAATAGATAAGCCACACTAATTTCCTTCTTCACAAGCTTGCTACCACAACCTCCTTCTGCCATCTGTAACTAGCAGACTCAGCAAATATTAAACAGGAGCGCTTTAGTCACTCTGGGGAGATAATATAAGGCAATGGCTTAGCAAAAGCCAGAGAGCCTGTGACAGCAGTCCCTGTCTATCCAAAGACTACGGAAAGGACATGGTTAACACGAGGCAGTCTGGGGAGATGGCGAGTTGTCTACCTTTAAACACACGCAAATCTCAGCCTTGTCCCAGATGACAGGTCTAGCTCCCCGCTGAAAGGCATTTAAACCCACTGTATTGCAGCAGTCCTGAAGCCACCTCTGTGTGTGTGTGTGGAGGACAGTTCATTACTGCACACACTTGAGCGTCTATAGACGGTCAGGATTCTATGCTAAGTAAGTCTATTATGGCAATAAAATCGGAAATCCATAAAACACAAGGGTTTGAAAGAAAGATTATGTAGTACTTCTTACTTCAAAGATCTAGTGTTAAACTCAAAAGAAAGAGATAGGGAGAGAGAGAGAGAGGGGCTGGGTCTACTGCTGAAAAGGGAGAGAGAGATTCGCCTAACTAAATCTTTTCTCGATGATTGCGGGAGCTGCTGCTTACAAACAGCTACTGAGCAAACTGCAGCAGGACAATGGGTCATACGTCAGCCGTTCACTGTGAAGGACCCACCCCCCACCCGGCCTTCTCACTGACAGGGAGAAAACCACAGAGGTAGCCGTTTCTGTTCTTCTCTGTCCTGTGCTGTATTGTCTAACTTCCTCTGAAGTGTAGACCTTCATCTGATGGACAGCAGGAAAGGTCTCTTTCTAAGGGAAGACACAGGTCAGCTGAAGCCCAGCATGCAGTGCAGCTATCACGGCCTACGGAGAAACATCCCCACCTGAGTGACAGCAGCAGCACACCAACTCACTCAACAAGGACGACATTTAAAGGCATTTACTGACACTCAAGACAAGGGGCCCGATGAGGTGCGAGGCACAGAAGGCCACAGGCACAGTCATCAAAATCCCAACCTAAACAAGATGATCAGAATAGGAAGCATACAAAAGTGGTGTGTGTGTGTGTGTGTGTGTGTGTGTGTGTATGTGTCTGTGTGAGTGTCTGTGTGGGTCTCTGTGTATCTGTGTATGTGTGTGTATGTGTGTCTTTGTGTGTGTGTATATGTCTGTGTTTGTGTGTGTTTGTGTGTCTGTGTGTGTGTGTGTGTGTCTGTGTGTGTGTGTCTGTGTGTGTGTGTCTGTGTGTGTGTGTGTGTCTGTGTGTGTGTCTGTGTGTGTGTGTCTGTGTGTGTGTGTGTGTGTGTCTGTGTGTTGGGGGAAATGGAGGGAGAAAAATTGATTTAGCAGTAAGCATAAATTCTTAAAAAGTCTGAAAACTGTGCAAGAAGAGGGATTGTGGTGCAGGTTCAAATTCAACACAACTGAGAAGAGATGAACAAGCAAAACCTAGGGAGAGACATTTGCAAAGAGATTAAACTTCCGCTTTGTGAAATTAGCTTAAATTTTGAGTAGGAGAAGGGCCTTGAGGAGAAGGGCCTTGAGGAAGGGAATCAGAGAGGGTCAAAGGGTCGTCTATTTTACACGTGACCAATCTAGGCCTCAGCAGGCAAACTTTCCCAGGACAGTTAACTAATTTTACGGCAGCATCTCTAAACGCAGTCTAAGAGACCGGTCCAGACAGAGTTTAAGAGAAGCAGTTCCCCTTAAAGGGTTGAAAATTAAGCTTTTAGAAGTCACACCCTGGCTGGAGGCGCAGCTCAGGTGGTAGAGCGCTTGTCCAGCATGCACGAAGTCTGAGTTTGATTTCCCCAGCACAGCCTAAAAACAGGTACATGGTACAAATCTTTAATCCTGACACTTAGGAGGAGCAGGCAAGAGGATCAGAAGTTCAAGGTCATCCTAGCAAATTCAAGGCCAGTCTGGGATATACAAAACCCTATCTCAAACAAAACTATCTATCTATGTATCTATTTATTTATACATATACATATACATACAGGTATGTACATTCTCTAAACTGGGCATGGTAATCTTAGCATAATCCTAGCACTTGGAAAGCTGAGGAAGGAGGATTGCAAAAGGTTGAAGGTTAGCCTGGCCTACACCAATTCCAGGCCAGCCTGGGCTAAGAGTGAAACCCTGCCTCAAAACACCAAAGGTGGGGGGGGTGTATTTATTCTCTCTACAAACACATGTAAATACATGTGTGTTTATATTTATGTTCAAGATAATCTTTTTTATTGTTTTCAAATACATATTCCCATGGTAGAGTCATGGTTGCTTTAGTGCAAAGTTGACTGTGATGACAATTTCAAACACTTTCCCATCAGTCACAGTACATCCATCCTTGGCTTCAAGGTCCTGTAGAATCTGAGTTCTTCTGGTTCCAGTGAAAAGATGCAGTCTTGTTACTTATTTGCTGGAAGCTTAGGAAAATGAGTGCATCCGCCCCATGTCTGTGTTGCCTGTGATCCTAGCACTCAGGAGGAAGGTGCAGGAGAAACAGGAGTTCAAGGTCAGCTATATAATAAGCTACAGGGCAGCCTGGGATACCTAAGAGTCTGCCTCAAAAAGGAAATTAGGCCAGGCATGGTAGCAAAAACCTTTAATCCCAGCGGTGGGGAGGCAGAGGCAGGATTGCTAAGAGTTTGAGGCTGTTTGGGACTGCATAGTAAGTTCCAGGGCAGCCAAGGCTACATGACGAGACCTGGTCTCAAAACAACAGCAAACCCAAAAATCAAACAAACTCAACTGGAAAATATGTGTGTATATAGGCAAACAAACATTATTGTAGGAAAATCACTTAACATTTAAAACAATTAGGAGGACCATTAAGAACGTGCCCCTTTGTGTTAAACACAGCAACACCATAAACCTAAAGGCAATCAACAACATAAAACAAAAAAAGATATGAAGGAAAAGAAGAAAGAGGAGCAGAGAAGCAAAGGCTGAGGCGCATGATTCAGATATCCCGCGGCAGGAGCGCTGGTCCTGTACGCCATCCTCAGCAGGAGACAGACAGACAGACAGCGACAGAGAGGCACAGGCAGAAAAGATGATTCTGATTCTCCAAGACACTTGCTAGTTAGGGACTAGGATATTCTAATTAGCCCAGGGCCCTGACTAAGGATAATATTTTTATTTATTTACCTGTTTAAAAAACCAGGAAATACTTTTTTTTTTTTTCCTTTTCTTTTTTTCGGAGCTGGGGACCGAACCCAGGGCCTTCTGCTTGCTAGGCAAGCGCTCTACCACTGAGCTAAATCCCCAACCCCAAAATACTTTTAAATTCACTTTGTAGTTTTGAACCCCTTCCTAAAATATATGGGTGTATCTTCTTACATAAATAAATTACATTATACATAACTTGATCTATGTGTCTTCTGACAGACACTACAAGGATCGATCGTATCATGGACATTCTCAACATAAAGCAATGGGCTAGCCTTAGAGGCTGCCCCAGAGACTCTGACCACATGCTCTGCTTTTCCCTTTTAATTTGCCTGCAGGGCACATGTAAGCACATAAGCACAGCACACAGACACTCTAGTTGACACAGTATCTGCTTTACTTTTGTATGCATATTTACTTTATGTAATGAAAAATTTCCTATGAAACCTCAGTTCACAGATTATTAACAATGGGACACAAAGCCTCGAATGAAGAGATTAAATTAACCTTGCCACTAGGATTATCAAACTGGAACAACAAGGTATCTAAAGACAGAAAAAACATGTTTTAAAAAATTCCACCCATTGACCTGGAGGCTAGCCAGGCCTGGTGGCACCTACTGTAATCCCAGCACTCGGGAGGCAAAGGCATGAGGTTTAGGCTTTCCAGGCTGCCTGGACTGTGTAGCAACCCCCCTACCCCCCCCCAAAGCAAACATAAATAATGAGAAGCAGAGGCCAGCGGCCATTCCGTCTTACATTCTTAACACCCAATGGTTTAGGATCTCAAGACTTTGTCCAACAGCCTCCATAAATGTATAAAGATATCAAGAGGTAAAGGTCAGAAAGGGACATCAAACAAGACCGCTGGAACCCACCCAAAGTATCGCCTGCTAGGCCTTCCTTCTCCGTGATAAGAGCAGTGCTGCGTGTTTATCCCGGCCTTTATTTCAAAGAGCCTCAAATGCTTTGCAAACTTCACTCACTAATCTTTATTAGGCCTTGGGAAGAAAACAGTTTTCTCTTAGAAGTGTCTTCAGAGAGGAAGGATGCTACTTAAAACCAGTAATAAGGAAAACATGTCCCTTCTACCCTTCTCTGCCCTCCTCCTGTCCTAACGCCCACTGTTTTGTCCTGGGGATTGAGGATGCTAAGCTAGTGCCGAAAGGTTAGGAAAGGTAATTGGGTTCCAGGCTGTGTGTGTTCAATCATGACAGAGAGCGAGTCAGTAGAAAAGACCAGGAAGCCTGTAATTACCTTTATCCCATTATCTACCTATTTGGGGAAGAGGCTTCAAATTGGTAAAACTACAGAACATTGACTTTCCACCCCGCATCTCAGGGATGGCTAGAAGAATGTTCTTCACCTGAAAAAAAGGTGTCAGGGCTTCAAATATTTGCTGGTTCTGTAACTAGGACTCTGCTTCTGTCCTCATTTTGATCTGATCCTTCTCACATGAGGCTGGAGGACGGCAGAGATACTTTCCGAGCAGGAGATAGAATTCATCTGCTGAGCCTCAGAAGACATGTCGGGACCAGTACAGCATAATGAACTGGTAAGTCAGTCCCCATCGCAGTCCCAGTGCCTTACAGACAAGCTGCACGGGATTCTAAGCAGATGCTTCAAAGCAATGAAATAACTCGCTCTAAAAGGCTGAAGTGGGAAGGAGGAGGTGTTAATGCAGGCCAAGTGGAAAGGCAGAACGCTCCTGCTTTGTGTCCATGATCCAGCTTCTTGGCCATGGGCAGACAGATGCTCATGGCTCACCAATGTGGAATGGCCACATGTACAAAGGTCCGGGACAGAGAAGTGATTCACCACAGCACAACCATGACAGACGCAGTCCCCACCCCAGAACTCAGTCATTCTCCAAGTCACTGCCTGCGTGGACTACTGGAACTACTGGGACATTAGTCAACCCCTGATCCACAAAGGTTTAAAGCTGAAGCTTCTTCTTTGCAGCCTCGTTAGAACACCAGTAGCCTAGATGGTTTGTAGGGATAATGCCAAACAAGTTAACTATCTCTAAATAACTTTCTAATTCTTCTGCCAGTCATTGAGGGACTGAGAAGCAGCCCAAGTCTAACTGCTATTAGTGACACTGGTTTGCACGTGCAGTCTTCAAAGGCAGATCTCCCATATTATTTCTTTCCAGGTGGGTAGGCCATTTGTCACTGCCATTCCTACTGCACTCAAGAGCACACAAACTCATGGAGGTTAGGCCATTTTCCTTGAGGCCGTGAAGCTAAACAGGATCAGAGATGAGGTTAAAGCACAGGGCCCGAGAGCTCTGTTCACTGCAGGCTGCCCTTTGTACTTATCATCACCGTGTATGATAGACGGGAAACTATGCAAGTAGTACCATTTGGGGGCATATTATCTTCGATTATTTGATTGATGATAGAAATTGTGTTCTTAGGCTAGCATGTTTCCAGTGACATAAAAAATTAAAAGCAAAGGAGGTAATTCTGCTCTGAAGGAACCCAAGAAACACTCCGATAATTCAAAAGAAAAAAATATTCATGAGATTATTTTGTTATCTCCCAGACAACTAGCTAATTGGAGAGCTGTCATCTGGTGGCCAAGATAACCTGCACTGCTAGGAAACCAAGAGTATCCCGCAGCTTCTCACCCCCGTACACCACCAGGACGGTCTCACTCTGGAATGTGTCTCCTCTATTTTGGATAGATTCTCCCTCAAGTTCTTTAGATGCAGAACTGCAGGAGATAAGTTTCAAATATCAAGTTATCACTTGATTCGATATGGTTGGTAGATCCTTACAGAAGTCTTGAAAACCAGCTGAACATCAGAAAACCACAAAAGTTGCACCTCCTTCACTTGATAAACAATGTAATGATCACCAAATGCCTGCCAAAACCTACACGAGTCGTCAGTGGGAGGACTGGCTCTTTCTTGGTCCTCTGGAAACGAGGACATGCCATGTACACACTGTTTGGGCGTCAGGAACGATTACAGTTTCAGGGTGGTTTAGCTACAGGAGAAAAATCAGATCTCCTGGCAGCATTTACAAGGCAGGTGCAGTGGTAAAGATGGTGACTTTTGATGCCATTGTCCCTGCCAGGGCAGGTGGTACGGCAGAAGTGTGGAAACATGCCAGCCAGTCTCCCAACTCAAAGTTGCCTTTAGAAAACAACAAAAATGAAAACAAAATGTGATATTTTGTCCCACAGCTCGAGGAATGATATTACTTGGAAAATACAAGCATTTTATATAACAACATTAATTTGGTTCACATGTACAACTCCGGAGAAATAAGACTGTGGACGTGAAGTCAGCTGCAGATTACTTACCCTTCTCAGAGCTTAATTTTCTATGTCTTTATTCAGACTAGGACTCTTATTGTCAGTAAACTTTACTAATATAATCCTAATATAGTTTTTAAGAACTCCATAATCTTAATAATACACGAATAGACAAGGTTGTTTGCTTGTTTGTTAGGGTTTGGGGTTTTGTTGTTATTGTCATTTTGAGAACAAGGTCTCTCTAAATAGCCCCCCTGACTGGCCTGGAACTCACTTTGTAGACCAGGCTGGCCTCAAACTCACTGAGACCCACCCGTTTGGCCTCCTGAGTGCTGGGATTAAAGGTGTGAGCCATCACCCACCCCCATGTTAATGCTAATGTTCTCAGTAGGAGGTCTTCCTATCTTAAGGAATTTCATGCCTTGACCTCCTCAACCTAACATTTCTTTTTCCTTCTTCCTTCCCTCCTTCCTTCCCTCCTTCCATCCTTCTTTCTGTCCTTTTCTTTTTTTTTTTTTTTCTGACACTGATTTGTTTCTCCCATCCACAGAATAACCTGGCCCACCTCTGCCACGCTTCCTCTATCACTGTCAGCAGTGTCAGTCAGACTACAGACTGATCTTGAATAGGTCAGTTTTCACTGCTAAGTAGAATAAACTGGTAAATCCCATTTATTTTAGAGTCTGCATTTGCTGTCCCAGAGCAAACTAGTGCATTTAAAACTTTTGAGAAAGCTGGCAAGGTAGCTCAGTGGTTAAGACTGGCTACTCTTTCAGAGGACCCAAGTTCTGTTGCCAGCACCCACATTGGGTGGTTCACAACTGCCTGTCACTCCAGTTCCAGGGTGTAGTCCCCTTTTGTATCTTCCACAGCCCCCCTCACCACATGTGGCATATGCTGACACAAAATGTGTGCATGGCACACACACAAATAAAATAAAAATTAAAAAAAACCTTTTGCAAATACTCTGTTGATGAGTCTATGAAAAAGACTTTCCATAAAACCCCACAAAAACTATACAGCATGTTAGTTCAGAAAAGAATAAAACCATAAAAGATTATTTTTAGTGGCAAAGATAGACAAGTGATGTTTCTCTGAGGTTTGTCTTCAGGGCAGACCTTTCTAACTGATGATGCCTTTTTAAACCACAAGGACACCACAAGAAAGCTCTCAGAGAGCTCATAGAATCTTTGTGGGGGGCACTGGTAACTGCCATGATTGGAAACTGAGCATTTCTGGGTGCTCCTGGAATTCGATTTCCAGCCACCACTCGTCTGGGAGGGCAAACACTTCGTTTCCCAACCACAGAACTAAGATTAAGGTAACGCTGTACTTGGCCCTGGGCATGATTCACCAGCTCTGCTTCGCCCTTCATTTCAGTCCTGTTTTGGTTGATGTTAGTCTGTTCAGTGAAAGAATACGGTATAATATAAATGGGTTTTCAGAAGCTTAGAAAGTTCCTGGATTTAGAGAAGGGCAGTTAAGAGGAAGCAGAAAGCTCAGAAAATGGCCTATGGATGTCAAAAGCGTAAAAATTGAAATATTAAGTGACTCTTTGTTCTCACCCAGAAAGACAGTTGTGGAGTTTCCGGCCTCAATTCTCATGAGATGACTAATGACTGGCAGCAATGACAGTGCTGACCACTGCTATGTCTCTCTGCACCTGATTCACTCGCTTTAAATCTAAAAGCAAGTTCCTCCTTCATTTACCTGCCAAGACCTGAGTTCAGGCCCTCCGGGTGCGGAGGCTTTCCTCTGTGGGAGAAAATGACATCACCAACACCTCAGTGTCTCTGAGGGAAATGTGGAGAATGTAGCTCCCAAAGCTTGGTGATATCATCGACTGCCCAGAGAGAAACACTAAGTTCCCAAGAGTTGAGCAATGAAGGTTAAAACGGACGATTTTAGTTTCTCCACAGTACCCCAGATTTCCAAACACGAGGTTATAAACCAGCAGAAACACAGGGTGGGTGGCTTTCCAGTAAGGCAGCACTCAAAACTGGAGCACTCCTGGGGTAAGTCCAAGCTCAGAGACCGAGGGCCTCATCGCATCTGTACCTCACCCAGCTAAGCAAGGATGGATAAAGATGTAGTTTGATAGGCTCTCCTTCAGCTCTAAGTATGTGCTTTGGGGGACTTGCTAATGTTGCAGGTTTGCATTCAAAATAAATTCTGGGTGCTCAAATAATCCCCCAGTCTTCTCCAAACTTCCTTTGATGTCCAACAACTAAGGACAAGGATCTTTGATTATAAAACATTTTCTTCTTTTGGTTAGAATTCTTTGCAGGGCGTGACCAGAAAGAAAAGATTTTTCTGAAGTGCAAACTAGTTGGAAACCCCCTGGGGAAAGACTCTGACTCCCAGTCTTTGAGAGGCAAGGACCTGCCTGTACAAGCTGCCTCCGCTGACTGGGCTCTCAGAAGGCACTTTTGTGTCTACTCTGGGACCTCAGAAAATTCACGGCAGCCCTTCTTTTTTTTTTTTTTTTTCAGGCGGAAGTTTTCTAGGGACACACAATGGAAAGATAGTCATGGCTTTGGAACAAGGCACAGTAACTAACTGGATTTCCATCCTTCTAGAATGCTTACAAACCTATCAACTGCTCTGAAACTTTAGTTCTTGTGCACTCATCCAGCCTGTGGATACTAATTCAAACTCATACTGGTTGAAGCCCAGAGTCATACTTCTCCTGACCCTCTGGTTCTAGGTTATCTCTGGTCCTTCCAGATCTTTCTTAAGATTTAACTAGAGTTCCCCAGGTACTGCTTAGTGATTTGAGTTCAACATGGTTCCCCGACAGGGGCTAAGAACAGCTTTGATGATTTTTAGCATAAAGGTCCTCAGTTCAACTAAAGGAACTGTACAATCTAAAACACAGAGACAGCTCATTTCTCACTTCTCTCTATGCTAACAGTGTAAGGACAGAACAGGACCAGAAGACAAGAGTGATCTCTCTGACATTCTGCTACGAAGTTGTTGTATGACTTTAATTTAATCCAATTTGGGGTGGTTTTTGTTTTTTGTTTTCTGTTTTGCAGCATCTACCACATATTTTATTTCAGATTAAAGAATTAAGTACTCCTGGCATTGTGAAGTCACCTACAATCCAATATTTGGGAGGTGAGACCAGCAGGAAGATTGTTGCAAGTTCAAGTTTGGCCTGGACTACAGAGTAAGACCTTATCTCAGCAAAAATGATGGACGGATGGACGAATGGGCAGACAGACAGGTACATGAGACATATGTCCCTTTAAGTGGTTGGAAAGATGGCTCAGTGGTTAAGAGACAGGTTCAGCTCCTAGCACTCACATGGCATGTCAGCACTGTCTAAAACTCTAGCTCCAGGGAATCCGTGTCTCTGTGGCACCAGGCACGCACGTAGAGCACAAACGTCTGTGTAGATGGCACTCATACACCTATTGGGTTGAGTGTGTAAAAATTTACTTCTGCTTTGTTTTGGTTTAGGTGGGTTTTCTTCTTTGTTTGTTTGCTTGTTTTGTTCTTGAGACAGGCTGTTCAAGACTGGCCTTGAACTCCTGGTCCTCCTGCCTCTGGTTCCCAAGCACTGGGATTTACAGGTCTAAATCCCAAAATCTAGCATCTATTATGCCTATTTATATGATAATGATGATGATGATAATGATGACGACAATGATGATGAAGAGTTTGAAGGCTTCTGCATCCACGTTTTAGGCATCTTGTTTGTTTGAGACAGGACCTCACTGTATTATACAGCCTGGCCTGAAACTCAGTGAAGAAACTCTTTGCCTCAACTTCCCCCAAGTGCTGAGACTACAGCTCATCACATCCAACCTATCTTTACTTTCTAAATAGTCATAAGGCGCGCACGCACGCACGCACGCACGCACGCACACACACACTCGAAGCACCTAAGTGGTCCCAAATAATCTAATAAAAAATCTAATAATAATCTAAAGGAGTGCATACCATTACAGTTTATTAATGTTATAGCAGGTTATAATGTTGATAGGCCTCTCATATTATACTAAAACCAACATAGTTTAGAGAATGGAACTAACATACAACTATAGCTAAAATCAACTTTTTTTTTTTAAAGTCAACCTTGTGTTAGGTATATCCTTTATGGGTGGAGTGCTTGCCCAGCATGTAGTATGGGTCCCATCCCCAGCACCTCATGAAGATGGGTATAGTACTGTATATCTCAAAACCCCATGGGAACTGGAGACAGAAGGATCAACACTTCAAGATCATTTTTGACTACATGAGGAGTTAGTTCAAGGCCTCCCTGGGGTACATAAAAGACTACCTCTCAAACTAAACAGCTGTTAATATTAAGAATCATTGTTGTTCTTGTTAAATGGAGATGTATCCAAATACTTCTTCACTTTCTATATAATAAATCTTATTATTTTCTTCCTTCATGGAATGCCTTTCATGGATTAAAGAATCAAAACCAAACCACTTGAGATTATTCATTCAAAGTTCCTACTATATAGAATTCCATTTAAAGGTAAATGTATCAACAGGATCTTCTCACACATTTTAGAAAGTCAGTTTGCAATCTAAATGAAAGTTTATCAATGGGGTGACGGGAGAGCTGTTCACTGTCTTTCAGCTTAAAGTTGCTTGGGTTGAAACCTAATATTATTTTGTTTTGCTTCAATCACTTGGAACTCAAGGCTGAGTTGCCATAGTCTTTCCTTTCTTTTTGTTTAATTCTGTCTTCACTTTTATTGACCTAATTGTGATGCTAGGATCTGAACCTAGGGCCTCCTGATGCTAGGCTAGTGCCCTACTTCTTGAGCCACACGCCTAGCCTACTGTGGTCATCTTGACCAACTCTGGGGAAAATAAAAACTGGAGCTCTGAGGCTTTTACACCTGTAACTTCCCTCTGCCATTTGCCACACACTGTCCTTCCTGCTGTTTAAGATGCTTCTCCTTAGTTGGACCAGGGTAAGGTTTCGAGCTGTGATTTCCTCTAGTAACAGCACAGGAAGGGAACATTGTTAGCATCCAGGGAAGTCAGGATAGCTTCTACTTATGGTGAGATTTCTCACCCTAGACTTCCAAGAGCATCTTGCTTTCAGGATGACTGATCCAGGCTACAGACCACTTAGCCTACAGTGATTTTTATGGCAGAATAAAACGACATGAACCACACAGAGTAATGCTAAATTGTGACAGAGTATTTTTTTTTCTTGATTTGTTTTAAAGCATGCCTTCTAACTGACTAGGGATCAAAGATGAAAGACATCTCAATGTTTCTTTCTTTTGAGACAGGGTTTTAGTCTGTGGCCCAAGCAAGTTTCAAACTTATAATCCTTCTGCTCAGTCTCCTGAGTCTACTATAGATAAATGACAGACAGAATATTTTTCCCCATGTGGCACTTAGGCTCAGAACTAGGGCCATTTGTATACAAGACAAGTAAGTCCTGTACCACTGAGCTGTAGCCCTGTCACTATATCAATCATTGCTTTTTAAAATATTATTTTTATGTGTATAAGTGTTTGCCAGCATATATGTCTATGCACGCCTGGCCCCCTCAGAAGTCAAAAGAGGATATCAGTTCCCTTGGAACCGGAGTTACAGCCACCATGTGGGTGCTAGAAACTGAACTTAGGTGGTGTGTAAGAGAGCGAGTGCCCTTCATTGCTGAGCCATCTCATCTCTCCAGCCCTGTTTTTGGGTTTTGTTGTATTGCTGCTGTGTTTGAGACAAGATCTCACTGTTTACCTGGCTAACCTGACCCAGCCTCCTTCAGTACTGGGATCACAGGTATGAGCCTCCATACCAGTTTATTTAAAAAAGAATTGGGGGGGTGGGGTTGGCAGAGGGTCTTATTATATGGCTCAGGTTTGCTTCAAACTTGTTATGTATCCTAGGCTGGCCCTGAGATCTCAGCTTTCTTCTGCCTAAGTTTTCTAAATCTGGAATTACACATATCACCATGTCCAGCTACACTGGCTTCTTAATGGACTATTTGGTTTTTTATTTCCAGCAAAGACATATGTTGTTTAAAATGAATAAATCTGGCTAAAAATATCATAGGAAAATATACCAGTTCTTTGGCTGACAAACATTAATTTTCCTGGATCCAACTCTTCATCTATGAAATGAGAAGAATGGAGTAGGTTCTTTATTTCACCTCGAACTTTGATGATTTACCAGGTAGGATTCCTGATGCTTGCCCCTCCCACATCCAAACCATTTAGTGTAGCAACTGAAAATGCTATGGTAGTAGACCTTGACTCCAACAGAGCTATCAAGCTCTTCACAAGGGTAAAGAAGTGGCCATGAGAGCATGAGAGAAAGATTGTGGACATATAAAGAAGAGCACATAAGCCCAGACCGTCCAGACGTTTCTTTTAGAGTGGTTAATGGACCAGACTACAGAAAATGATTTTGGAAAACAACAACAAAGAATGAACATCTGCATGCACATTTTAGGAAACAGCAAAAGCAGTAGACATAAAGCACAAGGCCTTAGTTTCAGCCAAAGTGTTCAGACAGCAGTGACCACAGTATTTCTCAGCTGCCACGTGGTTACACGCATCAACAGCAGACTTCCCAGATAACTGTCTCGTATGTGCGAGGCCCTATTGGATCCACAGTGGCATTAAGTTGACAAGTGTCTGGTAATTCAACTTAAACTTGTACTTGTGTTATAGTCATTTCTCTTATTACACGAGCAGTGTACACATAAAAGTAAACAATTGGAGAACTACCAGTGTTTTAATTCAGGGATCAGAATTTTTACATGATCTAACCTGCCATCTTGAGAAATAATATTGCCTTTAGGCTTACAATTTTAAATCATTTTGGTGTTCTTAAATTTGCAAATTAAACACAAATTCTGAGATACTAAAAATCATGGCACAAATTTTCCCTTGAACTATAATGCTTACATTAGCTACTTAATGTTCACTTATGTTATTTAAAAACAAAAAAGCTATTAAGTTTTGTATTTGAAAATACCAAGTCTGGAGGAGAGTATATAGCTCAGAAGAACACTTGTTTACCACCCACAAGGCCTTGGCTTCAATCTCTAGCAATACACAGAGACAGACAGACAGACAGACAGACAGACAGACACACACACACACACACACACGGAAAAAAGCGCTGCTTTAGGGTATTTCAAAACCAGTTTTAGGAATCATGCATTTAAGAACTAAGAAGGTAAGGTCCTTTGGATGGATGGAGATATTTGTTAATGTTCTGTAATCAAAGGTTTAAACTCAGTACCCAATATTCCTTCTTGGAAAATCAGAATTTCCTAAGAGGCAAAGGTTGAACTATCTATGAAATAAATGCTGAGTCAGGATCTGGGTTTGGTAATCCTAGTACTTGGGAAGTAGAGGTGGGATGATAGCAGCAAGTTCAAGGCCAGCCTGTCATACATAGGAAACGCCAGGCTCACCACAGCTATAGAGGGAGACACTGACTCAAAAACAAAACCACTCGTAATCAAAGAAGCCAACAAGGACACAGACAAGGAAGTGCAGAGCTAGGACAGAAATGTAGACCCGTGAAAGAGTGCTTGCTTAGTTAGCATGGTTGGGATCCATCTAGAGTCGATCAATTAATTAAGAAACAAATACAGTAAAATGTTGAATAAAGGAACACATCAAATATACTCATGAGAGCTAGCTATGCTTGATTTAGAATTAAAGAAATAGTTGGTCATTAATAAGTCAAAATAATTAAAATACGATAAGTAGACCTGTCTTGTCCAAGAGTTATCTCTCAGCTTGCAGTTACTTACGTTCACTAACAAACACTGATTGCCAAAGCTCTACCTAATACAGTAAGGCACTATTTCTAGAGATTTCTGCTTTAAACAGATTTTTATGAAAAAAATCTGTTTTCATAGCAATCATAGTTTACTAAGAGGAGACAGGCAACTAGAAAAATAAAGTGTCATTAGAGACAATGATAAGAAAAAGAAAAATAAACCATGGTAGGGAATGTGGGCCATGGAGAGAACAAGGAGGCTTATGAATGACAGCAGAGAAGGGCCTTATCAAGGCTTGTTTGACACTCAGGGATGGCATCTGGGGGACTAAGGGATGAGAGTGTCTGGGGCAGAAGTGATTATGCCTGAGGGCCTAATGAGAAGCTTCCCCCAAGATAGGAATACACACGGTCTACACTGAAGGGTTGGTGAGAACAGAGGAAAGGAAGGGGGCAGGGGCAGGTCACTAAGGTTCATACAGGTCACTGCACAGACCTAGGCTTTTCCTCCAACAATTCTCAAACGAACAGTAAGAACAGAAGAGAGGATTAGCTCAAAGGCCCTTTCATCAACAGGTTTTTTTGTTTTTTTTTTTTTTTGCTAATTTATCACATTGAGTGACATGTATCCACGTAGGAACTATCTCAGACATTAACAATACTTTAGCTCTTCAAATCATGTGACTGACCCACGGAGGCCTGCATCCTTACATATCTTGAAAAATAGATTTCTCACACCTTTAATCACAATACCCAAGAGAGGCAGAGGCTAGCAGATCTCCGTGAGTTCATGGCCAGTCTGGTCTACGTAGTAAATTCAGACTGGCCTGGTCTACACAGGGCTACCCTATCTCAAACAAACAATCAAATAAAAATACTTTTTTTTTAAAGATTTATTTATTTTATTTATATAAGTACACTGTAGCTGTCTTCACACACACCAAAAGAGGGCATCGGATCCCATTACAGATGGTTGTGAGCCACCACGTGGTTGCTGGGATTTGAACTCAGGACCTCTGGAAGAGCAGTCAATGCTCTTAACCGCTGAGCCATCTCTCCAGCCCATGAAAATATTTTTTTAAAAAAATATTTATTAATTATTTTATAAGTACACTGTAACTGTCTTTCAGATACACCAGAAGAGGGCATCAGATCTCATTACAGATGGCTGTGAGCCACCATGTGGTTGCTGGGATTTGAACTCAGAGCCTTTGGAAGAGCAGTTAGTGCTCTTAACCACTGAGCCATCTCTCCAGCCCCACTTTTATTTTTTTTTTAAAGTTTTTAAGTGACCACTTTATGTATATGTCTGTTTTCCCAGCATGTATGTCTGTGCTTCACATATATACTTGGTGCCTGCAGGGGCCAGAAGATGTCCGACCTGAAATGGGTGTTGCACACAGCTGTGAGCAGCGGTATGGGTGCTAGGAAATGAACCAGGGTCCTCAGAAAGTGCTCCTAACCTTTGAGCCTCCTCTCCAGCCTCTAGATTTCTATGTTCTATAAAGCACAGCGGTCCTGCCTCTGTGCAACTCTGTTCTTGGCTCCTTGCCCTCAGTATATTTTCTGTGAAATGTTACCTCTTCTTAGCTGGCTGGCAAGAATTTGGGAATCAACTCCAGTTTCTTGGGAGAAGATTGCTATGTAAATTAAATGAATACCATTCTCACATTCTTCTCCACAATACCTTATCACTATTCCTGGATGCCAATCCTGTAATTATAATACAGTGTTCATTTATAATGTTTCCCTCTATTGTATTTACCAACTGAAGGGAAGAAAGACAAAACCCACAAAGGACCAGAACACTCTTTTCAAGGGAAAGAAATGTAAAAAACTTCTTTAAAAATAAATGAATTCATGTATATATGTATGTATGTGGTATGTATTATGTGTGTATGTATTTATATATATTTATGTGTGCATGTATATGTGTATGTGTGTGTATATGTGTATGTGTATGTGTGTGTTGTGTGTATGTGTGTGTATGTGTATTGAGACAAGGTTTCTCAGTAAAGCCCTGGCTGTCCTGGAACTCGCTCTATAGACCAGGCTGGCCCTGAAATCAGAGCTCTGCCTGCCTCTGACTCCTGAGTGCTGGGATTAAAGACCTGAACTACCACCACCTTGTTCTCTAGAAATATTTTTAATCTTGTATGAAAAGTATACTAATAGTTAAAGAAAACGATCTCCACACACTTCAGTATAAAACTAGACAAGTTCCTGCCCACAGAATCTGATGAAGGACACTGCAGAGATGATGGAGCAATAGTTGAAACACAACTCATTTATTCATTCTTAATAGTGAAAAATATCTATGAATCTGAACTTAAACTTTTTCACTTCCACACGAAATACAGAACACACACATCTGCTTTATAGATAATTACAAAGTACACATCTCCTTGTTTTTGTTGATTTTATTTAGTTCTGTTTCTTTGTTTGAGACAGAGTCTCACTGAATAGCCTGGGCTGGCTTTGACTCCATTATGGAGTCCAGGTTAGCTTCTAATTCATAATTCTACTGACTTTAGTCTCCTGAGTTCTGAAACTATAGGCCTGAACCACCACATTCAGCATGAGATTCCCTTTTGACCTGAAAAGCACCATTAAAAAAATATCCTGCAGCAAAAAAAAAAAAAAAAAAAAAAAATCTAAAAAAAAAAAAAAATATCCTGCAGCTTGGGCTTGAAGAGATAGCTCAGTGGTTAAGAACACTGGCTGCTCTTCCAGAGGTTCTGGGTTCAATTCCCAGCACCCACATGGCAGTTCACAACTGTCTATAATCCCAGTTCCAAGGGATCCAATGCCTTTTCTAGCCTCTTCCAGTTCCAGGTGTATAAGAGGTATACACACATATGCAGGCAAGACATCCATATACACAAATAAAAAGTTTTGAAAAATATTCTGTAACTTCTTCTTTCCTCCAGATACCAGGTTCATAACAAAATAACAGATCTAGACGGCCTGAGCAGGCTTTGTCTCTGATGGTGCATTTCTGAATACATTCCAAAGCTTGTTATTAATTGTATTTTCTATACCTTCATTAGCATAAATAACTGAGGGTTGACTGTTCCTTGAATATTTACTCTGTAGTTCTCTTAAAGGCTGGCAGCAAAGAAAAAATCATATCTACTCTGACATGTGCGTCCGAGGAACTCACTTAAGCAATGTCAATTAAATGCATGCTATTTCAAAATGTATTCTTTGAGTTCCTGTGTTAGTAGTCATCACATTTTAAAACTTTAACAGAGATCCTGGATAAACATTCAGATTTACTCATTTCTGCAACAAAAGTCAAAATGAGAAAAATAGAAATTCAGACATTATTAGAGGGGTAGAATATTGTATATCGAGGATCAGCCTCAGAGAATGGCACTCTGGTGTTCTATTCACCTTGGCATATACAGGAGTTCAGAGCTGGAGAAGCACAGCTCTATGGTTCAAGCTCTAGATACTCCAAGACTCACTAAGACTCACTAATATTAGTTACTTATTACCTTAGAGACATTAAGTCCTCCGTTTCCTTTTCTGTAAAATATGAAAAATATATATATATATATATATATATATATATATATATATATATATATATATATATTGTCTCTCTCTTTTTTTTTTTCCCGGAGCTGAGGATCAAACCCAGGGCCTTGCGCTTACTAGGCAAGTGCTCTACCACTGAGCTAAATCCCCAACCCTGACATTGTCTCTCATAAAGTTAACATAGTAATTCAATGAGCTAATACATGTAAAATGTGCAGTATCTGTTTGGTAGCTATGGTATTTAAATCCCTCAACATCACAGACACCCACTAAGGTAAAAGCTATTTTGTTGCCGTTGGATAGCCACTTGGAGTTAGTTCTTTAGGTCTATAGCTTGCAACAGAAGGTTGTCTGACATTGGTCAAAACCTTCAATTTAGAAGTGCTTTCAAGTGCTCAATACAAATAAAGTGAAAATTCAGAAAGAGCAAAGTGCATGCTGACAGGTTGGTGGAATGGAGGTAAATGGAGACACTGGTGAAGGGTTTGCTACTGGTCAAATGTGAAACTAGCCCCGCTCCCACTGCAGGTCTGCCGCCTCTGGGCAGTGAATGCATTCTAATCTTGATCATAACTTTATCCTGGAGTCTAAGAAAATCCAGGACAACCAGCTGAGCAGGAAGAATGTGATAGCCAAGGAGCTGGTGACCTCTCTTGTGCTACACTAACATCCTCCTGTTCTTTTGCTTAGAGAAAACTTGGAGTCCTTCTACATACTTAAAAGAAAAACTAACTACACTCACGTACAGATGCAGCACGATAATACCACTGAGTAATAACAACGGAGACAAACACTAACTAATATAAGCAAGACAGAAAACGGGACGGCAGACAGTGCTCAGTTCTAGGATGTTTCTCAGCAGCAATGGTGGAACCAGGAAATCAAGGATATGGTCAAATAAAAAATATATTTACATTGTAATCACCACCTTGTAAGAATACACTTCGTAAGTCACCACCAAGTATTAGGAGGTCTCAAGAGTCTCTTTGTCCTGTCTTTTTTGGGTTGTCTGTTTTCTTTGTTGGCTACTTAAAAAACAAACAAACAAACAAACAAAAAACCAACCAACGGATCAGAATAGCAGTGGTAAGTTTTCCTAAGTGTACAGAGTGGAAGACAAAAGGGGCGGGGGAAGCAGAAGGAACTAGAGACAAGGAAGAAAGAAAGGCCTGGCAAATGGAGGGGGAACCTGAGAGTTGGACACGTCAAAGAGGAAGGCAAACACACAGGAAGATTAGGAAGATACAGTAACTCATAGAAAACCTTAGGGGCAAAGCAGAAATATAATTGTGCAGGGCTAAGATGGGAAATTCTGAGGAGAAGAAAAGACTTGAGAAGTAGAAGGCCATAGAAGCAAAGACAGATCCTCTTCAATTTCTTCCAGCACGAGGCACACACATGTACACACACACACATACACACACACACACACACACACACACACACACAGAGACAGAGACGACAGAGAAAGAGAGACAGAGAGATAGAGCAAAGAAAAAGCCTAGATATTACTGCTAACAAGTAGAAATCTAAACATAGAAAGTAGGAATAAGAATCTAGACAAAAGTTCATCACTGCCTGGCTTTCCAATGCTTGTGTATGAGAATTATAACCATCAGAAAAAGTTGAGCAAAAGAAAATTATTTTAAAGGCAGTTACATGCTCTATTTTATTATTAAACAAAAGGGGGGTCACATTGTCACATGATGGCTACATTGTCATGGGATGGTTACATTGTCTCAGGATGACACCCCCCCCCTCTTATAAGGAAAATTGATGGCCCCCTTCTTTAAGGAAAGTTAAGTGTGTGATACATATGAAATCTAATTAATTTAGTTTTCATGAAAGTACATGCATCCTGAATTAATTTGGGAAAATGTAAAGCAGTGTCTAATGTTCAAAGTGACAAGGTTATCTTTTTATAACCATTGTTTTATACAAACTTTTCTATTAAGCATAGTACTTCAGTTTTTCAAGACCCAACTGAATCTTTAGAGACAACTAATCTTAATAAGAATAATTTATAGACAGGATACAAGGAATTATTTATTTGTGGTATTGGGATACAGTAGTCTACCAAGAAAGCTAAACTGCAGATGTGGAGACAGAAGCAGAATTTCAAACGGAAGGCTTGGCTAGCTGGTCTCAGGAGTAAATTGAGTTCAATGTAATCTGATAAGGAGCAAACAGTGTGGATTCAAGACACGCAAACCAAGTATCCCAAACACCAGAGGTCTTTGAAAGAGTTAATCAAATAATGAATAAAGATATTTAATTTACAAGGCTTATTAAAAAAGTTTGTCTTCAGGAGTGATTATGAAAATTTAGTTTACTGCTGTAGATTAAAAATGAATTGACAGATCCTTCCCTTTCGGAAAATACAGACGTTTTAGGGGAGAGTTTTACTGTAAGAGAAGCCAGTCAATGTGAACTGAGAGAAGACACTGCACTATGGAGCAGATCTTTGAGTCACTGAACAGGCTTTCATGGGGTCCCAGTGAGGCACAAGGCTTAGTGTGACTTCTAGGACTGCACAGATGGCTTACTGAGAAAACTCTGTGCTAAAAGTCACAAGGCAGGCACCTCAGGCTTCAGGCTGTTAGGGATGCAAGGCCCCCCTCTCACCCTCCTGAGTTACTATCCCAGCTTTTCAGTCCTAATTCCATCCTAGAGCCACCTTAGACAGTAAATGGCCTCTTATACATCAAATCCCACGGCAACTCTGTAGTCTGTCTTTCCAACCAGCAGAACCTTCTACTTCAATTTTTTATTCTCTTCATTTATCCCAGTTTTTTTTTTTTTTTTTTTTTTTTTTTTTTTTCCGAGCTGGGGACCCCAACCTAGGGCCTTGCGCCACTAGGCAAGCGCTCTACCACTGAGCTAAATCCCCAACCCCATTTATCCCAGTTTTAAAATACCCTCAAAGAAGTGCAATGCAGAACCACTAGGGTCTCTTTATATCTCCCTGGCTGTTCTGGAACTTGTTGCGTAGGCCAGGTTGACCTTAGGCTCAAAGAGATCCATCTACCTCTGCCTCGTGGATGCTGGGATTAAAGGCATGGGGCACAATGCCTAATTAAAATATTTATTTTTGAGGAATAATTAATTTATTTATTTCAAGTTCTTACCTTCTTTCTGTAAAATCAAAGTCTTAATTCACATAATCATAAACTAAAATTCATACTCTATACATATTACAAAATAAAAATCTGACTTTGGCTGCTAAGGCTGATCATACTTAAACCTACCTCCAATAACTACAGCAAGAAGTGTCATTTTACAAAATAAATTGTAGTAAGTGAGCGACATCTTTTAATGAAGTCAGATGGCAGATCGCCTATTTAAAAATACACAGCTCACCAGTTCTGTCTTCATCATAGTAGTGAGCAATTGTCTAAGGAAGACTATGGCCTTGGTAAATTAATAAATTCAACACATAAAGAAAAGGTAGACTTCGAATAAACTATAGCCTGAAGCCTAAGAAATTGTGTCAGGAAAAACTATGCAGATTAAAAAGAAAAAGAAAAAGTCAAACAGACTTTTAAAGTTTTGAACTGTACATTTAAAAACTGGACCAGAAGGAGCAGGGCCGAGTGCAGACGCCGCTGGGTCCATTTTGTGACCTAGTCCTCTCCATTTGGGGATTAGCAACAGAGTGCCACACGTGGTGGGAAGCCAGCCATAGCAATTCGGCTTGACCGAATTTTAAAAGTGACACTGTAATCAAATATGCTTTGGGGGCAGTCTAGTATTTCAGAGTACCTTGATCATTAAAATTAACATTTACAATTTAACAGGATGCAAGCCATGTTCCTCAAGTCAATTAAATGAATACTTGTATTTTCATCTATCAAAATAGTGCTCCAAATATGTTGTAAAGTTTTATTTTGTGTAACCCAAGAGATAATGCAAAGTAAGTTAAAATAAGCAAATTATCGTCTAAAATACAGAATTTATATATTTCTTCAAATGTAAAATAAGAATATGCCTTAAGCTACCAATAAAGCAATGTCTTCACAGAGAGTGAATAAGCAGCAGGCTAAGCAATGGAAGCCTTGCATGGGTTTTCCCTTTGTCAAACTAAAGGAAAAAGGCAGCTCTCAGACAGATGGAAGGTAAAATAGAACAGCGTCATACTTGCCTGCATTAGCTTCCCTTCTGCTGGACTCACTTCTGCAACACCAGCAAACACACCTTCCAAGGTGAGGTTCAGTTTTCCTGTGGGGTCCATTTTCAGGGGGATCACTCTGATGATGGCTTTCTGTTCTGCTGATCTTTCCGACTCCACCGCTGCTGCCAGCACCAGTCCTGTGTGTCCAAAGCCTGCATGCAGCGTCGCCATCAGCAGCCAGGGCCAGAGGACAGCCAGCTGCAGCTGGTGGCCACCACTCATGCTACCAGCTGCATCAACGTTCTCCGGCCATGCATACTGCTTCCACTAGCTCATCCCAAAGGCAGGTCCTCAGTGCAGAAAATGAAGGGGAGAGATGCTATTCCTCTGTTTCAGAGAGCCCAGTCAGATCCTATGTCCTTCCTTTTTCTAAAGTAGATTCCCAAGTACAGGTGGCATTCCTGGTTGGGAGGAGGAGATGGTCTTTTCAGCCCACCTCTGGGGCAGGTATGTCATTTTCTCCCATTGTCACTGTGAATACAGAAACGCCACCTTGTCTCTTTGGAATTTCCAAATGTGCTTTAGATACAAACATGGATTGGTATTATGTCAGATCACTTGCTGTTGGTCTTCCATATGTATCAGATTTCTGAGGCACTAAACCCAAGGCCGATGAACAAAACAAGGTCAGTAAACAGCTAAACGGCGCATCAGAGGTGAGTGAGGGACTTCAGCCCAGAGCACGAACACATGCTGTCCTTTTTAAGTCAGAAAAAAATGTCACTGTAAATGGCTAAAGTCCATGAGAAGGTTTTCTTTTTAATAGGGGAAGAGTGGAAATTAATCAGGCCCCACCTGGAGGGATGTCTAAAGATGCTACAGCATGTATTCATTAAAATGTCCGTGCTAAATTGTGTTTCAGCATAGCCTAGAGTTCTAGGCCTACTGAATGTATATACTTTTAAAGAACTTCAATATATTATATTATTTTTTTGTTCCACCAAAAGCACCTGTAAAATTAGGCACAAATTCATACATCTTTGACATATGACAGAATTAATCTGAGTATCAAAATCTCTTCCAACTTCCATATTGAGATACTTGAAAAGTTTAGCTTTGCAATTATTTTCCCAGTTAAAATTCATATTTCTGTTTCCACGTTCCTTTCTGGTTTAGGGATCCCAGAGTTTATTCTCCAGCCTGAAAATATCAGCACTTTGACTTTCCTCAGAATGCTGTGGAAACACATCCAGACTTTACACTCTATAATCTTCTGGATTCAGAAGAAAAACAAAGGACTTTTCCTAACACGTTTTCAAATTCCTTGAGGGGGCGGAGAAGAAAAGATAGGGGGAGTAGAGAGGCTCTAAATGGAGCACCCTGAAAAAAAATCAGGCTGAGTAGAGATCTGGGCTATTTCTATGTGCCTAGGAAACTTTGGACTCTATTTATAAACATCAGATTTTAAAATGTGCACCCTTAATTATAAATACACTTCACCCACAAAGTATGCTGCGTTCTGAGGTGGCTTAAAAATCCTATAAAGTCTTCAGACTAAGTACTGAAAAGCCAACTTACTGAATGCAAACCCGTTCTATAGATTCCTTGCCTTTGCTGAGACAGAGGGAGGGAGAAAACAAAAAAAGAATTTCAAAAGAAATCTGCAAACCTGTTGCGCTGTCGGGCCCACTGGAGTCCACGGGGGTGAAACAAATTCACTTATGCTTTTATAAATCCTGCTTTAAACAAGGTCTGAGCGGCTTAACCCAGTGCGGCCCATGCTTCCACCTTCTCCTCTGCAGTCAGACCAAGTGCCCGCACTACAGGTGCCGAGAAACTCCGAAGCCCGAAAAAGTAATCCACGCAGGTCAAAGGCAGAAACGTATTCCAGGACGAGAGCTACTGTCCTCAAGAATTCTGGAAATGCTTAAAGAAGATCCAAAATCATCTCTAAAATCTAACAAAAGTCTTTCCCCCGCCTCCGTACAGAATATTAAATGATCGGCTCTTGAACAAGATAAGAAACGAAGTAGTAAATAGAACAATTCACTACAAAAATCACGGAAAATCCCAGAGGGAGAAAGTGGTTATCTCTGTATCGTGGATGGACCTGGAAGTTCAGGAGGAGGCAGGATTGAAGTGCTTCCTTTCAAGAAAGACAATTCTGGATCAGCTCCCTACAGCAGGAAACCTGTGGTTTGTAATTGGTGTACCAGCTCTGACTTCTTCCCCTGGGACTGCAATCACGCTCTCTACCTGCTGACAAAGTGAAGGTGGAGCCGCTACGCGCAAGCCGGCCCCTCCTCCTCTCGGTGCACGCACTCGGAAACTTAACCAAGTCGTCTCCCGGTCTCTCTCTGCTCTCTTGCTCTTTTCCTCCCTCTAGTGAGCCACAGCCCAACTGCACGCAGCTCAATCAGTCCTTAGTGTTCCTCACAGCAGCAGATAAATCAGGGCCACTCAAATGTGTCTAAGCCAATTCTGTAAGCTATAGCGCTCTGACAGTGGTATGAGGAAAGAAACAGAAAACAAAGGCATCCAGAAGACAAAAGGACGGTGCAAAGCCTTACAAGTTCAAATAGGTCTCTATTCTTTCCATGTTTTAGTGTTTACAAATGGCACTTTTAAGAGACCATATACTGAGTACTTGTTGCTTATGTCTGCCACTGTGGAAAGACTCTGTTCATTTTCTGCATAGCTTTCCTTCAGTTCTTACTAATTTAAGTTCAGTAGTTTTGCCTAAACTGCATCTGTATGGATCTCTCAAATCAGGTTTATGGTAGAAGTCTGGAATCTGTCATTTCCCTCTTACTCTTTGGGTCAAACCTATTCTTTCAGTGTAAGACTGTTTGTCATATAGAAGCCAAGAGTTAAACCTATGCTTGGAGATGGAGCAATGGCTTCAGTGGTTAAAAGCACTTGCTGCCTGCTCTTCCAGAGGGTTGAGGTCTAGTTCCCAGCTCTACATGGTGGCTCACCATCATCTAACCATCTACAAACCAGTTCCAGTGAATACAACCCCCTTGTCTGGCCTCCACAGGCACTGCAGACAATACACACAGACACATAAAATAAGTCTTTCTTTCTTTTTTTTTTTTCCGGAGCTGGGGACCGAACCCAGGGCCTTGTGCTTTCTAGGCAAGCGCTCTACCACTGAGCCAAATCCCCAACCCCTAATAAATCTTTTCTTAAAAGTTAAATATGTCTAATAAAAACAGTACAGGTAAAAAGAAGACTAAATTTAGCTAATTACTACATTCACGCAATATAACTCTTTATAATAATCTTCACATGGGATATTCAAATGCTGTAATATTTAAATTTATGAGATTATATTTGACATTTCTTCTTTAATTTTTATTTGATATGTGTGGATGTTTTGTCTGCATGTATGTTTATATACCATGTGTGTGAGAGGCCAGAAGAGGGTATAAGATCCGGTGGAGCGGGAGTTACAGATGTTTGTGAGCCTCATGTGACTAACTGCTGAGAATCAAACTCTGGAAGAGCAGTCAGTGCTTTTAACCTCTGAGCCATCTCTCCAGTCCCATGGTCAGGCATTCCATTGTTGAACTAGTAGAATTCCTCAAAATTCTATTCAGGAACAACAATGTGAACAAGTCAACTCTATTGAAATGCACAGTTTAAATGATGATGATAAAGTTCTGTGTTTGAATTTCATATACAGATGAACCTGTTTGGGCACGTGTAAATAACTGGGCATGTGGATAATTAGCCATGCAAAACGGCTCACAAAACTGAATGAGGAGGACTGTTGTTAATCAGAGGCCAGCTTGGCCTGTAGAGTAAGTTCCAGGTCAGTCAGACATATAGCAGGACCCCCTGTCAAACAAAAGCCATGTGGAAAATTGCAATAGTAGGCTTGCTGTAAGGATTACATAATATAATGTCTCTGAAAGCATTGTTACCCACTGATATTTTTCTATATAGGTTTAAGATGGTCTCAGAATTTTATAGTTAATAACTTGGGGAAGAGAAGTTTTTCTTTCAAAAACTTTTCTTCAAAAGTGGGGAAGTCTTGTTTTTAGCCCAGGTTAGCCAATAACTCCTGAAACTCCTGCTTAGGTGCTGAGATTACAAGCATAGTCCATCATTTCTAGCTCTGAAGTAAATTTAAATTTTAAGTGTATAAGTGTGTGTGTGTGTGTGTGTGTGTGTGTGTGTGTGTGTGTGTGTGTGAGAGAGAGAGAGAGAGAGAGAGAGAGAGAGAGAGAGAGAGAGAGAGAGAGAGATGCATGTGGGGGTACAGATGTTGTGAAGGTCAAAGGACAACTTTGTGGGGTTGGTTCTCTCCCTCCACCTTTACATGAGTTCTGGTGTCCAATTCAGAGGTTATCAAAATGGCATGGTGAGCACTTTACCTGCTGAGCTATCTCACAAGCCCAAATGTTTTGCTTTTAACAAAATATTTCATGTTCACACTCACCAGTGCCTTTGGTCCAACTAAACTTAAAAAGTAAATACATTTCTTTAGAAAGATACAGTTTTAAATTTATGTATATGTCTCTACATGTTTGTCCACGTGTCCTAGGAGGCTAGAGTGTGTCAGCTTTCCCTGAGGCTGGAATAACAGACAATGGTAAGCCTCCCAGTGTGGTTTCTAGGAACCGAACTCAGGTCCTCTGCCAGGGTAGTCCGTACTCTTAACTGCTAAGCCACTTGTACAGCTCCTGAAATAAACCATTCATTTAGCACCATTTCCTCTCTTGTGACTACATAGACCATTTGCAGCTCCTGCCCCAAAGGATAAGAGCCAATTCTGCGAGAGATAATTCTAAAAAAACCTATTGTTTATCTTTTTATTTTTGCACATTATGTAACTACACATCAAAATAATGAAAACTACATGTTATTATAGAACATTAGTACAAGTTAAATATCTTCAGGGTAAAGAGAAACAACAAAATAACTTCTAGGCTGTACCTTTTCCTTCTTGAAATTCACAGAGTAAATAACTAATAGTTAATATACATATTTAGTTTAAAAATAAAAATATGGGGTTGGGGATTTAGCTCAGTGGTAGAGCGCTTGCCTAGCAACCGCAAGGCCCTGGGTTCGGTCCCCAGCTCCGAAAAAAAGAAAAAAATATATAAATTTATAAACTTGGTTGCTCTTTCTTGAAGAAATTCTGAAATCTAGGAATGATGCAATAAATTTATCGTGAATTTGGGGTCAATCCAAACAACTCTGTACTTTAGTACATTGATAATAATAGTTCACTTATATCGACAAAATGACAAGCAAGGTAAATTATTATTCAAATTAGGTCTGATATGCCATAGCCCTTTCCTGAGAATGTTATCAGATGGTATTGTGTGGCGGTGCCTGTCTCGCTGACTTCTTTTGTGGTGCTGAGGTTTAAGTGCAGGGCCTGTACACGTGGGGCTAGTGCTCTAGTATCAGATGCATCCTCAGCACCAGCCGAGTCCTACACGTCATGTCAGACAGAGCATCCTTAGCAACCCACCCTCCTGTCTGACTGACTGAAGTTACTGAAGAGTCCTCCTGAGCACCTCTGTTAGGAGAGCATCTGGTTTATGTGGTGCTCGCTTCATACACACTACCCATGGAGCTACATCTCCAGCTACAGGGCAATGTTTAAAAAAATAAAAACACCAAGAAAAAGAAGAAGAAAGAAACCAAACCATGTATGGTGCCACACACCTGAAATGCAGAACTCCAGATACAGAGGTAGGAGGATCACTGCAAGTTTAAGGCTAGCCTGGTCTATATAGCAAGACCTTGTCTCAACAAGAAGGAGACAAAGTACAGTGTTTCCCTAGCATGCGTGCCAGGCTCTGAGTTCATCTCCAACACTGCAGGGAGAAAGAGAGAGAGAGATCGATCAGATTCTTTGAAAAACAGAATGCATTGAGTTTTTAAATTTTATCCAGCATTAATGCTCCTAACAACAAAATTTTCTATTGGCTACCAATAAAACAGTAAAATAACCAAGACAAGAGTCTAGTTGGAACATTCATTTTATTGTTGACTGACTGAAACTGATCAGTGCTTACGGTGCTGATACGGAGGTGCTAGACGGGAACTTAGTGAGTGTCAGGCCCCGCTGGCTAGTTCACGTGCACATTCGCTCGACTGCTTGCTTTCTGCACAAGTCACTGATGATGGCTTTAGGAGATGGGTCCCAGGCATGTGAGGAGAACAGGAGATCCAGCTCCTTTATCTGGTGTGCTCATATATAAAAAACGTTTGGAAAGCTGATCAAGGCATTTCATTGATCAAGCCTTAAAACCACTGAAACCATGTCTGTGCCAAGGTTCCTGCTTGACACATGTTCCTCAAAAGATATTACCTCTTTCGATATGCATAAGGCTAAGAAAGGCATTTTGAGGGGAGGGAATATCACCTACACAGCTTACCAGCCCTTCAATGTGACAGAGAAAAGGCAAAGGTACTTCATTAGAAGCCAGTCTCCTTTTCACATACTTTGCCAAGACATTTGGCATGGACAGAAGTAGACGTCTCTAGAGGCTTTGCGTCTTCCAAACCTTACTAGTAAAGATGGTCATGTGCCTGTGCCCAGGAAGGAACACAGCCTGTCTAATTAGATGATCAGAGAGTCACTTTTCAAAACCTAGTTTCAGAACTAAACTGAGTCACTGTGGACTAATACAGAGCTCACTCTCCAGAGCAGCTAGATCTCTGGAACACTTCTAGGTCTAACACCATTGGGAAGGCACAGTGCCAAGCAAGGAGTGAGCTGTGAGCCCACAATGGCTAGAATAGTGGCAATGCCATTATGAAGTGCTGTTTGTTTCATTAGCTTTAAATTCATAGACTTTCCTCTTATTTCTGCAACGCTTATTAGGAAAACAGGGTTTGGGGGATCAAGCAAGAAAGTTCTAGTCAATTTAAAAATCCTTTAAATTAAAAAAGTTCTTGCTATCATTGGGTGAACATGGATCAATTACAGAAACTGGACATCCAAAATGTTTGTCCTCTCCTTAAAAAAAGTCCCATAATCCCACTCCTCAAGCGCACAGTCCAACAGAGGGATAAGAAAAAATGGTGACAGTCTACCCCACTGTCCAAAAGTCTTTCAGAAGCATAAGCCATTTAAATTTCAAATAAAGATTTTTTTTTTAAATTTCAGCATAGCTTCTGGTAAATGACACAAAGTAATTTCCCTGCAAATTTGCACACAATACCATCTACAGATGAGAATTTATACTTGCTGAATGTAAAAATCTAAAATAAGAAAACACTGTGTTAAACCTCTCAAAGTTTTTGTTTACATATTGTACATTTACCCTTCAAAAATAAAATTACACATGTATCCTTTAATCCTTCTATTCTGCAATGTTAATAAAAATACAAAGCTTTAAAACTTTTACATCTATCAGCATTTATAAATATAATTAAACAAATTAAATATTTTCTTTAGAAGACATTTATGTAAGTGATATTAACAAAACTTTACTATTTATGATAATTTATCATTCAAATTAAAGAAAGACATGAAAATGGAGAAAACACTCCCATTAATATTAAAGAATCGGAGGCTGTTAGTATGATGGACGGGCCAAGTCCGGGTGCCTTGCTCTTGAAACAGGGCGTGGGTTCAGAAACAAGAGACGTTCTTGGTTAATCACTTAGTAAATGAGCGTTTTCCGGCACGTCCTCCCTGGGCTCCCTGACCCGCTTGGACTTGTGCTATTGGTGACCTCTCGTGTCTTGGTTTATCATACCCTCTTCCCTAAAGGATCACACTGTGACTTCAGACAGGCGACACTGTGCTCATTACAGTTCAAAATGGCATCACAATTCAGCACACACACTGCTCCAGTACCATCAACACAGTTTTTAGATGCTTCTTGAAGGCCAGGACTTTTCATTTGAAAGGAATCTGGGCAGCATAAAAAAAGAAAAAAAGAAAAAAGAAAAAAAAAAGGCCGCTAGATGTTTAGCAGTTTGTCAAGGTAAGCAATCTGAACTGAACAGCTGTAGTAAATACCGAACTCCCAATTTTCAATTTAACGAAATCTCAATTAACAAAACAAAAAAATGCTTTTTTTTCCTTAACAGAACTGAAAAAAATCCCAACAGTGTGTCATGCGCAGCGCCTGTCTGCCTCCAGCTGTGGCCAGTGCACAATGTCACAGTTGTCATCCAGCTGTGGCCAGTGCACAATGTCACGGCTGTCATCCAGCTCCTCCTCACTCTTTCAACTCCTCCTCCTTTGGAAAGTGCTCTTGCTTGCAGGCCACGTCTACCAGCAGATGAAGATCTACAAAGAAAGGAGGGTTTACTCACTCTCAGCCCCTCAGGCTACAGACTTCTACAGACAAGTCTTCAAACAAGAAAAAGTTGTCTATAAATAGTCTGTGTAAGTGATTATAAATTATGTTTCTTCACCAGAATCCCAATTTTAGGACATTTTTTTTTCACTCTTTAAAGCTCACCTAAGGAGCTAGGTATGAATCCAAGCAGATCAACAAAGTTTAAAGTGCTGCCTTCTATTATCTATTTAAAGGGAATAACCAGATGTGATAGAACATGCCTGTAATCTCAGCACTTGGGAGGTGAAGATAGGAGGGTTGGGAGTTCAAAGCCACCCTTAACTACTTTGAGAGGCTCATGTAGCCGAGGCTACATTGAGATCCTGCCTCAAACCAAACAAATAAAATTGTAAAAGAAAATGTGCAAAATGGTATTAATATAAAATATACTCATACTAACAAAATTATGCATGTGTACACACACACACACACACACACACACACACACACACACACACACACACCTGCTCCTGCCATGAGCTGTAAGAGGTATCCTGCCATAGGTATCAAGAGGCAAAGTGGTTTATCAAGAGTGAAAAGTAGTTAAAATTGTCAGCTCAGTACATGCTCGGGCCTTTTTACACTGATAATTGCAGTACATTTATATAACGTATGAGCATTTCTAAGTAGATAAATACATCATTATAAGTCATCTACTTAACCCTGGCAAGTAAGTAGATAACGGTGAGGTGGAGTGGCTAAGCTATTATATGGCTAGTAAGAAAAGCCAGTGGTTTCCACCTTGTTACACACTGGAATCATTTGGCAATCTTCAAAAAGCCAGTGCCTGGGGCTCTCTCCTCCAGACATTCTCATTTAATTGGTATGGAGTGCAACCCAAGCTCCAGAATTTTTGAAAACTGACCAAAAGATGTAGGAGTAACAATTATGATCATTTTCTAAACACCTCAGCTCCACATCAAGATGAGAACAAGGCATATGGTAATGGGAAATACTAAAATAAGATTTTGAGATATGGCTGGGGGTGGTGTCACAGGCTGTAATCTTAGAACCTGGGAGGCAGAGGCAAGAGACTGACACAAGGCAAGCTTAATTTATATAGAGTATTCTAAGCCAGCCAGGAGTACACAATCCTGACTCAACACACACACACACACACACACACATACACACACACACCACCACCACCACCACCACCACCACCACCACCACCCAGAGAGAGAGAGAGAGAGAGAGAGAGAGAGAGAGAGAGAGAGAGAGAGAGAGACACTTTGAGATATGAACAGATCCATTTGTAACCCTAGTATGGTGATTTAAAAAAATGGCTCCCAAAAGACTCATAGGGAGTGGCACTATTAGGAGGTATAACCTCGTTGGAGAAGGTGTGGCATTGTCGGAAGACATATGTCTTAGTCTCTTTCTGCTGCCTTTGGATCCAGGTGTAGAGCTCTCAACTATCTTTCTAGCACCGTGACTGTCTGCATGACACTATGCTCCCACCATGAGGCTAAACCTCTGAACTGTAAGCTGCCCCTGATTGAATGTTGCCCTTTATAAGAGTTTCAGTGAACCCTAACTGAGACAGTTAGGAAGTCTTAGTAATGACAAGAGTAGAGACGACTTGAGCAATGGTAGATCTCGTGGAGAGATGGACTGAGTGGCAACAAACCTTTTTAGTGACAAGGTCTCAAAATAAGATTGAAATTGGAGCCAGGCACGGTTGTGTACACCTTTGATCCCCAAACCTGGGCAGATCTTTGAGTTCAAAGCTATCCTGGTCTACACGGTGAGCTTTAGGACAGCCAGAACTACACATGGAAACCTTGACTCAAAAAACAAAACAACCCAAAGAGAGAGAGAGAGAGAGAGAGAGAGAGAGAGAGAGAGAGAGAGAGAGAGAGAGAGAGAGAGAGAGAGAGAGAGAGAGAGTATGTGTGTGTATGAGATTTGATACATAGCTTCTAATATAAGCATTTAAACAATGACTTTACTAAAAGAGTGAGCATTTTTATCAACCCAATCAAGGAGTTAAGAGAGCATCTATAGTAGCACAAGGCACAGACTGTTGACCAGCCTGGTGCTTTAAGAGATTTTATATTTTGAGTGTCTGACTTCCCTCAGAAATGAACCTGGTATATTAATCTAAGACAAGCATTAGGGAATCGGGCACAAAGGCTTTAAGGGACGAGAACACTGCCTTCCCTTGCTTGGCGATGTGGCTTCTGTTTGAGAGCAGCCTCCCTCTATGTGGACTGTCATCCAAGACCAGTACCTACGTTTGTTGGGTTGCTTGCTTTTCTGAAACAGGGCCTTACATAGTAGCCAGGGCTGACCTGAAATTCATATGTATACCTTAGCCTCCCAAGTTCTGAGAGTACGGATGTAAACTAGCATGCCCAGCTTGGGAAGTTTTTAGGAATGAACTGAACTTTGACATTTAACATTCAGTTTCCTAAAATTGCAAAATTATACATCTGATCAGGAGACACACACACACACACACACACACACACACACACACACACACACACACACTGTAATTTTGATGCTTAATCAATGTGAAGTCTTTTATTTTTTAAAAAAGCCAAAGCTTGAAGAAGTATGAGGAAACTGCCTTACTTACATGTAGCAACAAAAATTGTAAATATTTTTTAAAACTTTGAAAATTATTTTATTTTTATTTTATCTGTATAGGTGTTTTGCTTGCATATATGTCTGTATACCACATGGTGCCCACACAGTTCTGAAGAGGGTATTGGATCCCCTGAAACTGGAGTTATACAGAATTATGAATCAGCATGTAGGTGTTACAGATTAAACCCAGGTTCTCTAAAGAGCAGCCAGTGCTCTTAACCACTGAACCATCTCTGCAGCCCCCAAATTTTAAAATAATTTCACCACAGAAAGACACTAAGAAGTTCTAGGAGACAGCATGAACCTGTTGAATGGGATATTAAGAACCATAAATATATTCTGTTTTAGAATTTGAGATTACAATGTTTTTTAAAGTGATCTCATTAAATTCTCATATTTTAACCATAAATAGTTTAGTTTAAGAGTTGGTAACTTACTGTAGGAAATATTCTTAATGGTTACTGCATAGAAGTAGGATTTTATGACTTCTTCACTTAGTCCTTTTACTAATACTTTAACTGTGGAGCATACTACAATAAAAATGTGCTCATCTAACATCTAAACTGAGTCTTCCTGCATTTCAAGTCCCCCCTTCCCCAGTGGGGGCCTTGACATTTACTGAGTGCTTTTCTGGACATGAGTAGCCAGGGCTGTGCAAAGGTCAGAGGCTGTCAGGCATAGAGATGCTTGCCTGGAGGCTGCTGCTCAGAAGGCTGAGGCAGAACAGCCTTAAATTTGAGACCTGCCTGAACTACATAGTGAGTTTGAAGACAGCCCAAATACACCCCTCCCCCTGTGTGGCCGGTACTGGTGCAGGTCTCTAATCCCTCAGGAGGCAGAGGCATGTGGATCTCTGAGTTTTTGAGTTTGAGGCCAGTTTGGACTACAGAGCTAGTTCTAGAATAGCCAAGGCTACATAAAGAAACCCTGCCTTGAGTACAACAAAAACAAGAACAAGAAAGAGAAGAAAGAGAGAAGAACAGTAGTGGCAGAGGTGAGATAGTTCAGGGTGTAAAGGTGAAATTTCACAAGCATTATGCTAGATGTGACAAACCACACACAAAAGGACCCTTGTTATGTGACTGCATTTACACAAACTATTCTGATTAGGCAAATTCATAGATGCCAACGACAGATTAGTAGAGCAAGAAAAAGGGAGAGATGTTAAAAAACAAAACAAAACAGAACAAAAACTCAAACAAACAAATATAAACCTTCTTAATAAACACTGTTTTCTCTGAGAGTGATGGAAATGGTTTGGAACTGAATGGGAATGGAGGTTGAACATCACTGTGAATAACTATAAGCCACTGAACTGTTTGCGTTAACTGGTTCATTTGTTATTTTTAACTTTAAAAGGCATCTTTTCCTCTTAAGTTGAAATTACTCCAGACCCCTGACCCCAGAAGAAGAAAAGCAGGAAATAACTGGAAATAACCTAACCCCATCTCAGTACTCAGTGACACAGAAATAAAATGTGTTTGTACAGATGTGCAGCACCTCAATAAGAAATATGCCCCCCTTTTTTGTTTTAAAGACATTGTTTTAATTAGTGAGGGCATGTGTACAGGAGTGCAGGTGTCTGTGGAATTCAGAAGGTGTGGATCCCTTGGAGCTAGAGTTAGAGTTGGCTGTGAGCTATCAGACACAGGTGCTGAGACCAAACTTAGGTCCTGTGCAAAAGCAGCCATGCTCCTAACTGCTGAACCATCCCTCTAGGCCTCTTGTTTTATTTTGAGGCAAGGGGTTATATAGCCCAGGATGGCCTCAAGCTTACTAATATCCAATAGTATTGTACTTCTGATCCCACGTCTACTATTACAGCTAGGTGTACACCTGGTTTTCTTTCCCTTTCTACTTTTTTCTTTTCTTCTTTCATAGTTGTAGGAGGGCTCCAATCTCTGGGCTCCACCCCAGCACAAAACACACATGTTCTTCTTTCCAAAGGAGCAAACTGAAGGGCCTGCTTCTTTTGTATACTTACTGTACCTAAGCACAGTGCCAAGCATTATCAAACGAATCCAAAAGAGTGATATAGCTCCTCAAATATTCAAGCCTCACCTCTTCATGACTGAATGTTGCTCCTAAAGACAGAGATGCAGGGCTGGAGATATGACCCAGTGGTACAGCACTTATTGGCCTGCACAAGGCCCATGACACTGCTCAGCCATTAAAGGCATCTGACATCAGGACTGATAACCTGAATTCAATTCCTGGGATACCTGGGGTAAAAGGAGGGAACTAACTCCTGCAAGGTGTCCTCTGTCTTCCATATATGCACCGTGACACTCCTCAACCACTGCCACATATGTGCACACACATACACACACACTAAATAAATTAAAATGCAATTTTTAAATACTCATAAAAATAAACAAAAATAATGCAGAACCAGAAAGAAAACAGACACAGACACAGAGAGCAGAAGAGTGGGGCTGGCAAGGTAGTTCAGTGGATAAGGGTTTTGTCAAGGTTGACAACCTCTTTTTTAAAAAGTAATTATTTTACTTATTTACACTTGACAATCTCAGTCCCATCACAGAAATAACATGGTGGAAAGAGAACCAACTCCTACAGTTTGGTTCTGACCACCACACAAAAACTGTAGCACTTGTACCCACACCCCTATAGAATGGTATAGGCAGGGAAAGTGCATAGCCTTGGTTTTAGAGATGGATAGTGGTGATGAGAGCAGAACAATATGAATATATTCTAGTGTGTAATAATATGTAGTTAAAATTAAAAATATATATGTATATATATGTGTGTATATATATATATATACTCTAAAAGATGAAGAGAAAACAGTTCATTTATTTACTCAGCAAACATGGTATGCCACAAATAATGTTCTAGAGCCTGAGGATATTGGGAAAAAAGACCTTTCTTTAATGAATTAGCTTTCTAGAATTAGAGAAAATAATAGGAAATGTCAAGTAGAGATAAGAACCATAAATGAAAACCAAAGAATGAATGAAGAAGGGCAAGATACAGTCAGGAGATTTTTCTGCACAGATAACCGAATGAACTGAAGGAATATACTATGTGACAATTCATACAGAGAATATTCCATTCAGAGAACAAGTGTGAAGACTGGAATATGCTTCATGTGCCCAAAGACTGACACAGAGGCTCCTGCGACTGGGACAGACGAAGGAGGAGATCAAGTCACAAGAGTTGCCAGAAACTAAACCATTCAAACCCTTGTAGCAAATAGTGAGAGGCTTTGTAGACTTTATTTAAAATGTGATGGGAACTACTAGAGGAACTGGAACAAGAGCAGGATTTAAAATCTCTCCTAGTCCTTCAAATTGAATGCAGTGCCCCTGCACATGCTAAGGAAGTGCTCTACACTGAGCCATAGCTCTTGCTCTGATTGAAGTTTTATGAGCACTGACTTAGTTTGGGTTTTATTGCTGTGAAGAGACACCATGATCATGGCAATTTTTAATAAAAGAAAACATTTAATTGAGGTTGGCCTACAGTTCAGAGGTTCCGTCCATTTTCATCATGGTGGGAATCATGGCAGCATGCAGGCAGACATGGTTTCTGGAGAAGCCGAGAGTTCTACATCTTGATTCTCAGACGGTGGAAAGAAACTGTCCACACTACGTGTAGTTTGAGCACATAAGACCTCAAAGCCCACCCCATAGGACACCCTTCTTCCAATAAGGCCATGCCTCTTAATCATGCCATTCCCTGTAGGCCAAGCATTCAAACACATGAGTCTTTGGGGGCCATTCCTATTCAAACCACCAAAAGTCACTGATTGCTGTAACTAACAGTGAAGCAGAAAGATCAGCGAAGAAGCCATTGAAATCACCTAGACAAGAGAATAGAGAGTCATGTGCTCAAGTAACCACTTATGAAGGAGACATGGCCAGAGTCTGTATGTAAATCCACATTGACTGGTCAGCATTTGCTAATGATCTTGGCATATAAGAGAGAAAGTATACAACAGAGACTTCAAGATTTCTGTATGATTAGAAAACTGTATGGTGCTATTTATACATATATAAAATTGGAGAGAGGATAGAGTATGTTAAGCTTGGGACACAAATTAGACATATCCAAAGATAGAATAGGGGAGCTGGAGAGATGACTCAGCAGTTAAGAGCACACATTACTTTTGATAAGGGCCTGAGTTTGGGTCCCTGCACCAACATCAGGCAGCTACCCACTGCCTGAAACTCCAGTTCTAGGGGATATGACACCCACTTGGTTCTGTGGACACTGTGTGGTTCTGCAGTACACACAGTGTAGAAAAACACATGCAGGCACAAGCACACATATAAACAATAAACAAGTAAATCTAAGAATATAGACTAGACCATAGGAAATATAAGTCTGAAGTTCAGAGAATGAAAATTCAGACTCAAACTTAGGAACCACCACTATGAATCAATAATGGTTGACGTTACCTCTGCTGTAAATATAAAAAGTAGCTAGTGGTTTGAAAGAAAACCAGGACGGAGTGACTTCACAAGCTAGACAAAAATATTTCATCAAGGTTGGAGCAATCTGTCCAAATATCCATATCTAGGAAAATGGGGGTTGAGGATTGTCTATTGCGTTTGGCAGTGTGACAGTCATCAGAAATTGGAAAAGGAAAGTTTCAATCAAGCAGAAGTACAAAACTTACCTCAACTTCTCCTCCTGCCTCTAGGATAGTTAGGACAAGTTTGTACTACACCTGGCTGAAAGGAGGTGTGTGGGTTTTTTTTTTTTTTTTTACATATGGTCTGCAATGGCATGTTTGCTGATCTAATATAAAAGATTTAGCTCAGTGGTAGAGCGCTTGCCTAGCAAGCGCATGGTCCTGGGTTCGGTCCCCAGCTCCGAAAAAAAGAAAAGAAAAAAAAGATGAAATGCAATTACTGAAAAGCATGAAAGGCAATGTCTGTGGGTATACAAAAGAAACAGGAGACTGTACACAGATTCGAGGACTGGCCTTCCAGTCTGTGACACAGAAAAGGCAGAATACAGAACAGCTGCAAGGAGTGTGGAGCAGCACACTGATGGGAGGCTGACAAATGTGTCTGTGGGAGACACGAAGACTTCACTTTATTAGTTGTGCTGGCACAGTGGCAGAGCACATGCCTAGCATTCAATTCCATGCCAGTGCTGCATAAGCTGGGTAAGGTGCTTGTAATCCTAGTCCTTGAAGGGAGTAAGATCAGAAGTTCAAGGTCATCCTTCACTACAAGTGTCTTCCAAGGTTGAGGTCAGACTAGAAGACATGAGATCATACTTCTAAAAATAAAATATTGTTTTATAGATAAAATAAAGTATGGTTTAAAATAAATAAAAAACTAATTAGTAGTAATTAACAGATTGATAACTACTGCCCTGGCTAGTTCTCTGTTAACTTGGCACAAGCTAAGTCATCTGAGAGGAAGGAACCTTAATTGAGAAAATGCCTTCATAAAATCAGACTGCAGACAGGCAAGCCTGTAGAGCATTTTCTTAATTAATGATTAATGGGAGAGGACCCAGCCCATTGTGGGTGAGACCATCCCTGGGCTGGTGGTTCTGGGTGGTGCTATAAGAAAGCAGGCTAAGCAAGCGAGGATGAGCAAACCAGTAAGCAGCACCCCTCCATGGTCTCTCATCAGCTCCTGCCTCCAGGTTCCTGCCCTGCTTGAGTTGCTGTCCTGACCTCTTCTGACGATGAACAGTGATAGGAGTGTAAACTGAATAAACCCTTTCCTCCCAAGTTGCTCTTAGACCTAATACTTCATCACAGTGGTGGAAAAGCAACTACAGCAACTACTATAATAGGCCAAACACAGTGGCACACACTTTTAATCCCAGCACTCGGAAGGCAGAGGCAGGTGGAACTCTGTGAGTTCAAGGCCAGCCTAGTCTACAAATCAAGTCCCGAACAGCGAGGGTTATTACACAGAGAAACCCTGTCTTAAAAAAGACCAAAAATAAATAAATAAATATGTAAAAATAAAAATTTATTGTTAAAATGCTATTGCTATCACATACTGACTATTTTGACTAACTAGTCATCACACTGGGCCAATTATTTCGTTTATTATTATTATGCTTGATTTAAAGAGACTGGCCTTAAACCTGATGCTTACCTGACGATGTCTTTGAACTCTTAGTCCTACGGCTTCTACCACAAAGGTTCTGGGATTATAAACGTGTAACCACACTTGGCTCTATATTCGTGTTTAAATGGACAAACTGATAAGCTAATTCCCTCAGAGAAGAAAAATCTGCAACTTCGTAAATTATACTTTTGCTTACACTTTAATTTAGCAGAGAGGTCCCGCTCAGTTATAAGTCATTTGCTCCCCTCCCCTGATAAGATAAAGTATGATTAGGCATCACAACGGTGCTACTGCTTCCCACTGCAGGAAATCAGGGTTAATTAAGGTATCTGCTACCTCCATTAAGCAAGGGATGTGACTCTACTTAGAAGAAGCCAACGGGAAGAGTTGGGAAAGATAACTAATGAGCTAATTACTTATCATTTACACTTATAACCATAATATGCACTGGAAGGGAGGAAAACATTTTAGTAGCTTGTAGGTATCACAGGTCCTATTAGGGAGTGACTCCCTTCATGAGGGAACAGCTTGGTGGTTGTTTAGGTTAGGGGAGATGATACCAGAAAAACAAGCAATATCTCAGTGCCTCTGTCCAAGGATTTTGGAATGGGAAAAGAAGAGAAAAAGACCAGAGAACATCGGATGATGTTCTCACACAAAGAGAATGTAACATGGCAGAAAGATATAATGACTGATGATAAATAAGACGACAAATAATAAGGTGGCCTTAGCCTTTAAAGAGAGACGAAGCCAGACATCACGAAGACTGAGAAATGAATTCCAGCAATCAGGTGGCTGGCAGGACGGTCAGAGTGTGGATTACTTTTCCAGAGGACCTGACTTCAATTTTCGGCACCCACATTGGGAAGCTCTTAGGACATTCTATGCCTCTGGCCTCAGTAGGTATCTGCATCGATGTACTTACACCTCCATGTGTGCATGTGCGTGCACATTCACAGACACACATGAAAACGTGCACACACACACACATAATACGTTTTTAAGCATTTAAAAATGAAAATCAGTTTAAGGTAATCTTTAGCTATAGAGGGACCTAGAGGTTAGTTTGTGCTGCACGAGACCTATCTCCTCAAGACTGAGGGAACAGCCAACCAATGGCTGGCCCAACTTGAGACCTATCCCAAGAGAGAGCCAACCCCTGACACTAACAAATGATACTCTGCTATGCTTACAGACAAACACACATATAAGTGAGAAAAGTAAAGTGCATGTAAGAATAATAGAAAAATATAAATAGTAAAATCCCTCCATAATTACATACAAGCACATGTGTGTGCATACACACACACACACACTCAAACTGCTAAGTTAAAACTAAGTTAAAAATAGCCTATGCCATACCCAAAAGATGCCCCAACATATAAAAAAGACACGTGCTCCACTATGTTCATAGCAGCCTTATTTATAATAGCCAGAAGCTGGAAAGAACCCAGATGCCCTTCAACAGAGGAATGGATACAGAAAATGTGGTACATCTACACAATGGAATATTACTCAGCTATCAAAAACAGTAACTTTATGAAATTCATAGGTAAATGGATGGAACTGGAAAATATCATCCTGAGTGAGGTAACCCAATCACAGAAAAACACACATGGTATGCACTCATTGATAAGTGGATATTAGCCCAAATGCTTGAATTGCCCTAGATGCAGAGAACACATGAAACTCAAGAAGGATGATCAAAATGTGAATGCTTCACTCCTTCTTTAAAAGGGGAACAAGAATACCCTTGGCAAGGAATAGGGAGGCAAAGTTTAAAACAGAGGCAGAAGGAACACCATTCAGAGCCTGCCCCACATGTGGCCCATACATATACAGCCACCCAATTAGACAAGATGGATGAAGCAAAGAAGTGCAGGCTGACTGGAACCGGATGTAGATCTCTCCTGAGAGAGACACAGCCAGAATACAGCAAAAACATAGGCAAATGCCAGCAGCAAACCACTGAACTGAGAACAGGACCCTCGTTGAAGGAATCAGAGAAAGGATTGGAAGAGCTTGAAGGGGCTCGAGACCCCATATGAACAACAATGCCAACTAACCAGAGCTTCCAGGGACTAAGCCACTGCCCAAAGACTATACATGGACTGACCCTGGACTCTGACCTCATAGGTAGCAATGAATAGCCTAGTAAGAGCACCAGTGGAAGGGGAAGCCCTTGGTCCTGCAAGACTGAACCCCCAGTGAACGTGATTGTTGGGGGAGGGGTGGTAATGGGGGAGGATGGGGAGGGGACACCAATATAGAAGGGGAGGGGGAGGGGCTAGGGGGATGTTGGCCCGGAAACCAGGAAAGGGAATAACAATCGAAATGTAAGTAAGAAATATTCAAGTTAATAAAGAAAAAAAAAAAAAGGAAAAAAAAAAATAGCCTATGCCCTTCAGTTCTATCTTCTGGGTGACCAGGCTTCTCTATCAGTGAACAATTTACATGTATCTCTATTTTGCCCCCATAAAGAGAACGCTGTACTTGAACTTGCTTATTCACTTAGAACAAAAGTCAGTCAATGCTGAACTATCTTTCCAGTCTCCACAGAGCAGACATTGTTTCTTAAATGATTATTCAGTATTTCTTTACATCAATGCTTACCTACCTTCTTAGTTGGGTATTTAGCCTGAGCTTTTGCTATTATTGATAACATTATTGATAATGGGCTTTTTCTAAGTCCTTTTCATAGAAGCATGTTTCCACAGGACAGATTCTTAGGAGTACTGTTCTTGAGTCCAAGTGCATGAACACCTTAGTTGTTTATGACTGAGTAATCCCAAACTGTCTGCTAAAAAACTATAAAGGATCTGGAGAGCGGCTGGAGAGATGGCTCAGTGGTTAAGAGCTCTGACTGTTCTTCCAGAGATTCTGAGTTCAATTCCCAGCAACCACATGGTGGCGCAGAACCATCTGTAATGAGATCTGATGCCCTCTTTTGGTGTGTCTGAAAAGAGTGACAGTGTACTCATATAATAATAAATAAATAAATCTTAAAAAAAAAAAAGGATCTGGAGAAATGGCTCAGTGGCTAAAAGCACTGACTGTTCTTCCAGAGGACCTGGGGTTCGATTCCCAGCAACCACATGGTGGCGCATAACTGGCTGTAACTCCAGTTCAGGGGAATCTGATGCCCTCTTTTGGCTTATTTGGGAACTGCATGCACACAGTTCATAGTTGTCCGTGCAAGGAAAACACCCTATGTACACAAATTAAATATATTTAGATTAAAAGAAGTAACAATGCTACAGAACCAGATGTGGTGGCTCATCCATGTACTCTCAGCACTTGGTGAGCCGAGAAAGAAGAAACGTTACAAACCTGAAGTCCGCCTGGGCTACATAGTCTTATAGCAGTCTGAGCTACACTGTGAGACCCTGCCTTTTAAAAAATTACAGAAATGTATTTACAAATTTACATTCCAGTTACAGTATAATGAAATTCCTTTCCCTCTCTATCTTTATGAAGTTTGAGATTATTAACAAATAAAGTTTTGCTGATTAAATTGGCACAAGAAAATTTGTCTGATTTAATTTACATTTCTTTTTTTTAAATTAATTTATGTATTTATTACACTGTACTCAGACACACCAGAAGAGGGCACTGGATCCCATTACAGATGGTTGTGAGCCACCATGTGGTTGCTGGGAATTGAACTCAGGACCTCTGGAAGAGCAGTCAGTTCTCTTAACCACTGAGCCATCTCTCCAGCCCTTAATTTACACTTCTTGAGGGAACAGAAAAGGTTAAACATCTTTCCCTACCTGCACCAGGGATGTGGACTGAACCAAGGGCTGTCTACCACTGAAATATATCCCCAGCCCTGAGCATCTTTTCTGTTTTGGATTTACATACAATTTTTTGAAGCAGAGTCTCATGTACCCAGGCCAGCCTGGGCTACATAGTCCTATAGCAGTCTGAGCTACCCAGTGAGACCCTGCCTTTTAAAAACCTACAGAAATAGGGCTGGGGATTTAGCTCAGTGGTAGAGCGCTTGCTTAGCAAGCGCAAGGCCCTGGGTTCGGTCCTCAGCTCTGAAAAAAAAAAATGAACCAGAAAAACCTACAGAAATTTATTTACCTTGAACTTCTGATTCTTCTGTCTCCTGAATGCTAGGGTTATAGGCATATGCCATAATTCCAAGTTTATGTGGTAGTGGGGATCAACCCAGGGATCAACTTGCATGCTGGGCAAGTTCTCTTCAAACTGACCTATAGTTGTTGGCCCCATTAAATTACCTTATTTTTTTATTATATTGTCTTTTCTTGATTAGTTTTAGAGGTTTTTTTATCTATTGTAAATATGATTGTTTGTAGTTTTATATTTTAAATATTTTCTCTTGGGCAACATGACAGAGACGTCTGCTTGTCTCCTGATGTTGATTCCTTTCCCTATATCCCATGGTGTTGCTTTTATTTATTTATTCAATTTATTTATTTTTGGCCGTGTAGCCAAGACTGGTCTTGAACTCTTGATCCTTCTGCTTCTACCTTTTATGTTCTAGTATTACAGGCATGAGACAACATGTCTGGCTCCCATGTTATGATTTTAATAGGCAAACTACCCAGAATGGTATTTTTAACCTCCACTGTTAGAACTTGGTTCTCCATGATTAAGTTCTAGTTTACAAAAACAAAACTATGACCACAAGTGCTAGTCATGTTCATACAAAGAAGGAATACTAACAGCAGTTTGCTGACTTGGAAGACAGAGCTACCATCTTTGGGGTGTGCATGTGTACATGTGTATGCGTATGTGTAGAGGCCAGGTTATCATCTGATGTTTTTCTTAATTATTTTCCATCTCATTTTTGAAGACAGGGTCTCTCACTGGCCCTGGAGCTTGCTGGTTTGGGTAGAATGACTAGCCCCAAACTCTGAGTATCCTCCTGTCTCTCTCTAGCACTGGGTGACAAGAGTATTGTGCTGTACCCAGATTTTTACATGAGTACTAGACATCTGAACTCAGGTCCTCAAGCTTCAGTAGCAAACACTTTATCAACAGTCATTTGGCCATGTGACATCTGAGAGCTAGCAGAAACAAGTCACTGCCACAGCAGCTCCAGGCAGCTTACACTCAGGCTGATCCGACGGGAAAAGTTGTTAAATCCTTACTTTTTTGGTCTGTTTTGGATTAAACCCAAAGTCTCATGCATGTTAGCCAAAGGCTCTACCACTAAGCTAGGACACAAGCCTTTGTTTCTGTTTTATGTGTTATAATTCTTGTTATTTATATAATCACTGAAGTCTAATTTATGTCTTAATGTGGAATTTGCAATCTAGAAGTGAGATACTGATACAATCCAAATTAAAATATGTAAATGGAGGTATAGCTCACTGGAAAGAACAGAAGCATAAATAGCCAGTACCCAAAACAAACTACACATAACAAAGTGACAACACTAGTTACTAAGTAGGGGACAGCAGGCAACAATGTTATGAACTTTGCTATTCATTCATCCTGGTTAGTTTTCTTTCCACTTGACACAGCTAGAGTGATCTGGGAAGAGGAACATTGAGAAAAATGCCTCATCAGATTGCCTGAAGGCAAGACTGCAGGGCATTTTAAAATTAATAATTGAGGTAGGAGGGTCCAGATCATTGTGGATGGCGCCACTTCTGGGCAGATGGTTTACACGGTATAAGAAAACAGGTTAAACAAGCCAGGAAGGACAAGCCAGGAAGCATCCTTCCTGGATGGTCTCTGCTTGAGTTCCTGCCCTGAGTTCTTTTTATAGTGAACTACAACTGTCAGCAGTAGAAAATCTAACCACACCAAAACTTTGATAAAAATCACTACTGGTAATGCCCTAGAACATAAACCACAAAGCAAATGAGCACACAACCACAGAAGAAAAGGCTAACAAAATTTACATTGTGTTATTTCTTGCATTTGGCAAGTTCCTAAAAGAGGAGATGAGAACAGGATAAAGACACTCAATATGCAAGTATCTCCTTTCTTCTTTTTCTTATTGCAACAGGGTCTCATTTAACCCAAGCTGAGTTTTCTTTAGCTGAACTCCTGATCCTCCTGCCTCTACCTACTTCTAGAGAGCTGGAACTATAAACTCACTGTCTGGTTTACACAGTGTTTGAGATCAAATCTACAGGGCTGCATACATGCTAGCCAATCATTCTACCAACTAGCTATTGCCTGGAAGGGAATATTTCTTTGCCAGTGGTTGTTCAGTTGTTACCATCCTGTATCCAATTTTGAGGTGTAGTAGAAAGTGATTTCACAAAGGGCCACAGGCTGGAGAGATGACTTAGTTAAGATTGCAGACAAGCTCTTGCGATCTGAGTCAGGTAGCTAACACCCACCTGTCAACTCCAGGTTGAGGGGATCGAATGCCCTCTTCTGGTCTCCATAGGCACTGCACTTGTGCACAAAGACATCCACACATGCACATAATTTAGCACATAATTTCAAATAAAATCTTGGGAGAGAGAGGGCTTAATGTATAAGAGCACTGGCTGCTCTTCCAGAAGACCAGGATTCAATTCCCAGCACCCACATGAGCTCACAGCTATCTGTAACTTCAGTTCCAATGAGATTGAACATCCTCTTCTGGCCTCTGCAAGCATCAGGCACGAAATGATACACAGATGCACATGCAGGCAAGGCACCCAACCAGCCACATAAAATAAAGTGTTAAATTTTAAAAGTCAAGTCTTAGAAGGACACCAAAATATTGTCAAGTACCATTTTCTTAGATGAGTACTTACATTAATAATCCCTTTATTTGTAAACAAATCTTAGTAAAGAACATGTTTATTATAAGGTTTTGAAAAGTAAAAAAAAAATCTTTAGAGAAATAATCCAATTAAGTCCAATTATGCATGGTGCTATCCTCAAATCTAATATAATCTTTCTCATGACCCCAATATAGGTAGCAATTAGGCTGAAGGGGGAGAATGAACAAGTCAGACAGCAAACATTGTTCAGGATTAAAATTATCTAAATGAGATCTCTGGTTTCTTTGACTCTCAACAGGAATGACTAAAGGTAAGAATGCAGGTTATCCTCTTTTTTTTTAAGATTATGAAACCCATTACTATGTACAAATGCATATATGGCAATTTAAAAAAAAAGATTAAAATGGTAGAGAATTAGCAAACCTGTTCTCCAAAGTATGTGACAGTTCAGCCCCTACAGTAATCTGCAAGCCTTTTAGGACTATTCTAATGGGAAGTAGGGCAACAAAAACTAGATTGGGTGTCAACTGAAAAACTGATAAAGAAAAATATGACTTGTATTCATAATGGAATTTTTATCCATAAAAAAGAGCAAAATTAGGGCATTGGGCAGTTATGGTAGTGTGCAAGCTTGGCATGCATAATGCTCTAGGTAATCATACTAAGCAAATTAAGGCAGTCTCAGAAAGACAAATATGTTTTCTCTCATTTATGAGTCCCAGATTTTATATAAATACCTAAAATCATCTATGTATAGGTGATGTAGAAGGAGAAGCAAAACTGTTTAGGGAAACAGAGGACGAATTGGAGGAGTTAAGAAAGAAGTGATAGGCAGAGAAACCCCTTTAAAGTTGTTGGTCAGAGGAGTCAATAGATTCCCAAAATAATAAGGCTCTTTCTGGGAGGCAGCCTTCGGTTGCCTCCCAGAGGTTGAAGGTAAGGCCCTGTTGCTGAAGACACCAGGCACTTAGGACACAGGACTTGGAGGATCTGGGCTGGATCTGGCCTTAAAGCCTCCTCCCTGAGGACTAACCTCACAGTCCCAGAAGGCGCTAATTTAAACTCAACTAAGCATGACTATGTAAACTCACAAGACAGCGTTAGTCAAAAGATATTTTGGAGGAAGAGCTTCCGTCTGAGCACCATCTCTGTTTTCTTTCAAGGTTTTGAGCCAGGGTCTCATTTATGGCCTAGACTGACCTCAAACTCACCATGCCTCCACCTCCCAAGTGCTAGGAGTGTGGTGTGTGCCACTGTGACAGACCCTGAGCACTATTTTCACGTTTTTTGAATAAATTCTCAAAGAAGTTCTTAATATTTAAAAATTTGGTTAATTAATTTGCCTGTATTGCAGTCATCTGAATTGCCTTTAACTTGAGGTTTTATATTTCCTCAGTGCTGTGGTTTGGTTCTAGGCAAGGGTTCTACCAATAAGCTGTATCCCTAAATGCATTTTGTGTGTTGGGCTGGGTTCACTGTATAGCACAGGCTGGCCTTCATCTATAATAGCAGCAGTCCTCCTGCTTCAACCTCCTAATTGCTACTCTTTCAGGAGTGAGCCACTGTATCAGGCTAATTTGAGAATATTACAGTTGCCATTGTAAGCAAGGACTGGTGGCACATATCCACCATCTCAGTACTTGCAAGGCAAGAGGATTATGAATTCAAAGCCAGCCTGGGCTACACAATTAGTTCCAGTGAGTTGGGACTACAAAGCAAGATCCTGTCTAAAAAGAAAGAAAAGAGGGGTTGGGGGTAAGGCAGGAGTGGGTGGGTGGGTAGGGGAGCACCCTCTGAGAGGCAAAGTAGAGGGGTATGGGGCAGGAGATTTCATGGAGGGGAGACCTGGAAATGCAAACAAATAAAAATGAATAATAAATAAAAAATAATAAATAAAAGTAAAAAAACAAAAACATTTATTAAAAAAAAAAAAAAAAAAAAAAAAAAAAGGGGTTGGGGATTTAGCTCAGCGTAGAGTGCTTGCCTAGCAAAGCGCAAGGCCCTAGGTTCCATCCTCAGCTCGAAAAAAAAAAAGAAAAGAAAAGAAAAGAAAAAAATGTTCAGTGAAGAGTACAATGACCTGATTTGAATATTAGAAAATCTTTTAGATTAAAAAATACAAATGTACTCAAATTACTGCCAGGAGGGAATAGAAGTATGAGCCTGCATGTTAACAAGGGTGTCCCAAAAGAATTACTGTAGGGGTTGGGGATTTAGCTCAGTGGTAGAGCGCTTGCCTAGCAAGCGCAAGGCCCTGGGTTCGGTCCTCAGCTCCAAAAAAAAAAGAAAGAAAAAAGAAGATTTACTGCCTGAGTTTGAGGGCAGCCTAGGATGGTACCATCTCCAAAGAAAACCATCTACACGTGCTCCAGCGTCCAATATGTAACTAGACTCCTATAGCCACACACATACAAAAACATGCCACTTATACAAATTCATACCTTAAAGTATATTTATAATGTGCTTAAGGCAATATTTTTGGTGTCATCAAATCTTCTTGTATCACAAATAAATATATACCCTGTTATCCATTAATAAAATCTTTAGCATCTGAGGATTATTAAATTACCCTTCATCTTATCTAAATTAATCTAAATTCTTTACTTTTCCTTAATATATTCAATATTTTGAAGGTTCGAATTCTTTCATTTGTTTGTTGTGAATATGTGGAGGTATGAGGGGGAATGCACATGCATTCACACTGGGGCTGGAAGACTTCAGGTGTCCTTCTCTCTCAACTCTCCACCTTACTCCCTTGAATAAGATACAGGGTCTCTTCATGAGCCTGAAACTAGGCTGGTGGCCAGTGAGCCCCAGCAACCAGCACCAGGGTTAGAAGACCATATGGACATACCCAGCTTTTAAAAATGTGAATGAAGAGTGGGGTTCAGGTCCTCATACTGGAGCAGGAAGCACTTTTCCTTGCTGAGCCATCTCCCCAAGTTCCCTGGAACCTCACATTCTTATATTTGTTAGAAAAACAACTATTTTATATACATTACAAAGGTAGCTAAGAATACTAGTTTAAACTTCAATTATATAAAACAACATGAGAGACATAATACATAAATAAATAATAAAAACACACTAAAATTACCATTCACATATGAATTATATATCAAGGTTCAGTTTCTAGCATTTTAGAGCTGTAAATTCTAGAGCTTAAAACTATTTCATCCTTACCAGGGGACTTTCCTTGTGAGTTGCTTCTTCGCTCTCTGTATCTGGCTGGAGTGGATAAACCTGTGTCTTTACTAGACTTGCTAGCAGGCCCCATTTCTGAAATAAGGAATCCCATTTGTTCTGAAGGTAAGATACTCTCTGGCGGATTGGTCTGGCATTTTATACTGCTATCCACCTAAAATATTAAACACACTTATTATTCTTATACTTAACCCCAAATACCTACTAAAAGTTACCATATATTATCAAAGACAGCCTATTAGAGGGACAGGATCCCACAAACGTGTTTTCTTGCTTAGGAAGGTTATGACCCTTGATAGTGTTACACACTTACACAAATATTCAAGAGTAGGACATACGTTTTCCAGATTCTCAAGCCCTTGAAATGCACGTGACGCAAAATAGTTACTGATGAACAAAGGAAGATGTACCATGATGCTGTCTGTTTTTTTGTTGTTTTTTTTTCTTTTTTCTTTTTTTCGGAGCTGGGGACCGAACCCAGGGCCTTGCGCTTGCTAGGCAAGCGCTCTACCACTGAGCTAAATTCCCAACCCCGATGCTGTCTGTTTAATGACTTGCTATATAGTCAGACATTTTAAACACAGTCAGTGAGAACACCAGGCATCCTGTCACCGTAGTGTTTGTTTAGGCTGACACCATTCCTGGTTGACACTGGGATGTCACAGATATGCATGGCTGGCTGGAAGGTGTCAGCGGGGAATGGACACTATTTTTCTAGTTTTGTTTTCTGTACTAAATATATTACCAAATTGTATATGCTTCATTCTCTATATAATCTATATAAAATTTATCCATCCTCATTTAGAGTTTTTATGGTTCCAAAATTTTCTTTGGAATGTTAAAACCCTTTGCCAAGATGCTCTTTATACTTTTATTTAAAATATAACTACAATATGAAATGAAGCTAAAAGTTAAAATTCATCTTTCAAAAAGAGCTATAATAATCAAGTATATTAAAGAAACCACTGTGTATTTGCAGTTTAAGATATGCAATCCAGTTGTCCACATATAATTATGAAGATACCAAAACGTTTATTTCTATAGGAATACTTAAAATGAGGCATCTTTACTGAAATAATATCATCATAACATATTTTAATGGTCTCAAAAAGGACAACAAATTGATAGAAATCGAAATACACTTAGGATAAGGGTATAACCCAGTAGCACAATGCTTGCCTAGGTAGTGAAATTATATTGGCTGGGCATACCTTTTAGTACAACCAAATACAACAGCTTAACCAGCATGAACGAAGCTCTGTGTCCCACCCTGTTAGTACCGCCCCCGCTCCACCAAAGGCAGGGGGAGTAAGGAAAATGAAAATCTTTATACTTAAATACCATATACATATATTTTAAAAAGAACTACACATAACAAGACCCTAACTAAACAAACAAAATGAATCAGGTATGATGACACATGCCTATTATCGGTCACCTGGGAGGGAGGAGAAGGAAGATACATAGGTCCAAGTTATTCTTGGCTAAAATGTGAATTCCAGGCCAATGTGGACTATATGACCACCCTGGTATGTGTACAGTTATTATAGATTCTCTCATCTTCTTGGACTGAGTATCACACCATCACCTAGGTGGGCCAGGACTTGTGACCCACCTTCCACCTCAGCATCCCAAGGGTTGGGTGACTTTGGATGCACTTTTGATTAACTAGTTTTTGTTTGATTAGTAAGGAATCCGAACCCAGTAAAATCACGAACAGCATTTTGCAATGTTATAAAAAAGTAAGAAATTGGGGCTGGAGAGATGGCTCAGCAGTTAAGAGCACTGCTGCTCTTGCATAGGACCTGGGTTTAATTCCCAGGCTGCCCTTGAACTCACTCTATATAGCTCAGCCTGTCCTCAGACTCCCAGCAATCCTCTTGCTTCCTCCCTTAAGTGCTGAGATATAGGCATGTGCCACCAACCTAAAAGTAGTATTTAGACCCTAGTCAATCAATTTGCCTCTTTAGAGGTTTATTTCAGACTATACCACAATTGGAAAATGGCTAGGGTTAAAGTAATTCTTCTGAGGGTTCTTTTTCTTTGCTTAACCATTAGGACACGATCCCTTTGGAAACCACAATGAAGTGACATTAAATGCAAATAAACCCAAATAACAGCCAGACAGACTTTTCACTAACATCTTTAGCAAAAAACCGTGTAAAGCTGTGAGCTGGTGCTGTGAGCTGGCGCTGTGAGCTCAGCTGGCCCGATCTGCGCTCTTACCTGCGGAGTGCTGAAGGGGAGCCCCTCCTGCACAAGCACTACTGAAGACGGAGGTGAGTTATGGCTTAGCTGCTCCTTCAGTTTGACGTGAGTTTGTTGCATGGTTGCAGATTCCTGCATTGTGCTATTTTCCAAAGGCTGAGCTGTGTGGATGGTATAGATGTACTCAGGTGACTGTGGTAGAGAGCAGGTAATTGCTTGTTCTGTTCCAACCACAAAAGACGTAATGTCTGAGCCTACAGGAGTGAGTGGCTCCAGCTGGCTAGCCTGACTGGTGGAAGATGGGTTGCTGCTGTTTGAATTAGGTAGGATATGCTGGCCTCTGTTAGACTGGGATGATGGACACTGATTCTCAACAGGCTCCACCTTTACCATCTCCAGCTTAGGGGAGGAGTGCAACTCATCTACTATCTGAAAGACAGCCTCTAGATTTACTTCTGTCTTTTTACTGTCATCAGTAGCACTGCAAGGCCAATTAGAAGGCAGAAATTCAACTGGATAGGAAGATTGCATTGGAGGATTCTGGGAAAAGAGAAAATAGTACTGTTTGGATAGAAAATCAAGTATAAAATTAAGGAGGAAAGTAGTAACATTTAAGTTTCTGAATGCTAAATACAGTAAAGTTGAGTACTACACAAGCCTGAAAGTGGACAGGAATGTAGCTCAATGATAGAGCGACACCCGCACACTCAGGCCCTGGGTACCGACATCACAAAAGGAAACAAAGAAAACCACAAGGCTAATAACTTGCTTTTCAGCAGTGGTAGCTTCAAATGTGTTATTAGTAACATTCACTTAATTAGATACCGTACCTCAACCATGTTGAGTTTAGTACAGGAATGGACTGCTAGTTCTCAGGATAGAAACACATGAAGTTAAAAGGTTATAGTACCCAAATTTGTTGACAAAATGCCTATATACTACAATCTTTAATGAAGGCTGACAAAATGTCACTTTTATTTATCATACACTGTTTAAGGAGTAAGGAGATTTTAAACACAAAATGCTCGTAAGTCCATCAATCCTTCTATAAATTCAGGGGAGGCACTAATACTCTATCCCAAATGACTTCTTGAATGCTGGGATAAGGACATATGCTGCTACATCTGGTATTTATTATACTGAAAAAAATCAATGGAATCTTAAATTCTTTGTATCTTCTCATTTTTTAATTGTATGTATATATTTCCATTTTTCTTAGATTAGCATGGATTGTTATTGTGTGCAGTAAGAAGAGTTTATACAAATGTTCAGATAATACATTTAAAATTTGAACGTAAGACATAAACATCAGTATATTTGTAGCATGAACTAAATAAAATAATAAATTTATAAATAAGAACATTTAATTGTAGCTTCAGTATATCCTTTTAGAGAAGATGGACTTAAGGTATCAAGTCTGATGATACTGGCCATCAAAAATGGCCAACAAGACAAATGTGGCTGCTGACATCTGTTACCCAGCATGCAGGAGGCTGAAGGATTGTCATGAACTCAAAGAGAGTTTGGGCTACATAGGAGTTCTAGGAGAACATAAGCTATAGAAGGAGAGAGAGAGAGAAAGAGAGAAAGAGAGAAAGAGAGAGAGAGAGAGAGAGAGAGAGAGAGAGAGAGAGAGGAAGGGGAGGACGAAGAGGAGGAGGAAGAGGAGGAGGAAGAGAAGAGGAGGAAGAGGAGGAGGAGAAGGAGGAAGAAGAAAGAAAGACAGACAGAGGCTAGCTAAATCACCTTTATTGGATTCTACATTCTTTAAACAATGTCTGATTGTCTACTTTCCATGTTTTCTATTTTAAAAAGTGAAAATAAAAAAGCATTTCTTTGGAAGTACCCCAATGCCACTAATAAAAATTTTTTTGGGCTGGTGTTAGTGTTTGTCTAACATGTGAGGTCTTGAGTTCAATCTCCAGTAACCCTCCCCACCACACACGCACAATGCAATGCATACACAAATTATTATCTGAGCAAACAGGCAACTCCACTCTAAGAATTATAGCACTAAGTACATAGTTTTCTGTTTTCTTTCTTTTTTGTCTTGTTTTTGAGACAGGGTCTCTCTGTGTAGCTCTGGCTGTCCTGGAACTCACTCTGTAAACCAGGCCTGCTTTAAACTCAGAGATCCACCTACCTATGCCTTCCAAGAACCTGTTCTTGTTCTAAAACCATCAATTCAAACAGTTATTTATATCAAAAGCAGTTATTTCCTAAGAAATACTGGCAAGATATTTGAAGTACATGTTTATAACGTGCATACTAAGGTTGAAGGGGACCAGTAATTAAATTTCTCATTTTGCATAGTCATGTTCTTCTTACCCTGAAAAAGCCAGAACAATACAATATAAAGTAGTTTTCAGTGGTGATGTAAATATTGCATTTCTCTGCTGCAGAATTTCGTGGCCACTAACCACAAGACTACTCAACAACCCGCATGACTAAGGAGTTTTAATTTTTCATAATGTTTTTCAGTACTGGGGACTAAACCCAGTGCCCTGTGCATGACAAGCAAGTGCTCTGCTTCTAGCCCACCCACATCTATAGCCCAGTAATGTGAAGTTAAAAAGTTACATGTGAGCTGGGTTTGGTGGGATACACACCTGCGGTTCAGCATTAAGGCAGAGACATAAGGATCATGAGTTCAAGACCAATTTTGTTTATATAGCAAGATATTACACCCATCTTAAAAAAGGAAAGCAAAACCCAAACCAAAAAGGCTACAGACACTAATGGCTCCTATATCGGATCACGACAGACAGAATAACACTTAAGCATCCTTTATATCAACCCTCTTTCATTCCAAACTCAGGAAACCAAGCCCATACACCCAGCTTCTCTCTGGCTTCTACTTTGAACATCTGCCAGACTGACATTATTGGGAAGCGAGTGTGAGCAGGATCTTACCTGGAAGTAGTTACAGTGTGCATAGGACGAGGCAGTAGGCGTGACACAGCTGCTGAGGGCATCCATGTGGGTGGAAGGCGAGCAGCACTGAAGCACAGCTGGAGCAGAAGGAAACACAAGCCAGCCGCCAACCAGTTAAACACAGCACTCAAGGCACCGCACTGGGCGCTTTCAACTGCTTTTAGAAAATACGGCCTACAATAAACTTACAACTGTCTATTATTGCTCTTAGAGACAAGATCTTGGTGTAAATCTCTGACTAGCTTTGAACCCCGCGGACCCTCTTGGCACCCTTCCTCTTGTGTTAGGCTTGTAAGTGTGTACTATAACTGCTGTAATAAAGTTTTAAAAGGTTATGGCTATCTTTGTAATTGCCTTTTTATTGTTTTGAGACAGGGTCTCATGCAAACCAGGCTGACCAAAAATTCACTTGTAGCTGAGGGCGACATAAATTCATGATCCTCCTGTCTCCACTTCTCAAGGGCTAGGATTACAGCATGAACTTCTGCACCTACTTCATGCACTGCTGGGGATCAAGCCCAGGGCTCCATGTGTAGGAGGCAGGCACTCTAGCAACTTGCTACACCCCCCGCCAGTAAGTGATTCTTTAGTACTTAAACTTGCTATTTTTCTAACCAAATTTTTATTCTTATTGAAAGTAGTTTCATTTCATTAAAAACAGCAAACTATATTTGTGCTTCCCAAATAATTGTTTCAATTATTTTAACAGCTATTTGAAGATAGAAAGGCTTTAAAAGTAAGATAAATATACTCTCCAATCTACCACTCAAAGATGTGATGGTTTTCTACCAAAAAATATGCAAAAAATATTTTTTTGCCATTTAGATAAATGGTTAGGAATGTGGGTCCTAGTTTAGGCTTGCCTGGTTTTGTAGCCTGGCTCCACAATTCATCATTTTATACATTTGAACATGGTTTGCATTCTATTAAGAATGCAACAACAGAGACAACAACAGAACCTACCTGGTATGGTTAGTTCAAGGAACATAAAGAGTTACTGTGCACAAAACATTTAGGACAGTAATGACAGCATCCAGTATTTTAATGAAAAAATGTTGTGTAACGTTAGGAAACAAACTCAAAAATATATTTTCCAAATCTCTTCTTTGTGGTTAAGACACCGTGAACAGATCAAACTGCACTGGGACAGTTATACTTACAGGTCCAGTCTTAACAGACTGAGTTTTTACCAGAGAAAGCCTATACAGAATGAATGAACATTAGTTACCCACACCATCACGCCTTTGGGTCAGACAGGTGAGATATGTGTGGAATGCTGACCATGCTTAGGGCACAATGGTGGATGCTCCATGTGTATTGTTATCAGATGACAAGCAGATCAACAATAGTTAAAAAGGAAATGCACTAAAACTCAAACAGTAAGAAATTTGCCAACAGTAACAAGCTGGGCAGTCTAACATGAGCTTGTTGTGTACCGAACTTGAGAGAATAAATATGCTGGGAAACAGAGTGCATCCAAGTAACTGTGGAGGATCTTCAGAGTGTCAGAACTGGGGAAAAGGAGTTCTTCCTTCTAGTTATTCCCAAGGAAAACCTACCCCCCCTAGTGGCAGAAAAGACCTAGTCAGGAACTGCAGGGTTTTGTTTCCTCATTGTACTGAGAAGCAACGCTTCACAGAAATAAACCAATGCAAGGATCGCCTTGAGTTCTCTGCTACTTCAGTAGTAGGACTCTACTGTTTACATTTCTGAATAGCTGTTAAACTACTTTCTAAAATAGTTATTGGAGGAATAAAAGTACAATATACCCCAGGGAATGCCATTATAATATGAAGTTGCTAACTGCTTTTAGTGTATAATTAGACGGCACACCGTAAATGCTCGTCAGTGTCCAGTAAGAGATGAGAAATGGAAAACAGAAAGGCTGCCAAGTTACACACCCCAAAGACTCCTGCTTGCCAGGGCAGCCCTACTTCATACATATAGTCAATGAAAAGAACAGAGTGTGGGATTAGCTAGTATGCCAAATAGGCAAAGCTAGGTGCCAAAATCCAAGCTGTGTTTAGTATGTGAAAAATGATGTACTATGCATTATGAAAGCAATGACATTATAAAACCAAGTAGTGTCCTTAGACACTCCTTCTATATCTAGATCTTGCTTTGTCTTCCTGAAGGCAGTGCTCACTAAAGAAATTCAGCTTCATGTATAAGAAAAAACATAAACAAGGCATGGTGGCACACATTTAATCCCAGCCCTTGGGTGGCAGAGATAGGCAGATCTCTGAGTTTAAGGCCAGCCTGATCTACGGAGTGAGTTCCAGGATAGCCAGGGCTACACAAAGAAACCCTGTCTCAAAACAGAACAAAACAACCAAAAAAAAAAAACCAAAAACCCCAAACAACAAAAAAAACAAAAACAAAAGAAAGAAAAAGGAAACAAACTAAACCAAAACAAAAAACTAAAAATAAATAAATGAAAAACTCAAACCCATGTCATATGCAAACAAGAGTAGAAGACATTTAAATTTTTCTCAATAATAAAAATCCAGAATTACTGATTGCCCTCACTAGAGGTGATGCAAACACATTTGCACTTTACGCTATGGAAATCATCCAAACATATAATGTTTCAGACTTGAATCTACTCCAGGACAGCACAGTGTTAATAGTGATAGAATGCCCACTCACATAAATACTCAAAAGAAACAGATGTAGTAATATATTTAATTTCAAGATCAAGTTACTATAGTGAATAAAGCTGTAATATCTCATTTGTGGTGAAGAAAAAGTCACCTGGAATACAGTGCTTTACAACCTTTCAACTTCACAATGGTGTACAAGTGACACGCATTTGGTATAAACCGTATGTTGAAACTATCTGTTCCTCGGCTCATTACCCTGAGATGCTGGGTACCAGCAGTGAGCTTCAGTTCCTAGCATCAGATAACCTATAATGCCCTACTATTAAACTATGAAAATTCTGAATGTTAGGTATACTAAATGAATTTTAGTAAACCTTCAATTTATGACCAGGTTATATAACATGTTGGCATAACTCCATTGTAAGTTGAAGTATATCTGTACACTCAAATAAGTGAAAGTAGAAATCTGAAAAAAAAATTGTTGTTTTTGGCTTTTGAGGCAGGATTCCTTGATGGGGCCTGGGCTGTCCTGGAACTCACTCTATAGACCACACTGGCTTCAATGAGATCCACCTGCCTTTGCCTAGTGAGTTCTGGGATTAAAGGCATGTGTTGGCACCATCTGGTCTGAAAAACATATTTTTAAGTTGGGTATAGTAAAGGAGGAAACCTACCTGGGATACACAGTAATATCCTTTCTCAAACAAAACAAAACAGAAATTCTATATCCATGCTCAGAGTAGCAATAGTTTAAAAATTGGAAGAACTCTAGAATCCTTCAATAGATAAATATTAGTACTTGTATATAATTATTATTCATCTTTAAAAGGGAAAATTTGACACATATTACAAAGTAGATGAACCTTTAAGATATTATGCTGGGGCTGGAGAGATGGCTCAGTGGTTAAGAGGACTGACTGCTCTTCCAGAGGTCCTGAGTTCAATTCCAGCAACCACATGGTGGCTCACAACCATCTGTAATGGGATCTGATGCCCTCTTCTGGTGTGTCTGAAGACAACTACAGTGTACTCATATACATAAAATAAATCTTTTTTAAAAAGATATTATGATAAATTAAATATGCTAGTAACAAAAGGGTAACTATTATATGACTCTATGTGAGTCTTCAATATTCATAGACAGAAAATTAGTGACTGCCAAGGTCAGGAAAAAGGAAGACAAAAGCCATTGCTTAGATAATACAAGTTCACTAGTATGGTGATTGCTTTGGAAATGATGATTTAATGAATATTGTGAATTAGTGACAATGAATTGTACAATTCACAATGACAAATTCACACATTAAATATTATATAATTAACTTATATGAGGTATCCAAAAGAGTCAAATTCACAAACGAGGATGGCAGTCTGCTCAGGGCTGGAAAGAGTTGACATCTAATAGGTCCTGATTTCAGACAGGGGGATGAAAAGGTCTGGGGACGCACAACGGTGATGGTGAATGTAAAAATGACAGGGAAAAGAGTTAAGGTTGGATTATACACACTTTCTTATAAAGATGGCGTGGTTTTGCTCTGTTTTCTGGGAGACAGTTCCCTCTTTTCCATAAGCACAAAGTCGTATCTGAGCACAGTAACAGAACCCTGGAAAATGCATAACTCTATATTCTATATGTGTTTCTGTACATCATGTAAGATTAAAACCCTAAAAACCGAACTTTCGAATGTAAGCAAAATAAATGGTGGAGTACTTACCTAGCATGTGCAGAGACCTAGGCTACATCCAAATACTGACCAAGAACCCAAATAGTGAGAGCTTTGCGAAAGATGACATGTTTCCATTATCTGTGAGTCTGTATGTATCAGTAGTTTATACAATCAATAGATGTAACACAAAATTCAAACACAAAACAAAGCCAACAAGAGTTTTTAAGCCTAGCATGTGGGAGGCACACACAGGCAGACCTCAGTGGGCTCCATGACAGCCAGAGCCACAAGTGAGAGAGAATGATAATTAGTAACCTTTTTTGCCTAAGGACAAATTTAAAAAACAATTTTAAAAAATATTTTGAAATAAAAATATTCCAAAATGTTATGTATCTTGCATTTTTCAAGATTGTATTTTAATTATGTATATATCTTTATGTGGGTTTGTATATGAGTGCAGGTGTCCATGTAGGCCCATGGAGAACACTGGATCCAGGGCCCCTGGAATGACAAATTCACACATTAAATATGACAGGGTCACAGGCAGGGGTTGGGGATTTAGCTCAGTGGTAGAGCACTTGCCCTGGGTTCGGTCCTCAGCTCCAGGCATCACAGGCAGGTATAAACCGAAACTGAGCCATCTGTCCAGGCCCTAAAGCACATGTTTACATAAACTCAGCCTTTATTAGTTACTAGACTCATGTAAGACTGATTTTTTAAATATTTGTGTGTGTGTGTGTGTGTGTGTGTGCGTGTGCATGTGCGTGTGCGCGGGTGTGCTTTCTGAGACAAGGTCTCGTGTAGCCCAGGCTGGTTCTGCACTTCTGAACCTATTGCTGCTACATCTCAAGTGCTGAGATTACAAATGTGTCCTTTCATACTGGCTAAAGTATTTTATCATCTACATGTAAGCAGTTTTTCAATTTTTATAAAACCTGTTCAAGGATATTATTCAGTTTTGGCCCAAACTCTTATTGTTTCCCTCTGGAATGAGAAATTGGGAAATATGATAACCCATCGAAGACCGTATTAGATGACTAAATGAAAAGCTGGGACTAGAACTGGTCCACTCTACTCAACAAATGCTGTCAAGGGCCCATTATGATCAAGGACTCTGCTGGGAGGACAAGGTACTGAAGCACAGTAAAGCAGTCACTACCCAGAGCCCCCGCTTGGCTTTCCTCATTGGGCTAGGATAAGCTATTAATTTAGAACAGTCCCATAAACACCATTGGCAATATAATATCAACCTCTTCCTTATCCACCCTACCTGAGAAGAGCTAACTTTGGCAGGGAGAAATACCAGGATTCCCTTAAAATAAGACAAAACAGCAAAGAAAACACACACACACACACACACACACACACACACACACACACACACACACGGTGAGGGGCTGGGGAGAGGCCTTTCCTAAGAAGGTAGGTAGACAGAAAACACAGCATTCAGGCAGGCTAGCTTCCTTGCAGTCTGCTCCTTACTAGCTGTACTTCAGCTTCCCCATCTATAAGATGACAAAAACCTATCTTATAACAAGGAAAGTCTGAAAATTAAGTGAATTAATATTTGGAAAGTCCTTAAAACAGTGTCTGGTCATAGTAATTACTATTTAAATACTCATTTTAAAATCAGATTAAAGACAGTTATAATTTGTTAATTGCTACTTTGACCTTAAAAATATAACTCTGGGGACTGAAGAGAAGGGTCAGTGGTAAGGCAGTTTGAACAGAAGCGTGAGAACCAGAGTGTGGATCTTTAGTACTCATATACACGCCAGACAATCATGAGGCAGAAACAAGCTGGCCTGGGCACTATGACTAACTGTGCTAGCCAAACCATGGGGATACTCTGCCTCAGTAAAAAAAAAAAAAAAAAAAAAAAAATATATATATATATATATATATATATATATAATACTAGATAAAATATTTTGTCTTTGATTTTAAAAATGTGAAGAAAACTAGTGCTTCAAAGGAGGGCAGATATAAAAGTCACTCCAATGATCAATCTGTGTCTTGTTTTGAGACAGTGTTTCTCTGTGAAGCCCTGGCTGGTCTGGAACTCAGAGACCTGCCTGCCTCTACTTCCCAGCCAACAGGATTTAAGGAGAGGACTATTTTGATAGCCAGCCTGATGGCACCTTTTTTTTTTTTAGTTTTTGGATTCCAAATTTCAACTACAGAAATTAATCATTTATTAAATTAAAATTCAAATTTGGGTAGCCATAAAGCCATAAATTAAGAGGGCAAATCCAAGTGTTTTGTTTTTGTTGTTGTTGTTTACCTTAATTATTTAATTGAGTAATTAATTAATTTTGAAATAAAGTCTTAAAATACAGTCCTGCTGTCCTGGACTTTACTATGTAGAGCAAGCTTGGCTTTGAACTCAGAGATCTGACTGCCTCTGCCCTCTGAAAGCTAGGGTTAAAAGCACCCAGCTTTCCCCATCTGCCCACAGAAATCAGAAAAGGGTACCAGAACTCCTAGAATAGGAATTATAAATGACTGTGAGCCATCATTTGGAAGGTGGGAACTGAACCCAGGTCTTCCGCAAGAGCAGCCAGTGATCCTAACCATTAAGCCATCTATCCCTCCAGTGCCCCACAACTATCTTTAGATAAAATTTATTGTTTTCTATTAAAATTTTATTTAAATCTTGGATCACAAGAGTTTGTTTTGAAGGAACTGAAATATGACAACAATTTTCGGTTAGTCTTTTTGTTATGACCTAAGTGGATGTGGTAGGGATTGTCTTGCCTTTCAGTAGTAACGGCTGACTTAACTTAGAGAAGGCTGTGTTCATCATGCTGTTAATAGATGCTCACTAAATACTGACTGCTCAGCATTTCGTGTCCTGTTTGGAGACTCAGCAATTGCACAGTGTTCTCCATGCAGTCTCTTTTCCACAGCTTATCTAACAATGCAGCTCTGTTTATAGTTATACAGTCCTTCAGAACGGCCACTGGAGTTTCACTTGCTTCATGCCATGCGTTAGAAGCCAGCACAAGCACTTCTCAGCCTTTTGGCTAAGACAAAATACAGAAGCTGCCATGACTATTTCCCCCCATATTCTGAGAAACTTTATAGACATTTCAAATTATCCTTCCTAAATGATGACAAAACAAAACCCAAACAACACAATGTGACGTAAACTACCCCAACAACAGGAGCTCTTACTATTGCTTCTGTGTGTGTGTGTGTGTGTGTGTGTGTGTGTGTGTGTGTGTGTGTGTGTTCTTTGGTCTTTAGTGCTGGGGTTGGAGCCAGGGCTATGCATGCTAGGCAAGAGCCCCATCACTAAGCTACAGTCTCACTTCCTTCTTGTTTCTTTAAAAAATGTCTCTGTCCACATTCTTGCATTCTTGGCATCTTGCAGACAAGTAGTAACTTACAAAGTCATAATCCAGCTAAAATAGTTTTTTGTTGCTTTTGTTTTGTTTTGTCTTTGTTTTTTTGAGACAGAGATTTTCTATGTATCCTTAGCTGTCCTAGAACCTGCTCTGGGGACCAGGCTGGCCTCGATCTCCCTATCCTGGGGTTAAACGTGTACATTACCATGCCTGTCTTGAAAATAGACTATTTTTAATAATACCCCAAATTAATAATTTAACAAATATGACTTCTCCAAAGAATGATTACTATTAACCACTAGTAACACTAACAAGTAATCTATAAGAAGGTCTTATAGAATACAAAACCAGGAGTTTTGATGAAGGTTGCATAGAACTCCAAGTATACTTTCCAATTAAAAAAAAAACTTTCAGATTATATTCATCTGTTCCTTAGGTTGCAGGAATATAGCACTCAAGCCACCATGCCTAGTAGACGACCCATAGGAAAATGCCCTTGGAACTCCAAATGGAAAGATAAGGTCCTTTTCTACCCTTTTTTGCATAATCCAAATTTCAACTCCCCAAAAGCTTTTCTAAAACACTTTTAGATTTATTTTAAAGTATACAAATATTTTTGCCTGCATGTGTGTCCGTGCGCTACATTCATGTTTGGTGCCAGTGGAGGTCAAAAGAGGGTGTCCAATCCTCTGTGTCTGGAGTTACAGATGGTTGTGGACCACCATGTGGGTGCTGGGAATTGAACTCAAGTCCACTTCAAAAGCAGCCGGTGCTCTTAACCACCGGAACCTGTCCCCAGATCCTCAAGAAGCTTCTAAGTCTTAGTATTAGAAATGGAAATATTAGTGCTGAGTAACTCCTTAGTTATTTGGGTTGTGTAATATCTAAGTCTTAGTATTAGAAATGGAAATATTAGTGCTGAGTAACTCCTTAGTTATTTGGGTTGTGTAATATAAAATTATGAAGAAGACAGGGCTGAATGGGGTGGCGTATGCCTTTAATTCCAGCATCCAGGAGGCAGAAGCATGCTGACCCGTGAGTTCACAGCCAGTGTGGTGTACAAAATGAGTTCTAGGACAGCCAAGATGACACAGAGACCTAATTTCCAACAATATATAAGCCGGGCATGGTGGCACCTGCCTTTAATCCCAGTACTGGGAAGCAGAGGCAGACAGATTCTGTGAGACCAGCCTGGTCTACAGAGTTCAAGGACAGCCAGGGCTACACAGAGAAACAAAAAACAAAACCAAAATATACTACCTACCTACACATACATTATGCATACACATAATCCAGCTAAAATAACTTAGCTAGCAATGCTTATTTATTAAAACACTAGATTAAATTTACAGTCAGTAGATAAGAGCCAGTTCATTCATGTTTATAAGTAAGTACATTACTAAACTCAGGATATGATCTAGTTGTCAAAGATAATTACTGTTAAAAAGAAAATAAAAGTAAACATCTTTAAAAGAAAAAATATTGGATTAAACTCACCAGTAACAAAAACCTACTTGTTGCTATATTTAAGACAGACAGCTTATAAACATGAATTTAGCCATCTTCTACTCTTAAAGATTGCACAGACTGTTTTCCTCAAAGAAGTAGCTGCAAATCTGGAAAATATTAGAGCTTAATCATTTTCTATATAAGATTGTACGTTTAAAATTTTTCTAATGGGAAAAATGGAACTCTGGATTCTCTTCAGACCATGTAAATTTTTCAGCTTAGTATTACTAATAGGCAAAGTGATGAACTCATCCTTACTCTGCTCATTCTCAGCTCCATGACCAGAGAGAGTCGCCTTAACTCTAAACATCCACACTGGACTCTGTGCAGATGCTTAGTGAGAACAGAGCACTGCCTTTGAAATGTGCACTAGGTAAACTCGAGGACTATTATAAAACACATTTAGATGTTAACAGTTAGAAAACAATCACATCACAAACACAGGTCACCACATTTACAACTTGTAAATTCCTTCTCTAGTTCATATTCCCTTTGCTTTGTCAAATCTTCCCTAGAAAAACGGCTTAGCAAACATCTTACAGAGGTTCTTTCTAGATCTGCAAAAATGATAGAAATGCTCCCCCTAGGCCCTTCATCAAAACAGAGAAATGCCCCCTTCCTTCTCTTTCTGGTCTTCTCTGAAAGCTCTGACCCTTGTCTCACTCTGCAGGCTTGTCCGACCCACAGCCATGGGCCACACACAGCCCAGGGTAGTTATGAATGACGCTAAACACGAAACTACAGACATACCTAAGGCATTATGAGAATTTTTGTAACTTTTTAACTTGATTGTGTGGTTATTGAGGGTGAACTTCGTCTTGATGTCAAAGCACTGGACAAGCTTGGAACCGTGCATGAGGAAACGCACCACTGCCAGTGTTTCTACCAAATAAAATGCTATGCAAGTGAAGTCATGAAAACACTGCATTTTTCTCTGAGAAGCAAAGGCAGTGTTAACTGATGGAAAGAATCCCAGTGTCCTGGGATCTACAGCTTGTCTTCATGTCCTTGGATGAAGTCACAGCTCCCGCTGTCAGGTTCTAGCCTGTACTCCTGAGTGCAGGCCTCCAGCACTCGCCACACCGAAGGCGTTGATTTTCAAAGAGCATGTGTTCTTATGAAGCTTATTGAAATGCTAAAGAGATCTGATTGCGGTAATCTCATTTGTGAAATAAAAAAACATATCTTAACAATAAACTAAAGTAAGCATTACAATAATTGTGGAGTAAGAGTAAGGTCCAGGGTAGGCGCCAGAGCTTAGCTTCACAACTACAATACACTTGGAGGATGGAGAATTTTCATTTCACTGAAAATACACACTTTTATGTGGTGACAGATTCTCAAAATCCTTAAGAACAGATGAAACTTTCTATGTATTGTACACGCAAGGTTTATGTGAATTAGGCGTAGTAGCGGGAGAGGTATGGATGGGAGTGCGAGCACAGGTGCTAGTCAAAGCCAGAGGCAGTGGATCCCTGGAGCTCAAGTTACAGGCAGTCACGAGTCATCTGACATGGGCACTACCATCCTCTGCAAGAATGGTATATGCTCTTACCCCCTGAGCCATCTCTCCAGCCCCTGATAATCATATATTGTTTAAAAATGCCTCGTTAAGAAGTCGTTGACATTTTAAAACTGCATATTCCTATTTGTTACGCAAACAAAGATTAAAATGCGATAAAAATATAAATGTCCTTATAAACTACGGTTATAGAAGCAGTGAACTCGAATGTCTCCTACCTGTTGGATAGTAGGCTTGGGAGTACTGCGCTGAGGGTGTGTAGTTACTATATTTTTGGGAGGAGCTGACCATTGTTTGAGGACCTTGTTGAACGTGTACAGATGTGGCGCTGGGCTGCAGCGTATAAGTAACCTCGGTTGGAAATCTCTGTAGTACAGGAAATGGAACCCCTTTATCTGAAAAAGTGGGAGACGTCTCCACTTGTCCAGGGTGCATTCCAAGGGAGTTCTGCCATGTTCTAGGAGGAATCGGGGTACGATCTAAACCTTTCAGAGGGAAAGTGCTGTGGTTGTGGGATGAAGTTGATACGTAGGAATAAGGAGACAAATTATCTCGCCGGAATGACCGGTGAAATTGTCCTACAGCCACTGGTCCTGCATAAAAGAGGAAGAACACATTTACAAACTTTACAATACACCATCAGACAGTAAAACCAAAGGTCAAAAAAACTGTTCACCTATCAGATTCTTTTTAACACAATGGAATTTCAAATTCAGCAAAAACAAATTTAGAATATGGTGCTGGAAGACCAAGCAGCTCTTGGTATTTAACAGGAGGCCAGAGTAAGGTGGCCATAGCTACATGACACTCAAACTAGGAGTTTCCAGGCAGCCACGTACCACTCTACTACACAGATAATCCATAATGGAAATAATTCATAACTCGAGCCACAGAGATACCGTGCCCTTTATCCCCCTTTCAATGACTGTTTTATTTCTTTATGGCAATGATTAAGTCACTATTTCCTTGTTGTTTGAGTGTGCCTGCTACAGCACGTGTGTGGCTGTCAGGATGGTTTCTGGACTTAGTTCTCCCCACCTCCCAGCGGGTTCTGGGGGTAGGGTTCAGCATCTTTACCCTGAGCCATCTCACTGGTCCCTTTATTTATTTATTTTACATTTATTTATGTAGCTAATTTTTTGGAAACAGTCTTGCTATGTTGCTCTGACCAGGCCTGATTGTTCACTACATAGCCCAGGTTCTAACTTGAAGCCCTGAAGCATTGTCCTGCCTCAGCCAACTGAGTGCAAGGATCAAAGGCCTGTGCCACAACACTCAGCTTAAAAACAACCCTTGTATTAAAGTCAGGGTGAAAACTCTCATCCAGTTCTCGTCGTCTTCTCAATCAATCAAGTGGTCACTTTCCGTGAGGCTTTTGGTTCGGTTGTTTTTTCTTTGCAGGTCTGGGGATCAGCCAAGGGTTTTGCATAGCACTTGATCCAGTGAGCTATACTGCAAGCCCTGCATTTTTATTTTCCTTTAGTCCCTAATAGAGACCTTTCCCAGGTACCAAACACTGACTTGCACATGTGTCATAGGAAGCAATGATTAAACCTTTAGATACCTAGTCTCAGAGACTCTGACACAGCTTTTTTTTTAAAAAAAAAAATCTAACCAGATAGGAAAAAAATGAGGAAAAAAAAGGACAAAAGTATATAATTTAAACATGATAGCTATAAATATTATAGCCTGGATTTACTTTAAGGATTGCAATTCTTAAATATAAAATAATTAAACTAATTTATTCAAAAGGAGAATATTACCTATTGGTTACATGTGTTGTTCACAATTTCCTTTCAACATGTTTTACTAAACTAATCATTAATTTATTAAGCTAGTCTTTATTAAACAGAGGCAAAACTTAATTTATGTGTGACTTTAGTGTCAAGCTACATGTTGAAAGATGTCACTCAAATATCTACCCATTCAAAGTATAAAGCACTCAACACTTTGCATGTCTCCTATTCTATTTCTATGGCAATCAATTTCCTTAGCAAATAAAGCCTTAACACAAAGTATAAGGAAATACATGCGTGAATACTAACAATACAAATTCTGGAGCCTGAAAAATCAAGGACTCTATTTAATGGAGAAAAAAATTGCAAATTCAGAAGCACAAAGAACAGCCTTTATGACATTGCTTGCCTACCAGTTTCTAACATTCATATTCCTTGAACTTACCACCAACAATCTGGTTTTCCTAAGGAAACTGGTACTTTTCCCAACAGTTGTTTCTGAGAATACCAACTACCATGTCCCCTACTTGATTTCTCTACATATAGCTCATTTAACCTACTGAACTCTTCAGGGATAGGCTGTTAAATCTCTAGTTGGTTTCCAAAAATGTAGTTTAGATCTGAATTAAAAAAATAAGTTCTGCTTCTCCAGTGATCAACTGAGTGATGGGTAATTACCTATTTTAGCTGCTGAAAATAAAAGAATACTGTCAGGGCTGGAGGCCACGCCTCACTGAGGAGCTGTCCACAGTTGCTGGCTTCTGGGAAAAGGAGAGTCCATTTTCTTTAAGGGTGTGGCCCCTAATGGGTCAACCATGCTCCAGTGGATGGCCCACACCCAGGAGTACATGGGCAGTATAAATTAGTCTCGGTTTTTAATATATATACACACACACACACACATATATATATATACATATATATATATATATATATATATATATATATATATATATAAAAGAGGACATGAACTTATGAACTTGATGGGTGTGGATGTGGAAGAAGTTAGAGGGAAGAGTGAGGGATGAATATGATCAAAATACATTGTACGAAATATTCAAAGAATTCATAAAAACAGGTTCAAAACAGTTGTGTGGGGGGTGAGAAAAGATCATTAATTTGTCTCATAAAGAACTAAGACATAATTAGTTCTTTATTGTTCTTTTAAGGACTGGGTAATAGGACTCTCTCTGACCAACTTTATAAACTACCACATTCATATCTTCAGAATATCTTTAAGGTATATTTGGCAATGTTTGAATTTAGAATTCTGGAAATATAGGCCATGATGAGTTTTTGTCTTTAAAGATTCTGTTCCTTTTATGGAAATGAAATCAAACTAATCATCCATCAACAATCCCAAATTTTGCTTATGGAGAGCCTATGGTATCCATACAAGACTTTAAACTCATACTTCCCAGAATTTAACTTCATTTGACCATTATAACAAATATTAGAAGTTGTCAGTGCACAGGTCCAAAAAAAAAAAAAAAGTTGTCAGTGGAAAAATTAACATAAATGAACTAACAAAAAAAAATGAAGACAAAAAAAGACAGAATGTTCACACTTTTTATCAAGTATATTCTTGACTTAGTAGATCTAAATAAAAGAAGGCTAAGTCCTAAAACAGACTATTCTACAATTAAGGACGATATGGAAGGTAGGAAGCAGCACTCATATAAATGAGGCAAGTTGAAGTAGAATAAAAAAATTAGGCATGGGAAGCCAGGCAAGGTAGTACATGGCTATAATTTCAGTTTTGGGAGGCTGAGTTAAAAAAAAGTCAGGATCAATCCAACTACACAGCAAGACCTGTGACCAAAAAATTAAAACAGAAAAACAAAAAACCCAAAACGAGAGGTGAGGAAAAGTAGAAGGGCCAAAGACCTTTGAACATAAAAGCAAACGAATTGCAACAGTGTTTCTGAACTTAGCAGCAGAATCACATTACCCCTGAACGAGCAACACAATTGCCTTCTGAGCTAAGTCTGTGCTGCAGGCAATCCTAACCGCCTCTGCACAGGACAACAGGAAGGGAGATGGGAGATGCATGAAGACACACATCCTACACAAACACTGAAGAGGTATGAGTTCTTTTCAACAACCTTTAAACTGCTTAAATAAGCTGGACACTGTCCTTATGAATACAACGGGAAAAATAAAATAACAAAAGAGGATTCACTGGGTAAAGGAACTTGTCACCAAGCCTGATGACTCCAGTTTGATCCCAGTAGAAGAGAACAGACTCGAAACAAGTTGTCCTTTGACCTCCACACACATGCCATACCTCAAGAGCATGTGTGTGCACGTATACACAAATAAGTAAATATACGTAATTTTAAACGCCAACGAAAAGAATACAACTGGTTTAAGACAGGTAGAGGGAAAGATGAAAGAGAACGGCTATTCCCTGTCTTTTCTCCTTATGCCCCCTAGAAATAAGGCTTGAAAAACAAAACAAGATAAACAAACAACCCAAGCTAGAGATTCCCCTGAACACACATTCTGTAGGATTGTCTCCATGGTCTTTCTCCACACAATTCCTCAGCCAAATCAAGGGCCACTGCCCTGAGGTAGCTCACTATTCCTTTAGAATGCCTTTAGAACATTCCTGTGCCAGTCATTTTCCCAGCTTGTTACTAGAACTTTAACCTAGTTCCTTATCTTCTAAACTCCACAGACAGAAAACCAGGGCCCTTCTCTTCCAGATTCCAAACACAGCACTGCCTGCTTCAGTACTGGGCCTAGATTAAACTGGCCATAGTGTTATTTGCACATTTACATTTTCCCCATACTTCAAAGTCTGAAAATTGTTTCTATTACTCTTCTGTGCGAAGGTGAAAAGAAATCCAGCTTCCTGTTGCTTTCTTGGTACAGCTGTCTATTGTGACCTCCATATAGAGCAAGGGGACACCGTCACCCTCACCTGTGTAAAGGTGCAGACTGGCACTTCAAATCAAGCTCATGAAATAACTGTGACCACAGGTTTCGTAACTTTTCATTGAATATTTACACAGTTCCCCCTCCCCCTCCCCTGATCTGGAATGACCAGGAGTTGTGAAAGCCCAATAAATTATAAATGTATGCATTTTAAAATTCTTTTAAACTAAGCCTTGACATCTGGTCTTTGTTTCGTTTTTAGCCATTTTGCTTTATGTTTGTCCAACCACAACATCTCAAGTAAGGCATCAAAATTCCAAGTATTAGTGAATTGGTTCTACTCTACACTGGATCAAAGCTTGCCCCTTAGATTATGTATAAACAGTGTCTACAGCTCTATTCATGTCAATGGGTGGAAGGTGACGTGTCCCAGAACAATCGTGCACTCCAGGGACCTGTTCCTCTTTTCCTTGGTTGGGTAAATAATGCCTTAAGTTTTCTTGGTGGTGACATTGTTCCTTTGCACCAAACCTGTAGCGTGCCTGTTCTTGTGACTGTGGGACAATGGAGGCCTCTCCTACCCAGTGCTTTGATAAAAACAGTGGAGAGACTAGGTACTGGTAATTGATTCAAGAGGTCTGGGAGTAGGTTAGCTCTTGGGGCTCACTCTATTTTTTTTTGGAGAAGAGTGGAGAGCAAGCCTAAAGCCCAAGTCCTTTTAGCAGCTAAAACCAGATAAGGGAGACGCTTATGGACTCTTGCCAAAGGAAATGCAAGTGCTAGTGAGGATGATGTGACCTAGTCTTGGGGTTGTGCAGAACCGGTGTTCATTCCCTGCTGCCCACGTGCTTGATGGAGAGCGAGGATCCAGGCGGCACACACTCACCATGCTGCTCTGGCCGGGGCCCAGCGGGCTGGGGCGGCGGGTCCTGATGCTGCAGCGGGGAGGTAGAAGCTGAGGCCGAAGCAGAGGCTGACGTGATGAGGAGCCGCTGGAAGCGGTTGGGCGGGCGACAGGGCACCTCCAGTCCGGCCGCCAGCTTGGCCTTGTTGGCGCTGGTGAGCCTCTTGAGGTGAACGAGCAGCTGAGGCTGGTCGCGGCGGAAGTGCGGGCTGTGGAAGTGGTGGAGTGGCCCGTCGCCCGCCGGCCCGCCAGCCCCAGGCCCGGGCCCGGGCCCCGCCGCCCCTGGCCCACCCAGCACCACCTTGCGGAAGCCGTAGAGGTTGAGCTGGCGGATGAAGCTGGTGAAGTTGGTGGTTTTGAAGAGCTCGGGCTCGCCCCGGCGCCCGGCGCCGCTGCCGCCGCCCCCCGCCGCTGCTCCTGGCTCCCCCCGCGCCCCGCACCCGGGCCGGGCGGGCTGAGCAGCTTCGGCCTCGAAGAGCGGCTGGTCGATGAGCAGCCCCTCGCCGCGGCCGTCCCAGCGGATGGAGCGGTACCGAGGGCTGTTCACCAGCCGCCACAGCTTGGCGGGGAAGTTGTTGGGGTTGATGGGGGTGGACAGCAGCGCCTCCTCCATCGCCCGCCCGGGCCCTGGGCCTCGCCCCGCCGAGCCTGGCTCTCCCACCGTTCTCGATCCCCCGGGCCTTCGCTGCGCCCTGCCCCCTCCTGCCAGCGCCCGGCCGCCGAGGCCCGGACCGTTGGCGCACGAGTCCCGGCACGCCCTCTGTGTGGCCAATGGGGCCTCGAGTTCCCGCCGCGTGGTGGCCGACGGGGCGCGAGCCCGCCCTCCCCCTCGGTGGGGTGCACGCTTTCGACGGCGGCGGGGACACTGCGACACAAGGCTACCTTCGCGTGCCTTCCAGAACCGGCCCCTCTCCGTCTGGTCCCCAGAGGGCAGCACACCAGGGAACTGTGGTTCCTGAGGAGAAAGCGGCCGGGTTTACCTAGGCAAACTCTGAGGGGCTCCAGTAGGGCAGGGCGGCCAGCGGGGATTCAGAACGCAGAGTGCGCTCAGGCGATACGCAGCTAATGGTTCCTGAGAACAGAGGAGCCCACTCCAGTCTTCCCTAACAGTCGAACTGCTGCTCTCTTCAAATAAAAATGACGGGGTTTGGGGGCTGGGGGTAGGTACAGTAACCGTAGCACATGAACTTATTCATTGTGTATATAGTAGCATAGTTACACCTTTAAAAAAAAACTTGAATTCAAATTAGATGAGACCCCGCAGTACCTGGCAGAAGGGAATAAAGAAATAGATTTGTGCTTAATGACCAGCTGTGATCTCCCAGACAAGAAAAAAATGAATCTCACTTTTGAAAGGGGACAGAATCTTAACAAAATAAATTCCTTTCGCAACAAACCCGAAATACAGGAGAGGCTGCCAATGAGTGACCAGTTTGTTTTGGTTTTGCTAAAACCCAGCCTGGACCTCAAACTCGCCTTAATCCTCCTGCCTCTAGCTCCCAGTGTACAAGGCTAGGAATCTAGTCCAGTGGCGGAATGCTTTGTCCGTTAAGCTAGATTCAATCCCAACACCAGTAAGAAAAAGACCCAACAAAGCAGCACTAATATAGAGATTTTATTTGAACTGTATTGAGTTCTTACAGCACATTGCATGTGTATCACAACGCAACTGCACAGTTTGGATATTTGGCCGCATCATGTCACTTACACCCACATCAGCTCTGAAAGGGTGAACACATCTGAGCCAGAAGCCCAGTCTCTCCAGGCCATGCAATCTGTTCACTGATGGGACAGTCCCTCAAAACAGTCACACAAAGTAGACAGATACAGTCTCCCCGAATGTTCCCGATCCCCCTGAAAACAGAGTGAAGTGCAATGAAAACTGGTAATTAAAAAGCCACTTGGGACTGGCAGTAACATTTAATGATTGAGAAAATGCTTAAAATAATTTTATGTATCAGAGACAAACTGCTTGTCACTCTTTCATTGATCTTAGGAATTTACAGACACAAAAATCTCCATTATCCAGCTCCATTAAAATGAGAAGAAAAAATGTGCTAGGTTGACCTAAATATGCCAAAACTTTTTAGGTTACATCCATGGCAAGTATAAAAGGAGCACAGAGGCTTTGCTGTAGAACTGAAGAAAAGGTCAGGAGAAACAATTCCTATTCTAAATGCAGGTTCTGGTTAGTCTGGAATGAAAAAGTGGTTTCTAGAAAGCAACATGACAGTAGCAGGTGAGAAAGACAGCAGCTGCGGCTTTAACAGAGTGGGCAGCGTATCTTCTCTATATTAGTGCAGTAAGGAGAATGTAGCTAGGAAGTCCTATGAGCCAAGGAGACTGTATCTGTCCCAACCACAGTACATGGCTGTATTACTGTATCTTTTGGTTAAGTGCCACTGGTACATAGTAAGATGAAAAACAATCTAAATAAAACAGAATAAAGTGTTTGGTCCAAATGGACACATCCTCACTCCCAATTTTGGTATCAAGGCTTTCTTCCTTCTGTTTGGGTTCCATTGTTAAGTGCACAGAAATAGACAGCAGCATTTGTACTGAAACCCTCACATACCAAGTAGCATATGCTAGGAGGTAAAAACCAAATGCTATATTCTACCCTCGAGGTGTCAAGTGTTCAGGATAAGAAGCAGTGTGACCCAGAGGAGGCAGCGGCCAAGGGAAAGACAACATGGGGGAAGTGGGCAGTGGAACAACAAAATCCTTTATTTTCATGCCAGGAGAGGATCAAGGTGTAGCTCCCATGTTAGCACCAGGACAACTAGGAAAAGTCAGGTGCAAAGGGTAGGGCACAATCAGCAGAATTCACAAGGATAATCTTGCTTTTCCCTTCTCATTCTTCACAGTGCGTACCTCAAGAGCAGCCACTACATAATAGTGACAACTGCCCTCACAGCTCAGAACTGATTCTCACAAAACTAAGCATCGCCAGAGTTTTTCTGTTTCCAAAAGTGTCTTAATCCTCAGAACTGTCCCTCTGAAACTGAATATTCACTGATGCTAGCCAACGAGCCAGATGAAAAATGCATCCAAACCTCTATTTGCCAAACCAGTCTTAGTCTTTGAACCAAACTCCACAGAAGACAGTGCTAATCAACTAGAGGGAGTGCCTCTAAAGACTGAGCCTTCATGCACAGACACAGAGCACAGAGGTACAGAAGAGAGTTCAACTCAAATAGGATGGGAATTCCTATCTCGTCTACTATGATCTGCTCTTTGCAGGCAGAGGAGATGGGTCCCACTGTGACTTGGAGTCTGGTTACCAGTTTGCCTTCCTATTGCTGTTTGAGCACTGTGCACCAGGCAGAATTTCTGAATCATCATCTCGGGACCTCCAGGAGAGAGAAGCTGGAGTCACCAACTCAGTGTGAAGCTTCCAGACTCTGGGTCTGGATCAGGACCATTACCCCAAAGTGAGGGTCTCTCTGGTAGAAAAATCTCCTGCCAAATTCAAATTCCTCTGCTCCGGTCACATGGTACCAAGGAGGATTTCTCAAGACGGTATCTTTGAGCTCTGTGTTCATGAGCCATACCAAGGAACCTTCCAGACTACACCTGAAGCAGATCCTCCCTTCAAACCTGCTAAAAATGGACAGATCATCTCCTCTGGCATTCAACTGGAAGCCGTAGCAATGGGTTTCTTCAGATGTTGGCTCATGAGTTCCCTGGCACGAGATACTTGAATGTGTTCGTAACATGAGTTACAGACGAGAACTGGGTCATAGAGTTGCTGATCGGGAATGGGCAGCTTAAGGTGGCAGCATCCAGCACAAAATACGTTCCCACAATTTCTGCCAAAGTACAAAGAGGGAGGAGCTTGTCAGAAATATCCATGTTTTGAGAATGAATAATAGTCTAAAAGGGTATTCATAAATAAAAAAATTATTGGATATAAACAAAAATACTAAGATATTTCCATTTTCAAATTAATTTACTTCTATACAAAAACCCTACATTATGAATAAGAATGAGGAGGTGCAACAAAACAAAAAACCCATCTTACCTGCAATGATGCCTTCGTTTGGCCAACCAGAATTCACAGTCACAGTTATAGCAGTGTGATGCCATATGGTCTGGAACCCAGCGAGTCACCTACCAGAAGGCACAAAGGAAAAGTATAGGTCCATGTCCAAAGAGGAGAACAACACTGTGATCCGGAAAGTAGCCCAAGGGAGAATGACCAGGATGGTTTTTATGACTGGTCACTACTTGCCTACAATGATGGTATTTATCTGGGGGGGAGAGTTCAGGCCACAGTACGTCATTCCTCTCTGAGAAAGATAACCCACTGGCTTGCACGAAGTACCCACTACACATCTGCCTCACACACATACCTCAGTCTCCTTCTTATCAACAGGTTCCCAGCTTGCTTCTGAAAGGCAGTCCTCACTGTGATCAGAGCCAAAGTCTTCAGTGTCACTGCCATCTGACTCCTTTAAACACGTCTGCAGTGTAGGCAAAGACCAACATTACCCCCCTCATTACTCGCCACTCACAGCCTTCCTTGTTACACCCTAGCTAAGTGTTGGCAAACTGTGGCCCAGATGCCAAATCTACCCTGTTTTCCTAAATCAAGTTTGACTGGAGCATGGCTATAGTCATTCATTTATATACTCTCTATGGCTGCTTTTGTGTAACAATGGCCACACAATAGCTGCCTTATAGGCAGTCTGACCCACACAACCTAGAAATGTTTACCATACGCCTTTACAAAAGTTAGTTCAGTATCTAAAGCATCACCTGAACAGTAAGAAGCTGTTAGTTCTGTCTATTCTCTCAGCAGGCAATGAAAGCACTTGAATGGATTGAAGGGAAGTATCCACGAGAACAGCAAAGGGCAAGATAGCTCCTAGAAGCTCCCTGAAGACTACAATGCCAGAGTCTAAAACAGCTAGGACAGTAAAGCCTAAACGTTCTTGCTATCCCTCACCTGGACTGTTTTAAAACATCCCAACCAAGCCAGGAATAGGGACACATGCCTTTAATCCCAACACTTGGGAGGCAGAAGCTCCAGATCTCTGTATAATCAAGACCAGCCTGGTCTACACAGAGAGTTGTAGGACAGATAATGCTACATAGAGGAAGCCTGTCTCGAATAAATAAATAAAAAGCCCTAGCCAGTCACCTAATCTGGGTCTCACTTGACTCATCAAAAGGTACTCAAGCTGATCCTCCATCAGCTCTTCATTGTTACTACCTGTCTCCCTTACAATCCCAGCACATAATGTGCTGCCCATGTACATACATTCACGCCCACACACGCCCCACCCCTTTGTTAAGTCACGTCACTGGAGCACCTACTGCCTCCATGCTTCTGAAAAGGCTATTTCCTTCTCACTGTCTACCTGGCTAACTGTCACACATCCTTCAGCACTCAGCTTAAGCAAATCTTCCCAGGAGAGCCTTCCTTGCCTATCTGATCCTAACACTCAGAAAAACCGTTGTTTACTCGTCTTTCATCACCATGGGGGTGCCTAACTCAATGACAAACAAAGTACCCAACGAGTGCTAATGGACAGGTGGGACTTGGTGAATACTTACAAAGTCATCCTCATAGTCCATGGGGGGCTCTGCTGGAGGGGCACAGCAGTGGCGAATGTCTAGCCTCATCTGAAGCTCTCGAACCTGTCGACGTAGCTGTTCTACCTCTTGCTTGTACCCTGCTTCGATCTGCCGTAACCTATGTTGGATCACATCCGTGGGAAAGGGGAGTCCATCATCATCCAGGTAGAGAGGAGGCACTGGAGAAGGGCAGCTCAGAAGAGAAGGCTTTGTGCTGGAGACTTGCTTTGGGTGACTGGAAAACCACATCCGGTTGTTCTTTCCTCCTGGGCCTGTACAGTGTCCATTGGAATGACTAGAGCAGACGGGCGACTTCATCCCTTCTCTCTGAGCCCACTGGCCCCCAAAGCAGGGCGCTGCAGCTCGGATATGCTTATTGCTCGGCCTCTTGCTACAACAGCCATAAGCAAGCAGCCGCCGAGGAGTGGTCTCTCCACTGGGGAATGACGTCATCATCCCTTGGAAGCTGTCCCAGTTTGACCCTAAAAATGAGAACTCACTGATCTGGCTCTGAGAAATTGGCTTTCGGGCCAACTCCAATGGCATTTTCCCAAAGCGAGGATTTTCCACCAACTGCCCATTCTTACTTCCTCTCTTGCCAGCATCTTCCTTCTTATAGATCAGATCCGACACAGAACTAGGCTGTTCCTGGTGGGAGATACCTGCCATAGACCCAGGGGGATCTTGGCTGATGAGGTCAGTATTTGGCTCTTGAAGAGTTTGGCTGGCAGCACTTGGTGGGTTGCAAAGGCTGCCCTGACCGTGATCTGGAGTACACCTGATGGGCACAGCCTGCATGGAGTCTAGATGGGGCTGTTGGGGAGTACCTGTAAAGGAATCCTGGGGAGGCTCCCCAGGAAAATCACAGACTCCTCCACACTTGCTGGAAACATTGGAGAGTGAGCTGGTAGTTTCCTTCTCTGGACACTGTTCAGGTGGCTTCCCTAAGCCATCAGAAGTCCTACCCTGCTCCTCTTGGGCTGGAGGGTCCGGGGCCAGTGCTTCAGTTTCTTCCAGGACTTTGATCTCAGAGGTGTTGTTCTTCATTTCCCAGGACACAGAAGTATTAAGCAACTTATAACTAAGAGAACAACTTTTGTGACCCTTGAAAGGTTTATTGCTCAAGTAGTCTTTCTGGCTACTGGGCAGAGGAGGAGGAAGGCCCACGTCTCCCACAGTCAGCTGTGGGCTTCCGACTCCAGATTCTACAACTGCCTCTGCTCCTTCAGGATTGCTGTGCCAGGGCTCCAGGCTGACTCTGACCTCCTGACAGTGGTTATTCAGGTTCGGGTCACTGGAAGTACGAGTGAGGGGGCTGCTTGTATCACAGGCAGAAAGAAGATCATCCATGGATCTGGTTTTAGGTAACCTGAAATGGCAAACAGAGAGCCTCCAGGTCAGGAAAGTACACAATTAGGTCATCAGAGCAATATCAAAACTGATGTTGACAAGACATCTAATATTACAAATAACTGAAGTTCACTGGGAGTCTACTCTGCAAAAAGCCTAAGACATACTCATCTTCCAGAATGCTTATCTGCCCCCAGTTCCTGAAGTTGTCAACATACAAAATCATTCAAGACCATCTCAAACACTTTGATGGTTTCCATTGCCTGCCATGCTGATGCACCTATGTAAAATCTGTGGTGGATACTGATTCTGAGGCTTGTAAATACAAAGCACATGCTCTCTCACTAAGCCTTTAAGCCTACTGATGATTCTAAATCCACTACTGTAGCCAGTACCACACCTGAAGCTCAGACCACTTTCTGTCACAGTCAGACAAAGACTACAGGTTTTGGAGCTAAAAGACATTGGCCTTCACAGTGGTTAACCACCAGAAAATGCATTATTTAACCTCTCCGGTATTTTGTTGTCAGCTCTACAGTTGTTAATGCTATACCTTAGAGAGATGCCAGAAGGCTTCAGAACTTAGGCAGCTAACTACAAACTTATCAGTCACAAACTCATCAAGAAGGCATGACTTCTCAATATACATTTTTTTTCAGACTTAGTGGCAGTGTGTCCCTCCAATTTCTCAGAACCTCATGGAAACTTCCAGTAGACATCACTCAAAGAACTCAAGAAGCACTCCTATTCACCAAATGGGTGGCAAGCATTTTCACAAATTGTTGTCCTCATTTCTATTGCAGTACAAAACCTTTAGAGCAATAAAAACCTAGGGAAATTGTCCAGGAAATAGGAGACACATCACTGGGTTCTTCTCAGATGCTTTACTCAGTTCTCACAAAAAAGCCTTCCCATGCCAAGTTATAATATAGCTTACTCTAAATACTTACTTTTGATATTTATTATAGTACATATAATATTTTTATATTTGATTTTACTTTTGTGATCAATTGTGTGTGTGTAGGCAAACATGTGTGCATGTGTTGACACTGGGAGTCTTCCTCAGTCACTTTCCGACTTATTTGAAACAAGATCTCTCACTGAACCTGAGGCTTGCCGATTTGGCTACACTGGCTGGCCATTGAGCCTCAAGGATCTCCTTCCTGTCTCTGCCCCCAGAGCCAGGATGGCAAGCACAAGGCACAAGCCTCTGCACTTGGCATTTTACATGGAATGAGATCTATCTCATAGCCAGGGTGCACATCTCAGCTTTGGAACTTTCCAACCTAACTTCCCTAACCTCACTTTCCTCATTTGTGGCAGAAAAGTTAAAGTGCCTACATCTTAAAGCCACAGTAAGGGTTGAACGAATAATCCCTATCAAAGCACGGTGCTATCAGCGTACTATTTACTTGTTTCTCTCCCTCTAGCAACATTTTGAGGTCAGGCCTGTGTCTCATTTGAATACCCAACACCTAACACAGTAGTAGGCTAGTAATATAAGAAATGAAGAAAACAGGCTTTAAGACCATGTCAGGTTTGCACTAGCAGGGTGCCAAATGAATAGACTAGGTCAGTAGAGCTCAACAGTTGGCATACAACAGACTGTGCTTCCAAGGGTCATCCAAAACCTACTGAGAACGGAAGAGGAAGGCCTAAATACCTGTAGTCCCTCTGACCACCGTTTTTTTTCTTGGTAGAGCTGGTGATTAAACCCAGTCTCATGCATATGATCACCACTGACTGAACTATATACCCCAGTCCAGGCCCCCATACTTTTAAAAAGTTAAAACTGACTTTGTCTTCTCTTGCCTTATTTTTTATTATAGAAACTTTCAACTATATAGAAGAGCGTGACTCCCATGCACCCTTTGAAATTCAAACAATGGGTTGGAGATTTAGCTCAGTGGTAGTGCACTTGCCTAGTTCAGTCCTCAGCTCCGGAAAAGGAACACGGCAGATGAAATTCAAACAATAACAGTGTGTCAACCTTCATAGCTGCTTCCTATGTGCGCCAAAGGTTTAATCAATAAGGATGGAAGAGACAATAATGCTGGAGGACTCTAGAAGTGAGCTAAGGCAGCCCACATGGTCAGGGAAGGCTACGAAGAAAGCCCAGACCTTGGACTGGGTATAAAACCATTTGTTGGACTTTTAACAGAAGAGGAAAGACAGGAGGATGATACCTTTGGTCTGGGAAGAGGTATAACCAAAGGAAGTCAGGTCAGTTGTTACAGAAACATTTAAATCTTTCATCAGTTAGCCCTCTAGAGCCAACTTTCTCCATATGGGCTGCTTTGCAATATATCTCTCTCACCTCTGCTATCAATTGATACTTCAATCCCATCCTCCCTGGATCTCTTCTTTCTCTGCAAACTGGATTGTCTTTTCAACCTTTCCTTGGGTACAGATGGTATGAATGTTCTGGACTTAAAACTTTAAGACTTGTGAGCCTGTCTTTGACTCTGAAGAGACTTTGGATCTTCTGCATTCTGCACTTTTAGTCTCCAACTTTCAACCAACCCCATAGTCTACTGAAAATGTCTCTATTGTATTTCTGAATATATTCCTCTTTTCCGGGAACTTTTTATAAATAAATTACAGATGTGGCTAGTCCCTATGCCTCTACCCAGCTCAGTGGTTAAGTTCTCCAGATTTCCAATACTAATAGCTCATAATCACTTCCTATGCTATCTTACTACTGACACCTGAATCAAAATTCAGTTGTAGTGATGATTCAGTGGTTGAGCACTTGCCATTCTTACAAAAGACCTTGGTTTGGTCCCAGCACCTACATGGTAGCTTACTTCAATTCTAGGGTATTTGATACCTTCTTCTGACCTTCTCTGGCACCAGACGCATATGTGACACACAAACATACATGTAGGCAAAACATTCATACACATAAAATAAAAACAGATCTTTTTTAAAAAAATACATATATAAAGTAAGCTCTGCACTGTGGCCTACAGCCTGCATTACCTTGTTTCTTTCTATCCCCTTCTGATACACTTTGACTTCAGTCCCAGCACTCAGGAGGCAGAGGCAGATAGACCTGTGAGTCCCAGGCCAGTCAGGGCTACATAGCAAGGCCCTGTCTCAAAACAACAAAATAATGTCCTTCTCACCCTCTACTAGCCCTGGAGTTACTTTTGTGTTTTGTTTTCTTCAAAACTATCTTTTATATATCTGTTCCTTTGGCCCTTTCTCCCATAAAACCGTTAATATACTCATAATTCCCTTTATCCCGAGCATTTATTTATCCACTTAAATATTTGCTCAAATGCTTCCTAGGGCCCAGGGTGGTGGCGCATACCTGTAATCCTGGCACTTGAGAGACTGAAGCAAAAGCATCAGGAGTTCTGGGCCAGCAATAGCTACACAGAAGACCCTGCCTCAAAAAACGAAACCTCACCTGGGACACAAAAACAGCCATAGTTCCTATACAGGTCCTTCATAAAAATTTCCAATGTAAATCAGCCCCAAACGATCCTTTAAAAATTTCTTCATAGTTTTAAGAAAAGGAAAACCACTGAAATCTATCCCATGACAATGGCCTTGGCTCAAAAGAACCTAAAATCAAAATTTTAAGATGGACGAGTTCTTCGTTATACCTTATAATATTCAGTCAGTAGACTTCAACTTCAAAAGCTTCAGCTAATAATCAAATATCACTATTCAAATTTTGGAGCATAGCCTGCCTGTAATTGCAGTATTTAGAAGACTGATCCATGGGGGCCTGGAGAGATGGCTCGGCGGTTAAGAGCACTGCTTTCCCAGAGGACCTGAGTTCAAATTCCAGCAACCACATGGTAGCTCACAACCATCTGTAACGGGATCTGATGCCCTCTTCTGGTGTGTCTGAACAAAGTGACAGTGTATTCATGAATTTAAAAAAAAAAAAAAAAAAAAAGACTGATTCAGGAGGCTTATGATTTTAAGGCCAGTCACACTGAACAGTGACACAGTGAGACAGTCTTAAATAAAAAATCCTTTGAATGGAGTACTTCTGTCTCCAAAAATTAAAAAAAAATTCTGACAGAAATGCAAGCACAATATAATAAATCGGACACTTTCTACAGCCCCAAGTGGAACTGTGCACTTAAATTGGCTTAGATAGCAAAGAGAATGGGTGTTTTACCATAACTTACTCACATGCAGATGCTCTCTAAAACATTCCCTGCAACAATCCTGAAATGATCAGAGCAGGCAGAGAGGAACCCAAGCCTTTGACTACACTGCAGCCATAAGAACAATGAAGGAGGGCTGAGTGTGGGACACTTGCCTTGTATACACAAAGTTTGATTTCTGTCATTACAGAAAATAATATGAAGGAAATAAAAACAACAAGGTATCTTTTATGTGTTGTCATGGACGGACAGCCTGACACAAAATGTGAACTTGCAGAACAGTATACAAAAAGTGGGGAGTTGTTTATAAAAACAAGGTGCCATAAAGGCAGGAGTGGCTGCATCAGTCTTTACCGAGAGCCAGGAGAAACTGCACCTGAGGGCTTGGACTCGTGATGTTTCTAAAGAGATAAACATCTGGATACACGCCTACTAGTGTTAACAGCTTACACCAGTGAGGAAAAGAACCAGGAGGAAGATTTCTGCTTTTTTTTTTTTTGTTTTTTTTTTTTTTGTTTGGTTTTTTGGAGCTGGGACCCGAACCAGGGCCTTGCGCTTGCTAGCAAGCACTCTACCACTGAGCTAAATCCCCAACCCCTAGGAGGAAGATTTCATTATTCAGCCAGAAGAGAACTTGACAGCCTACTTTAGATTTGGCCTTTTACTGACAGAGAAGTCTATCCCCTACTGGGAAATGTTTCTCTGAGAGTGAAATGCTTCCAGAGGTTACTGCTGGATAGCGCCAAGGTGCCTCCTGAGTGATTTCCCTATGCTGTGTGAAAAAATCCCCAGCATCCCACAGACCTTGCAAAGAACCCTTTTCCTATAATTCTCCTCTCTTTTGCTCAAGTATCACAGCAGGTGAGAGCAGCACCTAAGAAGGTGGAACAACTTAGTGAAACCTAGAACACGGTGATTCCAGTCTAGCTCCCAGGGCTAGCTTAAGTGACTGAAGGAAGTTGTTTCAAAAAGTTCATTAAAGGGGTTGGGGGATTTAGCTCAGTGGTGCGCTTGCCTAGCAAGCGCAAGGCCCTGGGTTAGGTCCCAGCTCCGAAAAAAAAAAAAAAAAAAGAAAAAAAAGTTCATTAAAAACAGAACAAGGGCCAGTGAGATGGCTCAGTGGGAAAGGTGCTTGTCACCAAGCTTAAGGACCAGAGTTCAATCCCCCAAGCCCACACTGGGTGGAAAGGGAGAATCAACTCCTGCGAGTTTTCCAAACCTCTACCTGTGTGCTGTGGCCTGTGCAAGCATGCGAGCACACACACACCACACACACCAATAAATACATGTAAACAAACAAGTAAGTAACTTGGAGGTGAAATAGAACAGGAAGCAGTTACTGCTTTCCTTGTTTTGTTTTGTTTTTTTTTTTTTTTCTCACCTGTCCAGAGAACGACCAGAAAATTCCTGGCTCTGAGCCACTGGGGAAAGGTAAAGATCCATATTCTCCTCTCCAAGGGTGCACGGCGATGACGCAGGCAGGTAAACAGCTGTCCAGAGGTGCAGGGCCCGGACGTGACACACGGGATGTAGGACCTGAGGAAGCAGCCGAATGTTATTGTTTTAGGGGAGCCCTTGGTTCATTTTCTTTCCTTGAACAATTGGCTAGAGTTCTTCTCACTGACTCTGCCTCCTCTCCCTGTAGGATTTCCAGCAGGGGAAGGGCACAGCCTTACCATGTCTGAACCAGGTGTGTAGAGGAAGTTATGGAAGTTCTTGTTGCCAGCTCGCAGGAGTGCCCACACCGAGCATGTCCGTTTATAGATGTTGCGCTTCTCTCGCTCGCAGGGGTTGTTGGCCAGGAATGTGCCCGTGGGGCAGGAGTCGTGTGCTGCACCAGTTTGACCCTAGGAAGCCGAGGTAAGTGAGCCTGAGGCCTTCAGGACACCGTTCTCCAACCCCGGCCACAGGCTTTAGGACTCACCAGAAAAGCTTCATTGAATTCAAACAGGCAGGGGAACTGCTTAAGCAGCTGATGTACAGAATCAAGCCACTGGAGGAACACCGGACACTGTTCATTTTGGTCCTCTGCATTTTCCTGATGGCCACAGCGATCTCCAAACTTGTGCCCAAAATCCAGCCAATCAGACTCCACTAACACTTGGAAGCCCTGTAGAAAGAGCAGTCTAAACACAGGCAGCTCTGGAAAGGTTTGGGCCCAGATTTCCAGGAGAATGTCCAAAGGTGGGGCTAGCAGCTGTAAAAAAGTCTAACCCTGGAAGAGGACTCAAAGCTGCCAAGTTCTCTACTGAAACATTCCCTAGACACTTCCAGAGAGCCCGACACCATCCCTCTTCCCTCACTTCTGTTGTTCTTTACAACTAATCCCTGCTCAGTACCTCCAGAGTCCTGTAGTACGGATCCAGTAGTATTTTGGCCAGGGCTACAATCTGTGGCGTACGATCCCAGCCATCAGAGCAGTGCACCAGCACAGGCCGGCCTTCCCGATCTACTGTATTGGCTACCAACACAGCCGCTTTTAGCATCACTGACAAGTGCTGTAGCCATTTGGTACTCTCCAGAGCCGACAACCAGCTGTGCAAGAACAGAAAGAAATGGAATCACTGTGGTTCTGGGGCCACCACAGGTCTCTGCCCCCTCAGCCAGCTCTATCCGACAAAAGCCCCAGTAAGGGCGGGAACCAAGAGTTTAACTCATGACCTTTCTGCCATGAAATATTTGACAGAGAGGTAGGGAAATGCGTCACAGAGAGGTGAGAGCTTCTTAGAATCAGAAGAGGAACTGGGAAGGGAAGCGTCACATGCTTTCTTAGCCATGTTTCTCCCAGGTCTCTGTTTTCTTTGTAGGACAAGGATCCAGAAAAAAAGAATCTGATGGCCTACGACCATGCCAAATGCCATTCAAGGAGTGAGTGGCAGTGCTCTTGGAAGTGGTGCACTGCCCAACTCTGCTCAGACACTGAAGTCCTCAATCTTCCCATCTCCCTTCCAAATCCTCTATGAATGTGCAGTACTGGCTAAGGCACAAAAGTGGCAGCCATGGAATCTCAAAGAGAGCACCTACTTGCTGGGATCTGGCATCTGGCTACACACAGCCCGGAGGTACTGGAAGCTGTTCCGGATGGCATGGATGTTGGCCATTCCCATAAACACGACCTCACAGTTTGGATAGTATTCTGCAGACGGGAGGAAAGGGGAGCATACAATCATGTCCTGGAAACAGCCACTCATGACAAGAACAATCCCAGTGGACAGGAGAGCTTCCCTGGCAGGACAGAACACTCCAGGATAAGCAACACCAAATCCAAATCGCCCTTTTACCTCTGGAGACTCAAGAGCCACTACTCAAGCAGTAAATGTAATCCCGAGGCAGCAGCACTAGGGATAACAATATAAACTCTCAACAAACGGTAGCTGCTCTGGGCCAACAATCTTCTTTAAGAGCTAAGACTCTGACAGCCTTTCAAGGTGTGAATTGTCCTCATTTTACAGATGAGAAAATAAAATTAGGAGGGAACTTATACTTCATAACCATGGCTCCTAAGTGGCAGAACCCTGGATCCAAGCAGGTTTGTTTGGCTCTTTCAAACACTCAAGCTGCCCTCAACCCCCTCCTGACCAAAGCTGCCCCAGACCCCAGAGTGACTGTGACACTGAGTAATCACAATACCTTCACATTCACAGCCTCCACCCTTGGCCCGGTTGGCCACCGCTGCTGTGTAGGACCGTGCATCCAGGATCAGCAGTTTTTGGGGGGCTGCTGTGCTCTCTACCCCAGAGCACGCAGTCAGAGAAGAATCTAAGTACAGAGCAGGAAGAGAAGTCTCAGGGTCAGCTATTTGCTCGGCAGTGGCCCAGCCTCGGAGCACTCAGATCTCCACCTCCCAGAAGGCAGGGACCCACGCTCTGTTTTATCATCTTTTCCTGTGGTTTCACTGGGGACTTCCTAGGAGCCATCAAGGATGGGAGGGGAGGGGAGCTAGCACTAGGGGCACTAGCACCACCCCCGCCTTACCGAAATCCGTGTCACATGCCTCGCTGGCATCATTCGTCCCAGCACTGAGGGAGCCCCCACTGGCCCTGGTCCCTGGGTCTAAGGCGCAGGCTTTGGCAATGGACGTGACGAGGTATTCATCATCAGCATTGCGCCAGCCCCACCAGCTGATCTCAGGCTGGCTGCAGCGGGCAATGGCAGCCCCGTTGCGCAGGTGTCTGACAAAACAGAAGAAACCAGAATGCCCTTGGTATTCCCAGCCTCCAGAAGCCTACTGCAGAGACCTCATGGGGCCAGAACAAGGTCTCCAGAGCCAGCAAGGGCTACCAGCATATCTAGGTCATGAAAATAGCAACCCAAAGCCTTAAGATCTCTAGACCACTTTATAGTTTACAAAGTGCTATTCACACACATTCTTCTGAAATGGCTCCTATATTCCCACTGTGACCTTGACTTATCAGATCTGCACAGTACCTGTTCCAAAATGCACCAAGAGACCAGCCTGAGTTAAGAGTGCAAACCACACTAACCCTCATGGTTACAACAACTACCTGTCTCAGTTTATGTAGCATTTGTTTAGCTCTGGCTGGCCCAGAGCACACTAGGTAGACCAGGCTAGCCTCAAATTCAGAGATCCCCCTGCCTCTGCCTCACATTGCTAGGACTGAAAGTGTGCACAACCACATTCTGCTTATTTATTTACACTCTTATCTAGGAATTGGCCGACTTTCCACTAAAAGAAAACAGCCCAAATTTCTAGCTTTGTAAGTCACAACCAGTCTCTGCCATGTACTAATAAACAGCCGTAACAGAATATGCAGACACGCGTGGAACTCCAGCACCCTAGAGGGCGGCAAGAGAATGGCTAATAGAAAGGCCTACTGAGGCCTTACTCCAGAAATAGGGTATAGGCCTGACTAGGTCTTCAGGCCAGCTTGCCAACCTCTTAGTAAATGCAATCTCTCTCTCTCTCTCTCTGTCTCTCTCTCTCTGTCTCTCTCTCTCTCTCTCTCTCTCTCTCTCTCTCTCTCTCACACACACACACACACACACACACACACACACACACACAAAAAAAAACAACAGACAAAAAACCAATTTCACTAAAGCTTTATCTTTGGGAGTAAAATCTGAGATTGTGCCTAAGGTTCTAGTAGTAGTGGCAGTGGCAGTGGCAGTGGCAGTGGTAGTTTTTATGTATGTTAGTGTTTTGCATAGACATATATGTGTCTGTGTGTCCCTGTGGAGGCCAGAAGGGAGTGTCAGATCTCCTGGCGTTACAGATGGTTGTGACCTGCTGTGGGTGCTGGTAACTGAACCCAGGTCCTCTGCAAAAGCAGCAAACACTCTTAACCACTGAACCACCCATCCCTCCAGCCCTGAAGATTCTTATCTACAGTAATTCTTGTCACTTCCCTACAAGGTGCCACCCTTTCCATTGACTGCCTACTCCCCATCCCACCCCGCCTCACCTGTACACCACAACAGGGATGCGCTTCCAAGAGCGGAAAGAAGCCACGTTCTCCAGCTCTTTATCTGTGATCCACACAGGAACCAGCAGCTTCTGGGGGTAGCTAGGGCACAGCCTGAGAAAAGATGGGGGAGGGTGTCCTGATCTCAATCTGGAATAATGATCCTAGGCGATGGCTTTGCAACAATAGGGACAATTTGAGCCCTCCGCCCTCGTGGACCCAGAAGCTGGACATGCTACATTTCACTGAAACATAAAGTCTGGGTATGGACCGTGTTTTACACCCAAGCCCTGCACCCTCACTTGTAATTGCTGTTGATATGCGAGACTCTCCAGACATTCTGCAGGTCAAAACCCATCCTTGCGAGCTCAGCCTCCTGTCGACATCGGATGTGCTCTCCTGCAACACAGTCCCCAGCCTGTCAGCTTCCCACAACACCAACACCCAAGGGTAAAGGTGGCTGAGAGCCATAGGCTAACAAGCAGATCCCCCTAGAAAATGGCCTGGCCTCACCTGGCTGACACAGGTGGGTATGCTGATCCTCCTCAGTCAGCCCCAGGCACCAGGCATGGTAGGCAAAGGCAAAGAGATCCTCGGGCTTGGCAGGTCTCGCTGTGGCCCGGCTTAGCCTTGAGAGCCACTCTTGGCACTGCTTGAAAGTGGAGAAGTGGCACCTGCCAGGCAAGAAGCCACAGGCTTGGGTGAGGCAAGGGGTAGACAGGCCATGGGGTTAAGAGTCAAAAACACAGCTTAAAAAAGGCTAAGAAAGAAAGGAAGCTGCAAAGCAGGAGGTAAGGAAAAATGACTCTGGGGGGAGTAGAGGGGACACTGGCACTGGCACCTAAGAGTTGTCTCTTGTGACGATTCTTATGGCCATCCTACCAGCCAGTGCTACTTCCTTTGAGGCACACGTCCCGATCCCAGCAATCTTACCTCCTTGTTTTTTCTCCTTTGCAAGATAATGTCTTTTCTGCCTAGCCACACCCTACTGATGTTTTAAGACAGTTTCAGTCCCACCTCTTCCTTGAAGCCTTTCCTAGCTTACTCCTCGGTCTCTCCTCTCTTGACTTCTAATGTGCCTGGAGCGTGGAGGGGGATCTGGGCAGCACAGGCGTGCCTTAAGCAACTCGACATTCATTTTCACAAAGGAAAAGAGCAAAGGGGTTATCACAGTCCGCCAGAGACCTGGCCTTCTAAGCACCTCCCCATCCTCCCAGTCCCTTTTCTCTCATAACCAATTTACAGCAAACACTGTCTACACCCAGAATCTGAAAGGACCCTCGGCATGGCCTCTTACCTGCGGTAACTACAGCAGCTTCCTGCCTCGCTGCTTGGCCCCAGCCTTGGCCTCTGTCCCTATTTTCTTCTACTTGGTTCCAAAGTAGCAGCCAGAATGGGCCCATAAAGCATTAATCACATCACGTCACATCATATCACAGCTTTGCTTAAAACCCTCCAGAGATTTCTCAGATCTCTCAAAATCAAGGCCAAGGCCAGTCACTGCGACCTCTGCCCTCTTGCCTCACATTCCACTCCCCTCACCCATAGGTACTCTTCCAGCCACACGAGCTGCACTTTGCCATTCTTCTGCTATGCAGGCACGGACACACACCTACTTCAGAACCTTTGCACTCCTCATAGGCCTTCGGCACACCTTTCCCTCAGATACCAGCTTGGTCACGTTCCTCAGATCCTGACTCCAGTCACCCTTATCTCCAGTCAGCTGGTTAAAGCTAGAACCTGCTAAAACTTTTCTTGATTTTACTTTGAATTTTACACTTATCATTTAAAGTATTTCCCGTATTTACTGCAGAGCCTCCCCGCTGGAGTATAGGCTCCTTTAGGGCAGGAGTTTTTGTCTGTGAGCTCTTGGATGGAGCTGCAGTACATAAACTGTGGTGCAAATTGCTCAATAAACTGACATAACTTACGTGAGAGCACTGTGCCTAACACTAACCCAGGGGCTCATACTCATTACCTCAAGTAGTCCTCACAATGGCTCCATCCCCATTTTAGTTCAAGTCAAGACAAAATGGGTTAGTAAAGTGACCTCCCGACTAAGAACAGGGAAGTGAGATGTCACTTTTCCCCCAATAGGGAAAGGAAAGTGGAATTGGTCCTCTTACTCCAAGGGTACCCTACAGCAGAGAGGTCTGCACAAGATGAGAGTCAGGGAACATGAACAAGGCCCCCTGTGCTCACCTCACCACTTTAGAGTCCTTGCAGGCAATGTGCAACTGAAACATATCACGGCTTTCCACACTGTCAATCATACGGAGGGGCACCTGCAGAGGAAGAGCAAAGTGAGGTCCAGGGGCCCCCAGCCTGAGAGGTGTCGAGCCAATGAAGGGAAGGAAGCCAGCATCTACTGAGGGTCTGCTAGGGCACGGTGACCCTACCGGGTGCTTCCCATGTCACCAGTTAATACCATAAGAATCCTGAAGGCAAGAGATTTTATTCAATAAGGAGGACATCATCACTTGTCCAAGGTAACACAGAGTGACAGTGCAAGAAAAAGGGTCACATCTGCCTGGCTCTTCTAATAGATAATGCCACTGTGGCTCAAAGGTTAGGAGCACTGGCTGCTCTTGCAGAGGATCTAGGTTTAGTTCCCAGCACCCACATGCTTGTCACAACCTCTTGTAACTGCAGTTTAGTCATCTGGTCTCCTCAGGCAAAGGCACGCATATGGTACATAGACAGACAGACAGATAGACACTAACAAACATACAATCAGAATAAACAAGCTAGGCAGGGGTTCACACACCTTTAGTTCCAGCACTGGGGAGACAGAGGTAGGTAAATCTCTGAGTTTGAGGCCAGCCTGGTCTACAGGGGGAGTGCCAGGACAGCCAAGGCTACACAGAGAAACCCTGTCCTAAGAGACAGGTAAACCTGTACACAGAGGGATGAGATAAGAAATACCGAGGCCAATGGGAAGGGAATCCCATTTTCAAGTCATAATCTGGTCAAGCACTGGAACAATACCACTTTGAAGTACATGAGGACCTTGACTTTGGTGTGAGGAAAATAAGACAAGAACTTACGTTGATGACAGAGTCTTTGAACTTGATATGCAGCCGGTAGTTGGAGATTGCAATGAGGGCATCAGCTGCCCGGCCCAGGAATTCCACTCCCTCACCCTGTAGCACTGTGAAGGGTACCTGAAAAAGGTCAGAGAAGCCCTCAGCCCACAAGACAGTCTCTCCCTTGTTTTTCTCTGCAGCCCTGCTCTTTAGCAGACCCTGAGGAAAAGGGAGATGATGCAGGAAAGTCAAGTCAGGACGCTGGTCATCTGCTGTCCAGGAAAACTGCCTCTCCCCTTCCCTAAGGCCAAAGGCATATAATGCACAGACTGACAAACACAGGAGCCCGCTCCCTTCAGAGGCCCAGGAGGAAGCCCGGGCTCTGGTATATCCTCTAAAGATTTGAAAGTCTGGAACACAAACTGGGCAGGAAGCCCCTCCCACCATGAGCATCCTGTTCCTCCTTACCTGAAGATTTTCCTCCTCCTTCACCAGTTCCTTGGGGGGGAACAGATCCTTGGCTTGGATGTACTCCAGGCTGGGGGGGCCCTCCTCACCCTGCAGGGAGGCCATAACCTTGAGTTTGCCACCCCACCTGGCTCCTCTCACTCTCCTCCTCTACCAACAAACCCGCCAACACCTTCCTTTGTGTTTAACGATTCTGGCTCCTAGAGGAGGGAAGGAAGACCTGGCTTGGCTGGAGAAAGGGTGAAATAAAGTGGTACTCAGGGAAAAGTGAGCTAAGCCAAGGAGGAACTGAGAATTTGCTCCATTTAAAGAGACTTCTCCTTTGAACCAAAACTGCAAAAACCCAAGGAAGGGAGGGAACTAAGAAAGACTCCTATCAGAATAAGACAAGAGCAGGACTGGGAAAGAGACACCTGAGGCACAGGAGCCAGCTGTGGTAGCTGGATAGAGAGAAAGGAAATCAGGCCCTTCTAGCCTCTCGAGCATCAACCTGGTGGGTGGAGACAAAGAGGAGGAGGTTGGGGGGATTCGGTCCCATGCCTCTAGAGGGCCTTTGTGAATGCCTTCAAAAAGGAAGACGTGTTTTGGAGCTGAGCTGATCTTCCCATTGGGCTCTTGATGCTGATAAGCCCCCACTACCTGTCAAGCAACCCGCCCCGCCTGCTGATCTGAGGGGAATTCCTAAGGAATACCCATAGCTAGCTGAAGTCACTCTGCTCCCAAACACCAAGGGAGAAGAAAAGAGAGAATCCATGCTCAGGGAGGAAGCAGGAGACCCAAGGACAGCCAGGGGAGAGAGAAGGCCTGGCAGACACCTACGGGGGAGGGGGGGCACGACATCTGAGAGGACAGATGGGGGAAGCTGGGAAGGAGCATTAGCCAGGGGGAGGAGGGGAAGACTGGGGATGATTCAGAGATACAGAACCCTGCAGAGGCAAGGAAGATGGAGAAAAGAGGCTGTCTGGGGGACAGTCAAGGAGAAAAGACTGGTATGTCAGGTGAACGATGGAGTATGTGAGGGAGAGGGGACTGGAGACCTAGAGACAGCTCACAAACATCTAAGCTTCTCTCTCAGCCCCATAACATCCCACACAGCCTACTAGGCACATCCTACATCCCCAAGCAAGGATATGGCGGGTGGGACCAAGATGGAGAGGAGGAGGTAATGGGATGTACCCATGCAGGGCGGGGCCTGGAAATCTGCAGTCAAGGGCAGTGACTGCAGAGTCAGAAAGAATCACAGAATTTGCATCCCCAGTACCCGCTTTCTTGAAGCAAGTCAGAAAAAAGAGCTAACCCACTTCCCCTGTCCCTAAGGTTTGGGGTCATGCCGGGGTCTTTGAGCAGGACTGTGGGTACAGCGTGCGTTGGGTGCTCCCCCAAACCCCCGCCCCAGGCCCTGGCAGGACAGGCCTGGCACTTACGAAGCAGCTAAGCATGGAGCAGGAGACGCGGGCGGTCAGGCTCATGGTCGCGGGCTGTCTGGACCAGAGCACATGTCCCGGGAGCCGCTGCGCTGCCCGCCAGCCCCGGACGCCCGCTGCATCCCGGCTGCGGGGCCCGCCTGATGCAGCCGCGGCCAGAAGCGAGCGCCCTGGCGCCAGGACCCAGCCTCTGCTCCCGCGCGCCTCTCCCCTCCTCTCCACAATGGAGCGGGCCCGGCTCCGCCCTCCGGCAAGAGCGAGGAAGGGAGGGGAGCTCAGCGACAAGAGTGCCCAGGACGCCGCCAGGGAGGTGGAGGCGAAGGCGGAGGCAGAGAGGCTCCCGGGCCCCGCCTGCCGCCCTAGCTCCTCCCCACCTCGCAAACCCTGGGCGGCGGGGGAGACAACCATCACCACCACCATCACCCCTCCTGGGAACTCTAGGGACATTCTAGAGTGGGACGGGGGACCGCCCCAGGACTGCTCAGAAAGGAGAAGCAAGTCCGCCCACACCTTTTTATTTCCCATCTTTCCAGGTGTGCTACCCGACACCCTGCTTGTCACACATTTCCCACACATCTCTTCCCTTCTCCCAGAGCACTCTCTAAGCTTGCTCAGACCCCAAGATGGAGCGCTCTCCTCATGTTCTTCACAGCCCCAAGCCTTCCTTATTTCCCTCCGAAACCACGGCCCACCACGCTCCATTCATCTGCCTCCCTGCTTTCACTAAACTTCTTTTGTCCTCTTAAAAAGAATATTGGTCTGGTGTTATCTTAGCGGTCATTCCACACTTCTGTAAGGGAAACCCTTGGAATTTTTTATTCCACCATCCCCCCTCCAAGCCCTCCGCCCTCCTAAGTTCTATCTCCCCCTTGATTCACACCACCTGATCGAAAAGAAAATCCTTTGGAAGAACTTCTTAGTCTAAGAGAAGAACTGGGATTATGGGCCACCCGAGTTACAGAAAACAACAACAATAACAAAACCCAGGAGTAGAGCAATCAATGGTGTTGGGTAGGGAGCCAAGGAGTAAGTAGTGAGTGACAAGCGGCTTAGTGTTTCCAAAAGTAACAGAAAGCTTACTAGAACTCTTACACTTCCCGCACCTGGTAACTTTCACAAACCAGGGCTTTTGTTTTAAGGCCTTGGGATGAATTTTTAATCAAGTACTTACAATAATGGCCAGCAGTGTCAAACATTACCCTAACTCTCCAAGAATGAAGGGAGATCCTGTTTCCGCAGGTGAGACTTTAGGCTTAGAGGGAAACTGTGCCGTTCTCCTAAGGAGTGGTGCTAAGATGGAGACTCACTGTGAAGCACACACTGTTCTCAGCACCACCACAACGGAAAAGGGGATGAGCTAGAAGTCCAAGGGAGCAGGGTCAGTGGTAGGCTCTCTGAAAAGAGCCTGGGCTAGTGCACATGTCACAGAGATGTGTGGGTCTCCACAGGACGGGGAAAAGGAGGGAATCCGCCCACTGACTGAATTCACTGACCTGTGAGCCCTGAAAGGAACTGGAGAGATACAAAGGGTGGCTCTTGTCTGGAGAGGGCATCAGGCATGTCTTTCTCATCTTACTGCCCTCCGACTAGGACAGAGACGGCCCACCCCCAGGCCCACCCCCACTGACATTCAGGGCACCTTCAGAATGCTGTCCTGGTAGACATTCAGTCAGTTGTCGCCTGCAGTGGCTTAATAGACAGCAACCCCTGGGGACTGGAAGAGGCCTACAGTTTGGGTGGAATCACTCCTGGGGCAGCACCAACAGTATATTCATGAGACCCGGCTGAGGTTCAGGGATCTGATTTTTTTTTTTTTCCTTTTAAGACACGGGGTCTTGGAGCTGGAGAGATGGCTCAGTGGTTAAGAGCACCGACTGCTCTTCCAGAGGACCTGAGTTCAATTCCCAGCAACCACATGGTGGCTCCCAACCATCTGTAATGGGATCTGATGCCCTCTTCTGGTGTGTCTGAAGACAGTAACAGTGCACTCGTACACATACAATAAATAAACATAAAAAAAAAAGAAAACATGGGGTCTTTTCTGGAACTCACTACATAGACTTGGCTGAGAATCACCTGACTCTGTCCCTAAGAGACGTGATCAAAAGGCTGTGCCACCACGCCCTGAAGTTCAGGAATCTCAGATAGAAAGACTAGTTTTTTTTTTTTTTTTTTTTTTTTTTTTTTTTTCAGAGCTGAGGACCCAACCCAGGGCCTAGCAAGCGCTTTTACCACTGAGCTAAATCCCCAACCCCAAGACTAGTTTTCTTAAACCAGAAAATGCATAGTTTTAACCAGGGATCCAAGAAAAGTAAGAGGAGACAGAGCAGTTTGTTAGTGTAAGAAGGAATGGCCCAACACGGGGAAAAACTACAATGTCCTGAGTGCTATCTGGTGCCTGATTTCTTTTTCAATCCTAAGAAACCATAGCTCAGTGTTAGAGTACTTGCCTATCAAGCACAAGGCCCCACACTGCATTCACCTGCAATCCTAACACTTAGGAGACGGAGGCACAAGTCAAGGCTGGCAGGGCTACATTTCTAGTACCAGGCTAACTTTACAGTAAAAACCTGTCTCAAAACACCACCGCCCACCAGAAAGAAAAAGTAACAGGGCAAATGCGCCTGTTTAGGAAGTGAACAGAGTATCCCGGAGCACTGGGGCCAAGAGAGGTGGGACAGCTTCACTGAGACAGACTGCAAGATACATAGACACATAGTGGTATGAGGGGAAAGGAGTACTCACCATTCTACCTTGGCGAGGGTCCTGGCTGCCTGCTCGTCACTAAAGGAGACAGAACACAAGAGGAAAGTGTGCTGATCATTAACATCACCATAGAGTCAATAAATGTCACACACGGGTCTACCCCTGACCTTCTCTGCAACTCATTTTCCTCCATCACAGAGGATCCAGCCTCTCAGTAAGTCACCACACCAGTCAGGCAATGGAAGAAGCAACAAGTGAGACTGCCCGGTGAGAATTCCACCACAAAAGTTCCTGAGCAGAAATAAGTATCATCCAAGCTTACTCAGCAGAACCCAAGCGTTCTGATTCCCACTCCAAACCCTGCTCTTTACAAAAGAGAAGAAATGCCAACTCTGAAGAGACAAAGACTGCCCAACTGGGACTCACTTTTGGCCCTGGTAGGGGCATGAATCCACAGGGCTGTTCGGCCATTCTCTGAGTCTAGGAGTAGCACCCACCTGACCTGTTACTGGGGGCAGAGTCCAGAGCAGAGGACAAGAGGGAGAGGACCACAACCTGTGATAAAAGAGCAGCAGGGTTGGCCCGGTCCCGCTGAGCATACTTGAGACCAAGTAGGTGAAGGTTAGAGGGAGGAGGCCACACAACAGGAGCAGAATTAGGCCAATCCGGCCTGGGAGTCAACATCTGTCAAATGGGTCGAATTAACAAGGATTTCAAGTAAGGCCTCCTAGGCCCACTTAGGGAGCCAGGTCTGAGTTTCACTGACACTCCATGTTTGGTATGCTCGAGGGGTGTGCAGCAGAGTCCCACAGGAGGCTGCGGCGATTAAAGCCTCCATTGTGATCCTACCAACCTTCCCTCCCTCACGGGGGAGCCCGCAAGCGGCCAGCCGGAGGTGCTGCCTCACGGCTCACTGGCACGCAGCCTGAGAAACAGAGAGAGGGAAGGGAGCGACCAGGACCAGGCCTAGGAGGCCCGGGGTTTTCACAGTTAGGGACTCTGGTCTTGGGGTGGGGGGTGGGGGAGGACGCGCTAAGCAGGGAGGAGATCCAGGTGCCCAGGTTTTAGGGGCGGGGCTAAAGGCTCGGAGGCGGAGCCCCAAATGACAGAGGGCGGGACTCAGGAGAGCCGGCGAGGGCCGGGCAGGGCTTGGTCGTTGTGGTTCCCAGGCTGGCAGTGCACGGGGTACAGTGACTCACCCAGGCGGCGTTCGCCCGACCCTCCAAAGCCGCGCTCTCACCACTTCCGTCTCCCGCAGCTGCTGAGGCCGCGCAGCTCGAACCCCACCACGGTCCCTTCTCCCCAACCAATCGTATCTCCAGCCTCTACCCGCCCTGGCCAATAGCCACGCGAAGTCCCGCCCTGCCTTACCACGCAGCCGCCGCCCTCACTCTCCACGCTGCTCACTGGCCCAGTGGGCAGACGCCCTCTCAGCCTGTAACCTATCCGGCACCCAGAGACCGGACGGTACCTGGAGGGAGGAGGCTTGGCGCCAGAGAGCAGACGCGACCAATAGGAAATCACAGCGCGTCCCTCTGGCAACCAATGGGAGAGGAGTAAGAGGGGTCGCAGACTACGGCTCCGGGGGCAGGAAGTACGGCGGCCTGTCGCCTACTGGTAGCGCAATTGGAGGGCGGGACATTGCGGGGGAATGTTAGCAGTCACTTCCGGTGACGACCCCGCCCTAGTGGTAGTTCTCAAGTGACCTCGCGGTGGCCCCGCGATTTAATCCAGTCGTGTTTCTGTTTCGCTCCAGTAATGCGATAATGGAAGGGCAGCTTGCGGGCTAGGGAAGGGGAAGGTCCCTTCCCATCTTTTCAGTTCCATCACTCTCGTGCTTCATCCCCTGGTCGATGGAAAAGAAAATACTTCTGGAATTTTTTTTTTTTTTAAGTCTGCGAAAGAGAAGAGTTGAGTTCGCGGACTGCTGAAGCTTGAAATGGAAAACTTGAAAGACCTTCCAAGAAGGCCTATGTAAAGCAGCTCTCGGACGGGCAGCGCTGGCGTTTCCCTTGGCGTAACTGGACTGGATCTCACGACCTACAATTGTTAACGACCGACCTTGCCGTCCTTCGAGACCTGCATTGGCCGCCAATCCTGAGTCTTTCGGCCAAAAGAGAAAAACTGGATCTGACTGCCATTAGCTAGCTGCGGCTTCCTAGTCTGTAAGGGGGTAGAGGAACAAGACCGAAGCGCCCTCCACCGGGACTGAAATCACCAGTAACGCTGGAGGTCTCGTGATCCGCGCCCCTACTAACTAAACAGAAATGGAAAAGATTCCGATTCTCGACAGATAGTGTAGGTTCTGGAGTGGGTCTCAGCGCTCAAACACCAGGCTAGTGTCCTTAGATTTTAGTTTATGAAGCACTGGAACTTTTAGTACAGTTACTAAGTCACAGGAAACAGATACCTCTCCTGAGTTCACTGTTTCAGTTCCAGGATCTAGAACCGGGGTCTAACCTAGCAAAGGCTTGATACTGACTCTCCTTGGGGACTATGCTGTTTTGTCTCGTTTTTTCCTATGTCCCCAGCACTTTAATTACAGGACTGTCAGCATTTGTTCAGTGCTCTACCAAAAGCTTCATGGAATTTAGAGCTTAATTCTGCATATCTATTTACCCAAATCTGGGGAAAACCGGAAGTCAGAGGTTGCCATGTAGTTAATACCTTGATTTACGCAAAAGCAGCTACAAAATGAAGGTACTGTTTATGGGAAGCGTAGAGGCTTGAGGCTCAGAAAATGGAGGCAGAATAAAAAGTCAAGATGGACAAAGCCAGGCTGTGTTGTAAGCGGAGTGAACTCTATTAAGGGAATTTTTCCTTTCTGTTTCCTACTAAAAACCAGAAACCAGTACCCTGAGTCATAGGAGCTATGTTTCCAGAAAATGCGTAAAAATACAGAGACACGCGCAAGGCCCTGGGTTCGATCCCCAGCTCCGGAAAAAAAAGAACAAAAAAAAAAAAAAAAAAAAATACAGAGACACCTGGAGCCACATATAGGTTAGTTTATTTCCTCTGAGTCTCTGAGAAGTCAGCAGGGATATAAGGCGAACTGGTAGGAGCTGCAGGGGGCCTGAGCAGAGCTGATGCAGGGAGAGAGGCCAGCGTGGGCTGGTAGAAGAGATTTAAATATTCAGGTCCAAAAGCCAGTTAGTGAGTCTCCTTCATCTGTCTTTGGATTTTGTGTAGCATCTCCTGCATCCGCCGCAGCTGAAATAGGTGCACAGATCAGAACAAGGTGTACTGAAGAAGTGCCCCCCAGATTCTAATCCCTTGAGTCTGGGGCTTTGGTGGCCCTTGTGTATGACGAAAGTGGCAGAACCACTCAACAGCCCACATATGTATCAGAGCATAAGTATAGGTCCTTCTATTCCCAAGCCAAGAGATAATGAGAATTATCAAATGGGGGCCTTCCCAAGGCTGACGGCACATTACTCTCACCTCTTCATCTTTCTCCGGATGAGCTTCTCAGTTTCTGGATCTGTCCCTGGTGGGACAGCAGGGATAGGGAAGTCAGTACCACTCTCTCTTGTCAGCTTGCTGAAGAGAGGGGGAAAGGAGGGTAGTAAGGTTGGGGGGACCCCGGCACCAACTTGAGTGAAGCCTGGGGCCTGCAGAGTAATAAGGGGAGGACTTGGGATTCCCCTGGCCAGCTTTGTCCTGGCTTCTGGTCATACTTGCGATTCCGTTCCTTCACTACTAGCCGGGTCATGCTCTGGATGCACTGTGCCCTGTAGTTCTCATAGTGTGTCTCTCGGGTCACATCCTTTAGGTCCTGCATGTGGGTACGCACCAGCATTGTCCTCAACTTGACAAAGTCGCAGTGACCTGGGTTTTCCACTGCATAGCAAGGCTAGGAGTCAGCCAGGGTCATAGGTAAAGAAGAACTCCTAAGGGGAAGGGTACTCTGGTCACAAGCTCAGAGCTTTACCTTCCACGATGCCCCAAGGGTAGAGCCGGCCTCGAACTCTCCGCCCCCTGGCTTCTACCACAGTGTTGCTGCCAATCACCGCGAATGGGATGCTTTCCTAAGAGAAGTCATGGGTTGCCTATCAGCATCCTTGTTCTCCCCTGTCCCTTTCCACTTGTGTCTTCTGCTTTGCTCTAAGATGACAGGGTCCTCTTCCACCCCAACAGTCTGTACTTCTATAGAATTCTCCTCCCCTAGGGAGGGGGTGCCCTAGGGTGGCCCCACCTTTAGGGCTTGGTCCTGTAATTTGAAGTCCTCATCCTCATCAGAATCACAATCTGGGAACTGATAGATCTTGATTCCAAAGTGCTCGATCTCCTCCCGGATCTGGCAAACAGATGAGGGGGTCCACAGTTCTGGGTACCCCATCCTTTCTAGAAGCCCACCTAACCCCCTCCCTCCATTAGCCTCCCTCACTTTGCATTTCTTTCGGTCCACTTCAGAGGGTGTCAGTGTGTCTGCCTTAGCCAAGATAGGCACAATGTTGACCCGCTGATGCAGGGCCTTCATGAATTCAACATCCAATGGCCGGAGCCTGGGGAACAGGAATCGGTGACCACCCGCTAGTGGTACCCTGCCCCGTGGTGCTCTTGGCCTGCTCCCTTAGTAGACCCCGGTGGTGCCAGGAGCCTCAGGCTCAGACCATACCCGTGGCCAAAGGGTGAGATGAAGTACAGGCAGCAGTGCACCCTGTTGTCTTGGATGTTCTTGCGATTCAGGCCACTCTCATCTCGGAAATACTGCTCAAACTGCTGGTCAATGTACTCAGCCACGGGCCTCCAGCTGGGGCAAGGACAGACAAGCAGAGAAACTGTGGGAGTGGGGGCTGCCTGGGGAACCCTGGCTTGAGCCAAGTTTTGCTTTTTCTACTTTTCCAGGGAAATACCTGGGTAGGATGGGAGTAGTTCATGTCTTGATAGAAAATTAGTCTGGGTACACAGGTAGTTTGATAAATACTAGTTTGAGGAACAAAAAGGGACTGAGGGTGACCAGGCAAAGAATAGCCAGGGGGCAGCAAGTGATCACCACTTAGAAACCAAGGAACCACTGAGTTCACAGTCCAGCCTCAGAGCCTGTCTCTCCAGACCCTCTTGCCCTTATCTAAGCCCCAGTGCTTCCATAATGGTGTCTTTGACACTAGCAATGTACACTGCCCTCTACTGCACAGCCATATGTACATTCCTCCGCAGTCATCATCATGAAGCAAGGTTCCCATCAACCCTGAGACCCATTTATTTCATTAGTCCCACAAGATAAGTGAGCTCAGACAGCTGCCGTTCTCACATCACAGCATCTGTGAGTGACTCACATGTGCTATCAGGCACAGGAAAACAGCACGCAGCTCATGAGGGCGCTCACTTGCTGAGAATGCTTGCCCTAAAGGGCGGGTGGGCAATCCCAGGAACACAGGTGAAAAGAGAAAACTGTTTTCACGGTGTTTTTCTCTCATCTGCATACGCACGCCCCGGCACAAACATACCATGCACCCTGACAATAAATTTATAAAAAAAATTTTTTTCAACTATAGCACAAAAAATGTGTATCACTTAACAGGGATGACAAATGGCTGTCATTTCAGTCACTATAATGCACAATATACATATGCCTTCTACTTATGAAGCACGTTTACTGGAAAACAACTGTTGTTATGCAGACGGCATCCTCATTTTTCTTATGTTTGGTCTCTTGTCCCTTGAGAGATCATGTCCAGTAAGGGATCTACAACAGTTCCTTGTGTGTGTTAACAATGATGAAATCACAATTGATGTGTTTTCCTGAGTCTGTCCCCACAGTTAAACAATGCCTCTCTCCCCGTGTGTGTGTGTGTGTGTGTGTGTGTGTGTGTATGCACGTGTGTCTATGTGTACATAGGCGTGTGTGTGCGTGCGTACTTGCATGTTTTTTGTTTGTTTTTTGTTTTTTTTTTAAACATTTATTTATTTTGTATACATCATACAGCTTTCTACCTGCATGTATGCCTGCAGGCCAGAAGAGGGCACCAGACCTGATTACAGATGGTTGTGAGCCACCATGTGGTTGCTGGGAATTGAACTCAGGACCTCTGGAAGAGCAGACAGTGCTCTTAACCTCTGAGCCATCGCTTCAGCCCCGTACCTGCATGTTTTAAGAACTTCACTTTCAGGATTTTTGCTCTTTTATCTAGTTTAATCCTCACTGCTGTGACATTAGCACTTCAAGCTCAGCACTCTCGTTTTATACGGAAGAAATTAAATTGGGGGACTGGAGAGATGGCTCAGTGGTTAAGAGCACTGACTCCTCTTACAAAGATCCTGAGTTCAAAATCCCAGCAACCACCTGGTGGCTCACAACCATCTGTAATGATGCCCTCTTCTGGTGTGTCTGAAGACAACAACAGTGTACTCATATATTAATAAATAAATATTTTTTAAAAAAGGAAAGAAATCGAGTCCTCAGAGAGACTTCCTCCAGATTCTTTGTGACTCAAAGCTCAGCGTCAGTAACTGCATATGGCCTGACCCACCCACTCCTTATCTGACAGACACAACTAGCTACAAAATGGCTCTTCCTCTGCTCCCCGGCTACCACCAGGGATGAGGGTATTTGTTCTGCACTCCTAAAAATGTCCACCTTTGCATATGCTTGTGTGCCATTTATTCCTCCTGGTTGACTAACTTAGTATCTACAGAGGTACACTATGAACAGTGAGGTAGAATCACCTGGGAACTATTCTTCCTGAAGTGGAACTTTTTTATTAAAAGGCAAAGGACGTAAGCGGGTTGAAAGTGGTCCCTTCTATAGTGGAAAGCAGGTACTAGTTGGGACTGGAATTTCTGGACCAGCTGTCCACTGAGACATCCTGCTAGAGTAGGAAAGATGTTGACAACATAGTTATCCTCAGTCCATCTGAAACACCGATGGAAACCACAAGACCAGGATCACAAGACTAGCACACTACTGTATTGAGAACATTAGAAGAAATGACCACCCAGTCAGGGCTTAGACAGAGTTGACGATGAGCCGGTTATCTGTGAGGACAGCCACATGGCATGAAAATAAAGCAAGCGGTGAGGGTCTAGAAAGGTCCAGTTAGTCAATGAGACTCAGGGTTAGAGCACCATGGATCTACAGCCTGCAGTCACATGGGAATCTACAGTCAAGAAGGCCACGCTTGGTCTGATATTCTTCTGCTATTGAACTGAAATTCTTAAAATTACAAACATGGGGACCCACAAATCTTGTTGCTGGCCCTGCAGTTACCATTGCTAAAATGCATCATTCTGGGTTATTTTCAGATCCAAAAGATGATGTAGATATGGCTGGGGGGGGGGTTGTTGCTTTTTGTTTGTTTGTTATTGTTTTCCATGAGGAAGGAGAATGTAACCATTTGCTCAAGATCATGCAGTTGCTAAATGCCAATCAAGATCTGTGCACATAGGACCATCTGCCCAATTCCTTCATCAAACACACGGCCCTCTTCTCCTGCCTTTTTGGTCCATCGCCTGCACCTACTCACTTAAGTGTGACCATTACCTAAGCATTTCTCTAGTTCATGAAAACAAAAGAAAGCTAAGGGTATGTGCTTGTGTGATGCACGTGTCAAAACCATCTTTCTTTTGTTAGGTAGTCTGAAAGCCACCTGGAGTTCCTTCTTTTCCTACTTCCTTCTACCTCTCTCCCTAACTCTTTCTTCTTCTTCGTTTTTTTTTTTTTTTTTTTGGAGACAGAATTTCATATAAGCCAGGCTTCATGGTTGAGACCGGCCTGGAGCTAGTTCTTCCTGCAGCTCCCGAGTACAGGGCCGACGATGGTGCACCTTGGTGCCGCCTGGCATTTCCTTGCTGTGGCTTTTTTTTTTTCCCCTCTGCTCTTTGGATTTTCTTCCCTTCACGCCTCCTTCCTTTCCCCCTAAACAAGATGTTTGCAGCATCTAAGATAATAACTGGAGGAAAGAAAGGAAGGAGGGATGGTGGTGTTCACGCTGCACCTATGCTTGCTCATGGGCGTCTGTCCCCACAAATATAGAGCTATATGCACAGTAGTGCACACTTGCAGTCCCAACACTTGGGAGGCTAATTCGAGAAAACCACTGAGTTCAAGGCTAGCTTGAGTTACACAGTGAGTATACAGCAAGAGACCCTAATCTTTAAAAGAAAAAAAAATCAATCCAAGATCTTGGGAGGCAGAAGTCTAAGGTCAAGGCCTGCTTGGCCTACACAGTAAGTTCCAGGCCAGCTGGGGCTACATAGTAAGTGTCTCAAAGGTAAACAAAACCATCCACCCCCAGCCTTTTCCTCTCACTCTACAGAGGAGACAGCTGTCCAGTGAGGTCACTGATTTCTTCGTCCTAGCAAATATGACTGTCTGTGACCGAGGGTGACCTGTGTAAATGTACGCAGCACGTGCGTGGGACAAGGGCAGCTGGGGCTGTCCTGGGTCAGACATACCACTCTGTGTTGTTGACTGCATCCCCGAAACCCGGAGTGTCCACAATGGTGAGTCGCAGCCTCACTCCCTTCTCTTCTATATCCACCGCATGCTTAGTAATCTCCACAGTTTGCATGATCCTCTCTGGAAGAGAGGGAAACTGAGGCGAGGACAAGCGCATGGTCCCGCCCAGCCCCCTTCCCCCCAAAAAAGCCCACCCCAGCTAGCTTTGCTGCCCAGACAGCATCCCTTTCCACCCCCAGGCGCCTGAGGGCCTGTTCCCTGGGAACCAGCAAAAAACACATTTCCCAACACAGGAAATGCCGGTGGCTGTTGGCTCTGGCCCCAGCCCCTGCTCCAGTCTTTTTTCTTGGATTCCTGGAATCCTTTAGGGGTCAGAAACTCACTCAAAGATCAGGATTCTGGTCCCTGCCCTGCCTCTGCACCCAAATCTTTTTATCCCCCCCACCCCCACCCCAGGACAGGGTAGCCTTGGCTGGCCTTGAACTCTCTGTAGACCAGGCTGGCCTTGAAATCATTGTGATCTGCCTGCCTCTGCCTCCTGAGTTCTGGAATTAAAGGCGTGTGCCACCACACCCAGCACAGCACCCAGATCTTCAGGGAGCTGGCTGATGAACTTGCCAGACCAGTTAGGTCTATGGAAAGGAGCCATGTATCTCTCTAGGAAGCCCAGGGCCTCCACCACGCCAAGGGAGGCTCCACCCCCAGCACCTGTGCGGAGTTCAGCTTCCTCCTTTCCTTACCTTCCGCACCTAGCAGTTTCCGATCCCGGTACAAGTCAGTGAGGAAGAGGCTGTTGACAAGAGTGGATTTACCCAGACCAGATTCTCCTGATGGGAGAGAAGACAGAGGCGTCAACTCAGGTAAAGGTTCACCTGCTCAAGATCTGGGACAGACTGCTGCCTTGCCAATGGGAGCTAGATCAATCGAAGCACAGTATCTCGGATCTGGAAACTTATACAGCCCTCTTGACTGAATGAAGCCAAGAGACTGCCCAAGGTGGCAAGGGAAGGGAGAGATTCTAGAAAACTGTTAATCAAGTGCATCTTCTTCTCCCAAATCTGCACATTTTGGGCCATGCTTTAAGTGACTTTGCAAAACAGAACAGCATCATCTGGTGCTCATTCTTTCCCTCCCCACACGCACTCCTCTGACGCGCACACATCAACTCCGCTGGAAACATCCATGCCCACCCCAGCCTTGACCCTTCCTACCTGCCACCATGAGGGTAAAGTCAAAGCCTTTCTTCACAGACTTCCTATGAACTTGATTGGGGAGGGTTGCAAAGCCCACGTACTCCTTGTCATCCTAGTGGGCAGGAGACATAATGCATCAGAGTGAGAAGCAGCTCTGTCACTAGCTTTCCTCTTGTCTTCTAGGTCTTTGCCTCTTAGTCTGAGCTCCCATCTGAGGCCTCTGGGCAGGTCTTCAGTCCCTACTGTTACTTTGAGTTTCCAATGCCTTCAAGGCAGAAACCACTGAACCGGGTTCTGTTCTGCAGAACAGAAAGGTCCTCCTGACACATCTACCCCAGGCTCTCTTTCTGCCCTCCCCCGGTCTTTCAGCACCCACCCACTGAGTGGCAAAGGCAGGGCTGGAGTCTCTACCTCAGAGGAATCGTAAGGATCAAGCTTGCCCCATGGACTGCGGGGCCTGGAGGAAGGGCTGAGAGGGGCTGGGGGACAGAAGTACTGCTGACTGTCAGAGGGCTGGGACCACAACGTGGCTCTGAACTCCACATCATCATCACAGAGGTCTGGGCTCTGGGGCCTTGGCTCCAAGATCTGGGGCCTGACCACCCTTGTCTTGGACTCCGTTGGGTGGCAGGGTTCGCTTCCTGGGAAATCCTTCACGAACTTGCTCAGTTCAGCATCATCACTGTTGTCCTCCAGGAAGTGCTTGATCTGGGGGTTTGGGGTAGAGGAGGTGGGAATGGCAGAAGAGGGCAGGACGGGAAGATTGAGGCAAAAGACAGAAGGTGAAAAGGAAAGAAGCAAAGTATGTGTGGTTAAAAGAAACGGCAGTGAAGCCAGAGGACGCGCTCATGCCTAGCCCCGCACACACCTGCTCGCTAGCCTCCCCAAGCCAAGAGACTGGAAAGGGCTTCAGACTCCAGCCCTACAAAGCCCTGTTCTCCTAGCAGGTCATCACCGAGGCTGCTGCCACTGGAGGTCTGTCTGCCCTAGTCAGGGGCCAGCATCAGTCCCAGAAGCAAGCAAAGAAATCGGACTGAGTAAGAGGAGGAGGAGCAGAGGCCAAAGACTTGAATGTGCCATTCAAAGAGGAGTGTAGAGTCAGAAGAGGGAAGGGGTGCTAGTGGGGAGGGTCGGGGGAACGGGGCTTGTCCTCCAGGTAACAAGCCAGAGGATGGTTCAGTGCCTGCCACTGCTGGTCAGGGATCTGGGGACATAGGTGCATGTTCTACTACAGATTCTTACTCGCAGGCTTGCTGCCCAGGCTTTAGGCCCACTGACCATACTCGTACTCTAGCTGATGAACCATGCCCAACGTTGGCCTAAACCTCAGAATTGAAGAGTACCACCTTACTCCTGCCCTGTGGATGCTAAACACAGAGGGTAGTCAGGGACAGACAGGTGAGCGAGGATAAAGGAAACACCAAAAAGGGCTGGGAAGTATGGCTGAAGTAAGGCTAGACCTCCTACCCTAAACATGTACCATATACTGGCAGTGACATCTAGGGGAGGGGCCCCTTAGTTGCCTACGTGCCCATTTTCCCTGAATTCAGCAGTACAGGAAAGGTTGTGGCCTCACCTAGGAACCATGAATGTGAGGTGCTGAGAAAAGAACTGGCGGGCTCCCCTGCAGAGGTCTGTTCTATCGTCATGGAAGTCAAGTGGTTTCCCCTCTTGCCTTAGACCCCCTCTGCCCCCCCAGCCATGAGCTTCATAAGAGTTCCCACTCTCTTTTGGGGGTCAGCATTCTTTGTGGGGTGCCTGGCAGTGCTGGGCTCATCTCTGCCTCACAACACCCACGTGCCACCCCCAGACAATGGACAAGGGCCAGCTGCAGAGGCTGAGTCACCCTCTGGGGATTGGCCAAGCCAGCGGGGCTACCCTGGACCACTGTGAAGTCTCAGCCAAAGCAGGAGAGGTAAGAGGTCACAGGCTTCCTGCATAGCACCATTTTACAACGGTCAGAAGTGAAAGGGGCAGACATGCACACTGACAGGTTTATGCTAGAAGAGACAGAGAAGGGGAGGTTAGAAGGGAGAGTCTTGTATGACTCAGGTCCCTACACCTGCTGGTCATCAGCCTTCAAGGTTTGCTTGGACAGGAGAGAGGAAACTGGAACCAGCATGTGGACTTTAGTGGCCCCAAAGGGCTATGCTAAGGCAAGGCTGACTACAGCTCCCCATGCCCATTATATCTGAAAGAGGGCCAACGGATTAACCATACAACCCCATTTATGCTTGTTGGCCTAGCAGAATGATTAACTCTGCCCCTTTCACTCTCGAGTGTCCCAGCTTGGCCAAATTAATTATACAGAAGCAGAGAAAGGATGGAGTGGCTCTTGTTGTCTGGCAGCTAATGAGTCTGGGGAATTCTGGAAAAATCTCCCTGAACCACCCCAGGGTGACCCAGAATTTGATCTGGGGGTCTTGCTAAACATTTGAGAAAAGACTAAGTTTTCTCTGGGGCACCGAAGACTGGGAAGCACTGATAGAAACCCCAAGCCCACAGAGCTACCAAGATCCCAGCACCACCATCTTCCCTGCCGGACTGATGGTACACCAGCAATGGGGAAGGCCAAAGGACTCCAGACAAGGAGTTTGAGGCACTCGGCTCTTTTCCCATCTGTCTGCCTACCTCCTCCAGCTTTGCCAGGGACCAAACCATTTTCCAGCTCTGAGCCCCTATGCCGGTCAAGGCCAAGTGGGAGACCACTAAGGTCTACCCACCTCCCCGAGCACCACCTTACCCCAGCTTCAGTCCCGTCCTCGGGGACAGGGTTCCCTTGCCATCCCAGTGAATGGTCCATGCCCCACACTTGACACCCCTGTCAGCAAGCTCTAGGTCTAATTCTATCTCCAGGCAAAGGTCCTCGAACAGAAACAGGCTTGTCTTGATGCTCCTGCTGTCATCTGGCTTCCTGGTTTGTTCCTTCCCCCTTTTTCTTTGACCCCACTCTCTGTGGAATGTTCTTCCCCGCCCCCTCCTCTCCCCTCCCCTGGGCACCCACCCCCAAGGACGGCTCAGCTGCAGCAGGGTCAGTTAGATCCTCTGCAGCTCCCTCCTCCTCTGATTGGCTGTCCCATGCTGCCTGCCAGCTTCTTACCCTGGTGGGCACAGCACCAACCTCCCAACAAGTCTGCAGTACAGGCTTGATCCACTTAGCTTCTCTTGTTAACCCTAAGAACACTGAAGCCTGCCGGAGGACTGGGACATACATCCCTAAGGTGACTTGACCCATCAGTACATAGCGATGGCCAACCAAGGAGCCGAAGTCCAAAGATTCCAACCCCCTCCATCTTTTACCTTAACTTTAAGCAAGGCTAAAAAAAAAATGGTGGGATGCCCGATCATCCCCTGCACATAGGTTCCATGGGAACAGACCCACACTTCTCAAGTATTCCACTGTTTTTCTGAACCAGAAGAAGCTGCTGCTCCATCATCCAGAAAACTATTGCTAGATTTCTCTGCAATAGCCACAAAGGAGTCTCTGCTCTGAGGACTCCGCCATCCAAAGATACATGACCTCTGTACTCAACAAAGGCCTATGTGCCCTACCTCATCTTTTCTACAAAATCAGTAGAAGACTTGGTCTCTAAGGAGTGTGGGTTCAAAGCAAAGAAGGCTGGCATCCTAGAGACCAATTGAGGGGTCTTGGGGGGCGGGGGGTCGTTACAGATGGAGCATCCACTAGGAGTCAGCAATATTTGTGAGCCTGAATAGTCTTAGTTTTAGAGTCCTTGTCTTTCCTTTCTCCCAGGACAGCTGAGAAGAGAAAGCATTCCCAAGTAACAAACACCTCAAGCTGATGTGACACGGACGTTTGTCTCAAGTCACAGGCTGGTCATTAATAGAGTCCTGTCATTCTTTTCATGGGGAAATTCAGACTTCCTAGAGCTCTTCAGCTGGAGGTCTCCACACTCATTTCCAAAGGAGCTAGGATACTGACCTCCTTCGCTGGCAAGACACAACACAGAGAAGTGTGGCCTGACATGAACCAGTCAGCCCAGGCATTTGGCTAGTTGTGAGTGTAGAGGTCTGAAACTGGACATCTGGGTAGTGTGGGGTATCTTTAGCTAGAAAAGAGCAGGGTGGCCTCAGCCAAGCCAACAGCCCAAAAACCTCAGTTGAACTGAACAGTGTGTGGTAGAAAAAGCCCCCCTGATCCCTGCTGAGTTTAGCACTGGAGATAATCGGTGCTCCCCCAGGCTTCTATCTTAGAACAATCGGTCTGTCCATCTCCCATGCGGGCAGAAGGTTGGGGAACTGGGATAAGGACAAGCACAACTTGGCCTCTCCCAGGAACCCCCTTTTGAGTAGGTCATAGGGTCACTAACACTTCCTGGCCAAAACTTGGGCCTCTGCCTAGACACAGCTTGAGAGATGAAAGCCCAAAAGGGTGGCCTTTCCAGACCTGAAAGCTTGGGACTCCACAGGGTCCAGAGTTCCCTTTTGGCAGCTGCTCACAGTCAACATCCTGCCCTGTGGGCTGATCACCAATCCCCTCCTGCTGTAAACAGCTTGTGTCTCCCCATGCAGAAAGCAAGGTCTGAAAGAAGAGGGTGCTGTGTGGCTTGGAAGCCCTGACCCCCATACATTGTGTTTCTGGCAGGACAACACCAGAGGAGCTGGTATCCTCAGAGCCAAGGGTGAAAACTTTTATCTGGGGTTACAGCTTTTCTTCTCACAGGCAGGTGGCAGAAATGAGTCCCCCCAAACCCCAACCCCCACACACTGCAGAAGGACCTAGTTGCAGGGACAGGGTAGATGCAGCAGGAGGAATGTTGCCCATGGTTCTGGACTGGGAGGCAAAAGGATGGAGCTGATCATGCCCCTGCACAATAGGACACTGGACTTGCCTCTTCCTCTCTGAGAAAGGTCCAGGGGATGTGGGTCATTCTGTCATCATTCCTTTTAGTGAGGCTGGCAGTGTCTACGGATTTCCTCTGTGTTTTCCAAAGGAAGTTGGTGCTAGTCCCTGCACCCCAGGTAGGTAAGGAAGGGTCATCCAGGTAACACAGCTGACTCCCGCAAGGGCGGGGGACCCCCTACCATCCTCATCAGTGCCGTCCTCTCCAGCACCAGAGGCTACCAGCAGGCACCTCCCACAAAACTGACCTATTCCTTCCTCCAAGACCTTGGGCAGCACCCTGGGGGTCGCGGCCCGCTCAAAGCAGTTCCACTCAGAAGGAATAACTTGAGAGCGGCGACGCGGCGCCTAGCGCCAGCAGTGCCTTGTCTGAACCTAGAGCTGGGGACAGTACCTCACGCCCTGCCCAGCTAGGGCTGCAGCGCCGAGTGTCCCCTCAGAGCAGCCCGGGAGTGGCAGGCCCTGCGTTTCCGGCTGTCCTCTCTCCTTACCATGGTTGCAGCCCGAGCCGGGCCAGCTCCTCCTGGACAGCGCCCCAGCCACCCTTGGTGCGAGCTGCGCGCGGACCTCGTTGCACCGCGGGGCCCCCACTAGCCTTGCAAGAGTGAGGTCCGCTGGTGGCGGGGTGGGGCGGGGCTTGTCGGGCCTGGGGCGGGGCCTGTACCTCTGCAGCCGCGACGGGTGCCTGCGTGAGCGTCTCCTGAAACCCAGGGCTGCACCGGGCAAGTGCTTTTTCTAGAATAGTCTCTCCAGGCAGTGTTGCACCGCAGGAACTCTAGTCAGTTCCCACAGAAAAATAAATCAGCCCACCTGGCATCCCTGGAAGAGAGACTGCCTTTGCACAGGGAGGGCGAGTTGCGGCAAGAGTTAGAGAGCATTAGTAACCCCCCTCCCTCCCCGGAGATTTCAACAAGGATTTAGGGGAGTGAACTGACTGAACAGCCAAGTTACTCATTGCTCATACCCACACTATACCTCCTAGGAGGGAAATGTCAGACATTCCCCACCTCCACTCAAGCTGTGAAAAAGACACAGGTTAGCCCGCAGGTTCCTTTTGTTCAAGACCCCCAGATTAAAGATTAAAGAGGATTTGCTGCATAAATTATCCAGAGATCAATTGCTAGTAGGGTGGAACAAAGAGGTGAAGAGACAGAAGGGCTCTAAGAGGTTAGGGGAGCCTTGCCTGGGGCAAGCAAGTCTGAGAGTGCCTCTGGAAAGGCCATCGGAGCACAACCTGCAAGGCAGGCCATTCCTCCAATAAGCAGATGAAATGCAGTGGGACAAACGCCCCAGCAGCTTTGGGAGCATTAGAAGGTCAGAAGGGTCAGAGCAGCAGATAGCTAAAGGTAGATTCTTGGGAACAGGGAGCTGAGAAGGGATTTCCTGAATTAAGTAGGGTCTGAACTGGCCAGGTTCCTGTGGAAGTTTCCAGAAACATGTCCCCCCCCTGACCCCCAAAAGCCCTTCCCGAAGGGCAGGTTGACTGACTGGCCTCAGCCTGAATGTACTTCAGGCAAAGTTGAGCTCTACCACTATGGCTCTCTCACAGTACAAGTGCATGCTAGCTAGCTAGCAAGCTGAGGAGAAACTTGTCTAGTTAGGAGACCTTAGGCAACTCACTTCACCTCAATGCCTCAGTTTTCCATCCCCCAAAATTAAGGGGATAAAACTAGATGATTTCTAAGTTTCTAACTGTTCCTTCTGGCTTTATAAACATGGATGCAGTGTGGTCAGAGTGAGCTACATGCTTCAATAGGCCTTAGAGGCAGTCAGGAACGAGGCAGAAGTTTAGCCATGAAGAGACCCTGAGGGATATGGTGGGGGGCCTGCAAGCTTGGCTTTAGTGAGGGACCCTCTGAAACTATACATAGGTTCTAGACAAAGGTCTGTGGTAGACAGGAGACTTCAAGCTGCACCCAGAAAAACAAAGACACAAAAGGGGAATTCCAGTGCTGTTGGAAGTCTACAGAAGCAGCAGCTTGCGGTGGGTGGCTGTACCTTTTGAGTGGCAACCTTAGGCTACACTAGTTCCAAGCCACCAGCACACACCTGAAAGATACATCATCAGTCTAGTCATGTGGGTGGGAGTCAGGGAAAAATCTGCATCAAAGAAAACAGATCCCAGGCTAATGTAGCTAAGTCTATAAAGTGCTTGCACGGTACTGGAAGATCTGAACTTGATCTTCAGAAACCATAGAAAATAATTAAAAGCTGGGGGTGTGGTGGCCTACTGTAATTCCAACGTGAGGAACGTAAAGACTGGTGGATTTCTGGAGCTCACTGGCTGACCAGCCTCACCTAACTGGTAAGCCCAGGACCCAGTGAGAGAGCCTGTCTGAAAACAAACAAGGTGCACGGCTGTCCTGAGGAACAACACCCAAGGCTGAACTCTGACCTCGTTTTCACACATACATGTTTATGCCTCCATCCATGTAAGACAAGGGAGCAGCAGGCCTGACCACAAAGTCTTGTTTTCTTTACTGTCAAATCCTAAGCCCCAAGCCATGCTGAGTGTGGACCCAGAACTATCTCAAAAGGCAGCTTGGCTAGTTTCTTTCTCTTCAGCTGTGGCTGGACTTCCCCCAGCTCTTCTCTACCACCTGCTGCTCTGGGGTCCAGAGCCTACATCTCTTAAGGCACGTTGGTGCCAGCTTGCCTTGAGAAAAGCCCCAAGAGAAGCCTTAGACCATAAAACTCTGATCCAAACCAGTGCCACACAATCCCCCTCTCACTCTGGTAACATGCTGGGTAAAACAACAGCTGAAGATAGGCTAAGCTATCCCTTTCCCACAGGCCTGTAGGCTAGCCCTGGAATACTCAAAGGGCTCTGTGAGAGAGCCAGACCTTAGCATATGTTCTATGGCAACAATGTCTATTGAAAAGTCCCTTGATCTTCCTGGGCTTCTATTTCCCTCACTGAAGGAAACTGGACCCTCCCCCACAATTTCTAGCTCTTTCTCTGTATTGATCAGGGCAGGATCCATATTTGGTCAGAGCGTAGCCCAGATCCAGCCACTCTTGCACGAATCCCTTTCCACCTTCCCACACACCCCGTGTCAGGTGCTGAGGCCCACTTTGCCTTAACCCCTTTCATCTCACACAGCTCTGGGACTCCTTTGAAGTTCATCATCCAGAGAGGTAAGCAGTGATATTCTTGACTAGGGTATGGTTTCCTGAGCATTGCTAGCATGGACAGCCAAACATCTGGGGAACAGATAGCTTGGCACAGGGGATAACATCATTCCCTGAGAAATGCAAGGCAGCAATCACAGCCATAGCCCGATACCCGCAGTCCACCAGCTCCTGGACAAGGAGTTGCACGGCACCGCAGTTTTCATAAGGAGACTGTGTGTGGCCAAGCCAGGACCTAAGTTTAAGACACGGAATGCTTACACTGAAAGTCAGTATTTTGGGCCTGCATGATAAGCAAAAGGCCACTATAAGGCCTCTCAGTAGCCATTTTCCATAAGTGGTTCAAGAACTAAGTGTCTCCCTTCTGCCACAAATGAATGACTTACTGATGCTATGGTCAAGAGCTCAGGTGGAGCCAAAGTGCTGGCTTGTGTCTTTAAAGGAAAACTCAGTAAGTCTGTACGGAAGCAGACTCCCTTAAAGCATTCCCCCAACCCCCACCCCAGCTGCTGCCTCAGGTTCCACATTCTGGAACAGGCCTGAGATGCAGGTGGCGCCTGTTGTGTGACTACACAGACAGAGCAGCAGCTCTGATGCTCCAAAGGTGCAAGAGGCCAACTAAGACCACAGAAGGTCCAGGGGGGAGGAGCCTGGCATACCTTCTGACGTCATCACTCCCTGACCACTCTGACTCTCCTAGCTTCCCAGCCCGTCTTTAAATACCTCCTCGGCTTTTAAGGGCAAGGATTCTAGCATCCTGCAGACTATGAAAACTGATTTACCCAGGTATTTGTCATGTCAAGTCAAAGCATTCCCCCACCCTGGCTAAATGATTCTGTGCTAGAAGGCTTGCTGACTCATTTCACTAGACTTTGTCCTTGGATGTCTGCACCCTTTCAAGTGACCTGTCTGTATACTGTTCTCTCCCAAATTAAGCAAAACCCCCTGGGGGGCTGGAATGTGTCTTCCATTTTAACCTCAGCTGACTTCTAGCATGGGACTAGAGAATCTGTCATGTGACGGTAACTGGGCCCTGCCCCCAGGAGCTGGCTAATCAATACGCACCGGCTAAAACAGTGCACTAATTAGTTTTCTGCTCTGGTTTTAGCGCACAGGCAAGCCTGCAGGGTCTAAACTTCTCTGACCCGGCAGCACGTGTCCTTCATTCTGTCTGCTCTCAAACGTTGCTCACATGCGAAGGCCTGACTGTTGCCCTCCTTTTGCTGTTCCTGACATTCTGAATGCTGAGAACTTTACAGAAGATGCAGTGACAGGAGTGTCTGTACCACACTGTGGGGCAGTAGAATGGGATATTCCTTAGTGTTTTCAGCTTTGACAAACAAGCTCAGACTCCCAGTTTCTTTATCTTTGGAGATAAAAAATGTCTATGCCACAGGTTGCAGTAACATGAGAAGGTAAAGCCACTAAAATGAACAGTAGCTATTATATCTGCAAATATGGACATTATCAACACCAAACCAGCTGCTGCCAACTGTGGCTATTTCAAATGTTTTCCCTCCGGGGGATTAGGAGTGCCCATGGGTATAGAGAGATGGGAGCAGAGAATGCCGGAGTAATGCCTTCGGAAGTGACTGTGGGGTCAGCTTTTCCGGTCTTGGTCTTAGACCACCAACACAAATTCCCAAGAACAATCACAGAGACTTTTAAATGACTTCTGACCATGGTGAGTGTACCAAGGAAGAGACTGGTCCCTCCAGCCCAAGTCTGAGTGCTGGGGCTTCTCTCAGGAACTAAGAGACATTGCTCACATTCTGTTCCCCTCCTCTAGCCTTTGTCCACCCTTGAGGAGCAGCTGTCTTTCTGCTCCCCTCCCGGCAGCTGAACCAAAGGCAGCTGAGCAGAGGGTGAAGGGACATGACCAGCTCCACTGATCAGGACAGCGGCCTTCTGGCTCAACAGCTGTCAGGACGGCTTCTGGACTGAAGAGTTTTCTTCCTCACTTCCTCATTCAAGTTGGCCCCCTGAAGTCAACCTTCCTGCTCCACCTGAGCCCGCTGTCTTCCTCCTTACTAAAAACCATCCCCTCAGACATCACTAAAATACTCTAAGTGAAAGAACTGGAAATGGAGTCCAGTCAGGAGGGTTAGCTTTTCAAGGTACACTAATGGGCTTGGGGAGGCCTGGAGATGTAACTTGATGTGTAAGAGCACTGGCTGCTCTCCCAGACCCAGGTTCAATTCCCAGCACCAACATGGTGGCTCGCAGCTGTCTGTAGCTCCAGTTCCAGTGATCTGATGCCTTTTTCTGGTTTCCCAGGGTACCAGGTATGAATGTGGGATACTGACAGGCATACTTCCAGACAAAATTACCCACACACATAAATTAGGTAAACAAAAAAGAAAAACATACACTAGGAAGTCCAAGATGTATGTGCGGGATTATTTTGACAACAGAAAACTAAGTATGATTAGCTGCTTTAGTTCCACCATCAAAGCCAAGGAAGAAACACGTTTTCCTGCCTTTATTACCATAGGCCTAAGAGCCAGCGGCCCAGGTCTTACAGTGAGGCTGGGAAATCTGCCCCTCAGCTCCGTATCTAGAGGCTGATGCTGAAATAGACTATTCCACAACTCGAGATTTGTCCAGCATGAACGAGGGTCCATGAGAAGCAGGACTTTCAGTAATAAACCCTATGGTCAACCTAACCTATCCCCAAATTAGCAAGTCAGGGCCAGAAGTCAGCAGCTGTTCATCGTGCTCCAGAACTGGCTGCCCTCAACAGGTACAAATGACCCAAGTGCCACCTGACGGAGTAAGAGGCTGTGTAGTGGGGTCAAGCTGCTGTAAAAAGCCTTCTGAGGTACCCTGCCTCATTTTCACCCCCATTGCTCTATGCATCCCAAATTAGCCTCTCAACCACCAGATAGACCAGCTGTCCTAAACCTGTGGGTCATGAGGGGTCAACTAAGACCACTGGAAATCACAGCTATTTACCTTACAATCCATAACGGTAGCAAAATTACAGTTATAAAATAACGACAAAAATAATCTTACAGTTAGGGGTCACCACGATATGAGGAACTGTATTAAAGGGCCACGACATTAGGAAGATTGAGATCCACTGCTCTGTACCAGGCGAGAAGACTGGGGAAAGTGGGAAAGAGAATTCTCAGGATTCCTTTCAAATAGCTCGCATTGTAGGATTCTGTTTCCTTCCCTTAATGAATGCAGACACTCCTGGGTTCCTAAGAGACTAGAAGCTTTCTTTAGTAAATAAGATGCCCCAGAGCTGAGCTCCCCCAGCATACAGAAGTCAACAGGAATTTGATGACCCTCTCTCCTTCAGTGATCAAATGACATAAGACCCTTTCGACATTTCAAGTCGGCCTTGGGTACCACTGAGATGACCTCCTCTGGTAACTGCCCTAATTCCAGCCTTGGTTTCTTGCATAATTGATAGATGTGGCAAGAAGGAAACCACCTCATCCTCTGATAGCCTGAGAAGTCACATCCAGAGGCCAGGAGGTCCGGTATCCTGTAGGCAAGTGATCTGGGGGCTGGACTACCCCTGTCCATCAGAGACATTGCAGCCTGTCTTACTAAGAGATGCTTTATTTCCAGAAGTCCCCAGGCCAAAGGAGAAGGCAGTTTCCCTGACCCACTTCTTGTCGAGATTCTGCTAGTACATATATGATAGGAATGCTCCCCTCGGTTTAGCCTCATCTTCTCTGGGGAGATTCCAACCCCTATCACCCTAATCCATGGGTGAGAAGCACTTCTCAACCCCACTCCTAGACAAAAGGACCTCGAGGAGCCATTCGGGAGATCAACAGAGTCATTGGCAGAATCTGGCTTTATCCATAGCTGCAGACTCAGAGGGGCTTATGAAATTCAGTATTCTCCATCGCTGTGGACCTGGAAGATTCCCAGTTGAGTATTCAGTAACAAATACTGCCTTCCATGAGCCAGCCACTGGGGTTGAGCCACTAGAGAATTCCTGCTGGGAATGGAATCTGGAAGTCTCTATGGTCAAGCACTCCCAAATCAGAGGAACCAGGGTCCTTGCACACAAGGCACCACCAAGACTACAGGGTCTCCATCCCGGGCCTCCCTGAGGGCTATATATCCCGAAATGATAGGCTGTGAGAGCTGTTTCATGGAGACTACTTTGCCCAACTCTGTGCAAACCCTACCTCTAGAGAGCCAAAGGAGACCCCGGCCCAGCTGCCCGAGAGCCTCTCTTCCTAGCTTCTGAGGAGCAGCTTTGCTACTGAGCAGAGCTGAAGAGCTGTAATTATCCAGACAGGATAAGAGCTATTTTGGGAAGAAGTCATTCTGCTGCCAGAACTTTTGACTTCCTAAACTAAAACAAGATGCACAGAGAAGGGGGCGAGGGTGGGGAGGATGGAGAGAAGCCTGCTTAGTCACAGGCATCAAATCTTGAACCGAAGGAAACAGTACCCCTTTCAAAGGTATAGCTTTGTATTAGGGTATCTCCCTTATATATATATATCCCTAAGATATCTCCCGCTGGCCTCGGAAAGAAGGCTGTAGCCACCCTCTACTTCTCCTCCTCCTGGCTCCCCATTGCCTAAGCCCCATCAAGAGCATTCATCCAGACTGTTGTTTGTTTGGGTATCTGAGCACGGACTAGTACCTATTTATATATGGTTTTTACCCTGTCCACGTCTGTCTTATCTCCCCATTAGTGTAGTCAGTATCTCAAAGCAAGGAAGTGAGTGTGTACTAGCAGAGTGTCACACATCTGAATTAAAAAACAAAACAAAACAAAAACAAAAAACAACCCATCTACGGAATGAAGGAGCAGGATGGTCTGGAGCAGAGTTAAAAGGGACTTCCTGCTTTGCTTGGAAATAATCTCTAAGAGTGCCTTCTCCCACCTACAGCTGAACTCAGGGCCTGAGGCAGAGGGGGTGGCAGCTGCATTCCTGGACCCCGCCCTTCCAGCTGTTCTGTTATCTGAGCTCTTGCTGTCCCCACTCATTTCTATCTCAAGTCAACTGTTCATCCCGGGTCAGTCAGCCATGGATGGGCCTCATGAGATTTTTGCTAGGCTTTGGGTTAAGAGAGTAATGTGAGGCCGGAAGAGCTTTGACCATCTCATTAGAAGCAGACCAAGAAGAGCCCAAGCACTTAAGGGAACAGTCAACGCACTGCAAAATCAGGACACTGCCATATTTAGGACACGGGGCTGCCAAGAGCAGAGCCCACTTTATGTTTCTCCAACCTGAGGACTCAAATAGTGTGTAACCCAGAAAGGCAACCCCTTTTTGAAGTGCCCTAGGCAGGAGAGGGAAGGGCCAGATGGGGAATGATCCAACCCTTAGCTGCCTAGCCTTCCCCTGGAGCACTGGGTGAAAGATCTTCACTTTCTCTTCAAAGCTGCAACTTCGGCTCATGTAACATTTTTGTACAGACGTCCCTGCACAGTGCCCTTGTGTGCAGCAGACAAGCTACTAACCACATACATAGTTCTGTCTCCTTCCACACCCCTCCCTCCCATCAGAGAGCAGGAGAAGGAATTAGGTAAGGGGTTGGGACACTGGACTACAAGTATCTCCCAGAAGGATTCTTACCTCCTCATCTGTCAAAACAAAGAAGTAGAAGCCAGGCATTTCCGGGGGGCAGGCAACAAATGGAATTCAGGAAGTGTCAACATGAGGAGGGGAAAGATTGTGTTACTAAAGATGGCCAGTTGACATGGGAATGGCCCAGCCCAAGTCCCTTCTTAGGCTGCAAATGGCCTAAAAACTGCAGCTGCTGTTTACTTGGTGTTCATGATGCCAAGTACCGTGATGAGTGCTTTACACATCAAGCAGTTCACACTGGTCAGATTCTCCAAGGGATGGAGGACTTGGGATGGGAGTGCGTGCACAGGGTCCCCTCCCCCCAATGCCATCCAGCCCAGTCCTGTGTCCCATTAGTAAATAGGACGAGGGCTTATCGCGCCATACTTCTCACAAGCAAGAACTCTATGCTACCAAGACTCACTCTTAGAGGTCTGGGCCTCATGCTCGCTCGCCCCTGTGCTACCAGTGGCCAGGCATAAAGAGGAGCAAAGCATCTGCAAGGAACCATTAATGACTCCAGAGACAAGGCAAGCTGTGAGCAGGCCTAGGGATCCTGCCAAGGCGAGGGAGGGAGGGAGGGAGGGAGGGAACGAGGGCTTGAGCTCTGAACCCTTAACCTGAATCACTGGGGATTCAACAATGGGCATGACTTTGAAGCAGCTGTCTTGTTCTGGTGATTTTCCCCTTAAAACGCATGACTAGGGGGTTGGAAAGATGGCTCAGTGGTTAAGAACACTGGCTACTCTTGCAGAGAAACCAAGTTCAATTCCCAGCAACCATGTGGCAACTCACAACTGTCTGTAACTCCAGTTCCAGGGAATCTGACTCCCTCTTCTGACCTTCATGGGCACAGAGGCAAAAGACCCAAACACAGCAAATAAATTAAATCTTAAAAGCTGGGTGCAGATGGTGGCACAAACACAGTACAAGCAATCTGGAGGCACATAGGTCTGTGTGTATTGAAGGCCACTCTGGTCTACATAGCAAGGCCAAGGCTACATTATAAAACACAGCCTTGTCTCAAAAACAAACAAAAACCCAATCTATGATAGGTAAGATTAAGTGTAAGGACCACAGGACTTAAGTTGCATCCTTTCCAGTAAATCTACTTTGAGTTCTCATTAAAAGACGACTGTTGAAAATAAAAAAGGTTCACATTCCCAAAGGGATGACTAGGAGTGGAATTTAAGGTAAAAAAGAGAATTACCGCTCGTTTAGGTCTAAATCCTCGACATTTAGTTTCTTAACAGACTTAGCCTACAGGACAGACATGGAGGCCACCCTATCACTTATCTTCTCACCTTCCCCCACAGCCTTCCACAAGTGCCCCCCACCACCACCACCAAAAGACAGGAAAATACAGACCTTTCAGCCACCAGAGGATCCGGTTGTACATTTCCTCGGAAACATCTGAAAGTAACGGAAGCTTGCTTTTTCCTGTGTGTGGAATGTCATCCTCCTTCCACACCTCCACCAGAAAGTCTTCTTAGCCCTTGACCCTTTTCACTCTCTTCCCACCTAGGACTGGGTACTGCATGCCCACTGTCCCTCTTCCACCTTCTCTGCTGTGTGCTTTAATGCGCTCTACCTCCTGGAAGCCCAAGAACCAGTCCCTATGCACCCCAACTACTCTACTTTGAAACCAGAGTATTTACCTGAGGCTCTAGTTTGTTTTTAACAGCCTCACTAGCCCTTGCTCTGCCTCTGTTCTTTATTTCCATTCTGAGGAATCACTTCTGACCCTGCATGTGTTCTCTACCTTCCACGGAACAGCTAAGCCGCAATGCCTGTTAACAGTCAATGCTCAACTCCAGATCTAACCATTTGCATTGATGTCAGCAGCGTGTAGCTCAGTGAAGCTGGCAGTCAAGGCATGGAACAAAGCTCAAAGACAGAACCAACTTTGGCACTAGCAGGAAGGCAGCCTTGGGGCCCAGAATGAAGAGCGGGTGCTTTGCTGCCCATCCCAACCAATATCCCATGTCGCTAACTGTGGCTTGCAGCCGGACGGTTTGCTTCTCCACATACCGAGGAAGAAAGCATTGAACCCTTGAGAGGGTTGTTTGCTGGTGCACTTCGGGGTCTTTTGCACTTCTGTCAATGGTACCCGGTATAAAGACTCCTTTGGGGATGGTGGTAAGCTTGCTTTGTCTCTCTGGAACATCAGGTCCTCACAGAAAGAGGTTGAGTCCATTTCATAAAAGGACTCTAAAGGGTCTAGGAAGGGAGGCGACTTAGGTTCAAAATCAAATATGGATTGGTTTTGGGGTGTTTCAACTTTAGGATTCAGTAAGGTCCACCATGAGCAATCAGGCCCATACTTAGGTAAGGACCGAGGGGGCAAAGGCCGAGGGGTCAACTCAAAGGCTGCAGTGGCTTGGGTAGAGGGCTTTGGAGAAAGCTCTGAATATAGGGGAGACTTATAGGTTCCTTCAGACACTGTTCGACATGTCACACGATGAGGTGACTGCATTGACTGTTTTCCTGGGGAGATGGTCACCTTGCGTCCGACCTCACGTTCTCGGGGTGGGGACCTCACAGTGGGCTCCGTTTCAGATATTAAAATCTTTGGGGGCTTCGTCTCAATACAGAAAGAACGCTCTGGTCGAGGGGAGGAAGAGGGGATGAGGGGATGAGGGGGATGAGGGGGATGAGGGGAGGAGGAGGAGGGGAGGAGGAGGAGGAGGAGCTCGTGGTGCCCCATCTAAATCTCTAAAAACAGAAAATTTGAGGCCTGTTGACAATTTCGTGGTCTTTTGCGAGGTCTTAGGTTCTGAAAGTACTGAGCTGTGACCAACTTCTGGCTCCTGGGGAGGGATCTTTCTAATAACTATCTGAGGGGTATTAGCCGTGCGACTACTATGCTCTTGGACAAAGACATTTCTTGAAGATTTGACCTCAGCAGTAGTCCTTCGGGTGGGCTCTGTTTGTATAGCTTCATCCTTCGGGCAAGCTGAAACCCTACGGGGTACTTTAATCCCCTGGGGGTTCTGGACCTTGGAGGGTGGGTCCTCCTCTTTTTCTCTTGTAAAATACAAGTGACGGTATTTTGCGTCAGAGGCCATGGAGGAATGGTAGCCAACCTCGCGCCCTGGCTTGTTCTCAGTTCTTCGTGTTGATTCTTCCCTGACTGGACTGACAGTCCGGTTCACTCCTGCGAGATGGGAGGACAGTGTCTGGACTGACTGGTTCTTTCGATGAGGAGAGTGATGAGGAGAATGATGGCGGGTTACCTCTACTCTTGTTCGGGTCTCAGTTCCCCGTGAAGTGGAGACTGCAGAGAGGCCAGGCCCTGACTGTGGGCACACAGAGCGTGGGTAGTCTGATGTTGAATGATGAGTGGTGGATGCAGCTTCGGCTCTTTTCTGGGAAGAAGGAGGAGGAGGAGGAGCAGGAGGAGGAGGAGCAGGAGGAGGAGGAGGACTCAGGGAGACAGCAGCAGCTCGCTGGCTTGAGGAATAATACCCATGTGTCCGCTGAGGAGCGGAGGTAGTAACCTCAGCCCCTCTGTGTGAAGAAACTGCTACCTTGGACCCATTTTTATTTGTCTTGTACACCTGAAAGACTGTGGCCTTCTGGGTAGACGCCATGTTTTATCAGCTGGCTTGTTTTCAGGATCCCGATTAGGCATGAGTGTTTACCCTCATTGTTTTCAGAGCTGCTGTTCTTGGTACCCCACGAAAGTGGCAGCTGTTCTAAGAGTGTCTCACAGTCCTCTTTACAATCTCTGTCTGATGATGTCATAAAAGGAGCTTCCTATTAAACATCTTGTTTTACAGTGACAATTCTTCATAGACAATTACTACCCAGATGGAAAGTAACTCTGTCTCTTTGGACTTGACAATAAGCCTTTGGCCAAGTTCTTAAGAAAATCAGGATTTCCTTGTATACAGGGAATTTCCTTATCGATCCTGGATTCTAGGAGTTCTCAGGGAGTCATCCAAGGACCAATCAGCTAGAAGACTGTATGGAGTCAGCCTCGCAGGCCAGTCAAGTGAGCTCGGCTTGAACAAGGTACCTTTTGGTGTATACAGACTTACTCCCATCTTATCTGAAACTGCTACATACGAATTAAATAATAATAATAGTGATAATGACGGTGATGATGATAGAGCTCCAGATTTTCCCAAGTTTCTCGAATGGTCTAAGGTCAAAACCTAGGTTACTCAAGTTATAAACTCTCACATTATCCCAGGAACATACAGTATCACAGTAAAAATCATAGTAAACATCTGGTCCAGCACCTTGGACATGACTTACCAGAGTCTTAGTTTCAATCTGAAAACTACTACCTCATACACGAGAATGGCACAATAAATATTAATGTCCCTTCTCATTAATGATCTTCCTATTAGCAACCAGCTAGATTCAGATGTTCATCCTTTCTCTTTTCTCTTCCTTCCTCCCCTCCCCCTTCTTTTGAAACAGGGTCTCATGTAACCCGGGCTAGCCTTGAACTCTTTCTGTAGCCAAAGATGATCTTGCGCTTCTGCCTTCCTGTCCTGCTTCTGCCTCCCAAGGAGTGTATTATAGGGCATACCCAGTTTATGTTGAGAATCATGCACAAGGCCTCATGTATGTTAGGCAAGCTATCCACTAAGCTATATCCCAATCTTCATTCATTCTCATTCATATGTGTGTGTGTGTGTGTGTATGTATATATGTATATATATATATGTATATGTATATATATGTATGTATATGTGTAGTTCTGGCTATTCTGGAACCTAGTCTGAAAGACCAGGCTGGCCTTGAACTTAGAGATCTGTCTGCCTCTGTCTCCTGAGTGCTGAAACTAAAGGTGTGCACCACTACACCTGGCTCGTTTATAAACACTGTAAGTATATGTTCATGTGAATGCTGGTACCCCCAAAGATAGAGGTGTAGGACAACTGTGAACCACCTGATGTGGGTGCTGAGAATCAATCTCGAGCACTCTGCAAGAGCAGAATGTGCTCTTAACCGCCAAGCCATCTTTCAGCACCCTCCTCTTTGGGGACAGATTCTCACTAAACGGCCCAGGTGAGACTCAAACACACAATCCTCCCCCTTCACCTTCTCAAGTTCTGGGAATTTCAGGCAGGTGCTATATCATACCTTGCCTTATAGTCTGGGTGGTGTCAGTCAATCAGTCAGTTTGTCTGTCTGTCTGTCTCTCTCTCTGTAGCCCTGGCTGCTGTGCTGGAACTCACTCTGTAGAACAAGCTGGCCTCAAACTCAGAGATTGCCTGTCTCTGCCTCACTGGTGCTGGAACTACAGGTGTGTGCCACCACTGCCTGGCATGGCTCTTTTCTACTTGAAGAGCAACTTTCAATGAACATTGTGGATAAAGAAACTATTACCTTTCTTTTTGATATCCTTTATGGTCTTTTTTTTTTTTGGTCAGAAATTATCATATGTAACCTTCTATCATGACTCTGAAAGACTAAGGTTTTGTTTGAGACAGAATCTTAATGTGTAGCACAGGTTAGCCTCTTACCCACAATCCTCCTAAGTACAGTATCTTAGGCCAAGACTTACCTTCATAATTTTTTAAAATGTTTATTTATTTAATGTATGAATTTCTGCTGCATGTATGCGTGCTGGCCAGAAGGCAACAGATCCCCTTATAGATGGTGGTGAGCCACCATGGAGTTGCTGGGAATTGAACTCAGGACCTCTCAAAGAACGGCCAGTATTCTTTTTTTTTTTTTTTTTTTTTTTTTTCTTTTTTTTCGAGCTGGGGACCCGAACCCAGGGCCTTAGCCTTCCCTAGGCAAGCGCTCTACCACTGAGCTAAATCCCCAACCCCGGCCAGTATTCTTAATCAATGAGTCATCTCTCCAGTCCTACCTTCTTCATATTTTTTGTGCACTACACTGACCATTCTTTTCTGTTAGTTTTTCTTCAAATGAGTTATGATAAAATTAATTAGGTTTATGGTTAATTATAACAGCATTCTAAGCTCTCCAAGGACTTGAATTTTAAGTATTTCTAAATTGTCTATTCCCCCCAATTAAAGGAGTTTGCGAAGAATTACAAAAACATGAAATTATGTAGCAGGATCAAATTTCCCTATTTAATTATTTAGTAAGTATTTTCTACATTTCACATGTGAACATTATAAAGCTATTTAAATACAATCCTATTATGTCTACCAGAATATTACTACTAGCACTCTTTCATGTCATAGGCATACTTTCATGCCAATCTATAATATGATTTTGAATGAATTCACTTATGATTATTTCATAAGTTTTTGTTGTTTTGTTTTTTTCAAGACAGGGTTTCTCCGTGTAGCCCTGGCTGTCCTAGAACTTGCTCTGTAGACCAGGGTGACCTTGAACTCACAGAGAACCACCTGCCTCTGCCCCCCAAATAGTGAGATTAAAGACATGCATCACCACTGCCTGGCTAGTATTTCATAATTTTTAAGAAAAGTCTTTTTATTTTTAATAGTTCATTATTATGAACAACTCTACAGTAAACTCCCCATATATAGTGTATCATCTTTATATATTCAGTTATGCCCTTCTTGGGAGAGCTGTTCTTTTTTATTTTATATTTTTGGTATATTTATGAGTATTTTGTCTGTTATTTATATATGTGCACCATGTGCCTCATGTCTGAAGAGCTCAAAGAAGCCATATGATCCCATGCACGGGGTTAGGGATAGTTGTAAACCACCATGTGGGTGATGGGAACTAAACCTGTGTCTTCTGAGAGATCATCACTAAGTGCTCATAACTGCTGGAGCCATCTACCCCCAAAGAGCTTTTAAAAGCTCACATATAACCTCAAATAAATTAGGTAATTCTGGGTTCTAAACATCAGTATTTGTTTTAAACACACACACACACACACACACACACACACACACACACACACACACACCACACACACACACACACACACACACACAGAGAGAGAGAGAGAGAGAGAGAGAGAGAGAGAGAGAGAGAGAGAGAGATTGAGGGAAGAGATTGAGATTCTAACATGGACTCAGGATTTAACGGCCACCATTTTAAGGTAAAGCCTTCTAATCCTCTCCTTGGAAAGGGGCTGCCAGGGCCAGCAGCATATTAGGGAAGAGCTTGGATGCCCTCTCAGGTTCATGTTTGCACGCGTATGCGTGTGTGTGTGTGTGTGTGTGTGTGTGTGTGTGTGTGTGTGTGTGTGTGTGTGTGTGTGTGTGTATAAGAGGGAGGGGGAGACAAATGTTTGGTCAAAGGACACCTTTTGGGAGTTGGTTCTCTCCTTTTGCTGTGGGTTCCAGGTATTGGATTCAGGTCACTAGGTTTGCCTGGCTTTACTCACTGAGCCACCTCACCAGCCCCATTTGTAATTCTAAGTGTATCTTCAGTGCAGTCTTGAGCTACCTCAGAGCTACTGTGCCATCTCTAAGTACAAAAATACATTTGCTTTAGTGTGATCTTGAGAGGCCCATGATGGAAAGAAAACCAACTCCTGAGAGTCGTCCTCTGACCTCAAGATGTATGTTGTGACACAAGCACCTACATGCTCCAGCACTCCCCTACACACGGTATTGTTTTGAGACAGGGCCTTTCTATTTTTTTTTTTTAAACATTTATTTATTATGTATACATCATACAGCTTTCTACCTGCATGTATGCCTGCAGGCCAGAAGAGGGCACCAGACCTGATTATAGATGGTTATGAGCCACCATGTGGTTGCTGGGAATTGAACTCAGGACCTCTGGAAGAGCAGACAGTGCTCTTAACCTCTGAGCCATCTCTCCAGCCCCAGGGCCTTTCTATTATGCAGCCCTAGAACTTGCTATGTAGACCAGGCTGTCCTTGAATTCAGAGATCCACCTGCCTCTGCCTCCCAAGTGCTGGGTTTAAAGGCATAGGCTATGTGTGTGTGTGTGTGTGTGTGTGTGTGTGTGTGTGTGAGAGAGAGAGAGAGAGAGAGAGAGAGAGAGAGAGAGAGAGAGAGAGAGAGAGAGAGGCAGAGAGAGAGAGAGAGAGAGAGAGAGAGAGAGGCAGAGAGAGAGAGGGAGAGGGAGAGGGAGGGAGAGAGAGAGAGAGAGGCAGAGAGAGAGAGAATATGAATGAATTTGGTTTTATGCATGGGTTAGAAGGAAGGCAGGTAGAATACTAGTAGAGAATCTTACAGGGGTTGGGGATTTAGCTCAGTGGTAGAGCGCTTGCCTAGCAAGCACAAGACCCTGGGTTCGGTCCCCAGCTCTGAAAAAAGAAAAAAAAGGAAAAAAAAAAAAAAAAGAGACTCTTACAGAAGGTTCAAAACTTGAAGAAAATTCTCTGAGAAACAACAATATAGCTAGATGTGCAAGAACAGCACCTGCCACTAAGAGAACTCCATTTTCTCTAAGAGCCATAGGTACAGCTCTGAGTAAGATCCATATAGTAAAAAGATTGTGAAGGTGGAAAGATGACTCATTAACATGCTTGCTGTGTCCATATGAAGACCTGTGCTCAGATCCCAACACACAAAAAGCAGGTGTGCTGTGTGCCTGTAACCCCAGTGCTTGAGGCAAAGACAGATCTCTAGAGCCCAAGAGCCAGCCATTCTAACCAGTCAATGAGCTCCAGAATCAGTAAGAACTCCTTTTTTTTTTTTTTTCTTTTTTTTTCGGAGCTGGGGACCGAACCCAGGGCCTTGCGCTTCCTAGGCAAGCGCTCTACCACTGAGCTAAATCCCCAACCCCCAGTAAGAACTCCTATCTCAAAAAATTACCGTGAGAAGCAACAGTGGTAACTTTTGGCCTCCACACATGAATACTCACATACCTGAACACATATGTGCAAATAGCTCCTATACATACGCCAAAAAAAAAAAAAAAAAAAAAAAAAAAGAATGAAAGGTCATTGTGGTTGGGGATCTAGATTGTTGGCAGGGTACTTGTCAAACAATTCCAGCCTGAGGTAGAATACACGAGTGCTGACAAAGGCCTATAATCTTAGCACTCAGAAGGTGGAGGAGGGAAGATTCACAAGTTATAAGGTCATATTCAACATAAGTTGAAAGCTAGCCTGGAATACCTGAGGTCCTATCTCAAAACAAGAACACATTGTGTTAAATATCAGAGAAGAATGAGAATTTTCTAACAGTTCCTATGTTTGCCAAGGTCTATAACCCCCCTTGCTTAAGTCTTCCTTCTTCACTGTACTTTTTTTTTTTTTTTTTTTTTTTTTTTTTTTTTGGAGCTGGGGACTGAACCCAGGGCCTTGTGCTTGCTAGGCAAGGGCCTTACCACTGCGCTAAATCCCCAACCCTTCACTGTACTTTTTAGGCATCTGGGTGTTTTGCCTATGTGTAAGTGTTGTGGTTTGCCCTGGAGTTATCTGTATTTTGATGCTAATTCCACTGCCCCAAGGACTGCTGCCTAGTCTAGCATTTAGGACTCAGGTGACTTCACCATAACCTTCTCCCCATTGAATTTATAATACAATGTGAGGGGCAGGTACAGGATAGAAGGAGGTCGGTCATTGGAGGAGAAGGAAGGATGGGTGGGAGAGAAGTTTGAAGGAAGAGGAGGAGACTGGAACGGAAAGGAGGAAGAGACAGGAGGGATAGGGGGAGAAGTTGTGGCAGGAGAATATGGTGGGTGATGTTAAGATTCCACGCTGTACCTTTACAGGTTGTTACAAATGTTTTTAAGGGATGGATGTGTATTGGGCTTTGTATGTTTAGGTGGGCAATGATATCTTATCAATTGGGTCAAAGGTTATTGTGTTGTGTGTTCTTTCATGTGAAGATTTAAATGTAATGGAGTGTGGGGCGACTAGTCTGGGCCGCCACGGAATTGGAATGTGTGCTTCTGGCAAGATATCCAGCAGATATCTTGGGGCACTGTGGTGGCAGACCTAGCGGGGATAAAAGACAACTATACTTTTTTTTTTTATAAGTTTTTACAACAGCATATATGTTTGTGTACTATTTGTCCAACTGGGGCCATGCATGCCAGAAGACAGCTTCAGATCGCCTGGGACTGGTGTTACAGTTGTGAACCACCAAATAGGTGCTGGGAATCAAAGGTACCCATGAAAGCACATCGGGTGAACCATACCTCCAGCCCCTCATTTCCGCTTCCTGACAGCTTCCCCGTAACTTACTCTGCTTCTCTATCACTCTGGCATTTTATACACACTGACCTTCAGTGTTTCCCATGCAGCTCTGCTCCTGCAGTTCTTGGTGCTGGATGTTGCTCATCCTCCAGAGACAAGGCAGGCTTTCTCCCATCATCCCGGACAAAGTTAAAGGCCACATCTTCAGAGCAGCTTCCCTTGAATACTTTATTTAATGTTAAGTTGCCTGGTTTTTTTTTTTAAAGATTAATTTGTTTATGTATTGTAAGTGTATAGATAATTTTTTTTTTTTTTTTTTTTTTGGAGCTGGGGACCGAACCCAGGGCCTTGCCCTTTCTAGGGAAGGGCTCTAACACTGAGCTAAATCCCCAACCCCATGTATAGATAATTTGCATGTACATCTACACATCAGAATACAGTCTCGGAATACAGAATACAGTTGTGAGCTGCCAAATGGGTGCTGGAAATTGAATTCAGAACCTTCAGAAGAGCAGTGAGTGCTCTTAACCACTGAGCCATCTCTCCAGCCCCATTAAGTTGCCTCTTAACATCCAGATGCAATTAATATCATTTTAACTTATTACAGCATTTGCCATCAATACCATTTGGTCATTGAACAGCTACTAAATAAACTCTGGGACAGCAGACTCTGCTTGGTTCATCACTGCTTGAAGGCCTAGGGCAGTGACCAGCATGTAGGAGTTAGAGAGATTTGTAAGGCAGGCATGGTGTCAAGTACCTCTAATTCCAGCACTTGAAAGGTAGACTCAGGAGGAACAGAAGTTCAAGGCCAGCCTTAAAGGAGACATAACTAGCTGGAAGGAGCCACTTGAGAAGGCTGCTGTAACACTGACAGGCAGTGGACAAAACTGGACAAGTCAGAAAGGAACCTACAATTTGGAGGTGAAAGTTTGTCTGGCAGGGAGGGGCTCTTTGCTGTTGTTTTGTTTTCTCACACTGCAGCCCAGACTGGCCTGGAACTCCTGGCAATCTTCCTGCCTCAGCCTCCAAGGGCTGAGATTGTAATCCTATGTCACTATACCCAGCTTGAAACAAACAAGTCTTAACTGATTTTTTAAGTGTAATGAGTTAAGACTGGAAGTCTAATGGAAATGAGAGTCAAGGAAGTTGAGTGGATAACACGACACTAATACTGAGTGGAAAGAGAAGCTAAAAGCTAATGAGCCAAACATGGTGAGCTCCATATTGGCTGGACCAGTGAGTTCCCTGAAAGCAATCCAAGAGGAGGCACTGAGTGTGCGGCAAGCGCATGGGCTCAGATCAGAAGCCCATTCCTACAATACAGGATTGTTAGAGCATGCCCGATGACCAAAGCCATGGAAGTAAACTAGGTCACTGCCTTGTGCTGTGAAGAGACACCATGACCAAGAAAGCATTTAATTGGCAGCTTGCTTACAATTTCAAAGGGTTAGTTCACAATCATCATGGCAGGCATGGCACTGAGAGCTGTAAATCTCATGAGGGTTGGGGAGCACATGGGCCTGGCAAGGGCTTTTGAAGCCTGACCCCAGCCACACCCCTACTGCACTAAGGCCCTAGCTCCTAATCTTTCCAAACTAGGAACTAAGCATGCAAATATATCAGCCTCTGGGGGCCATTCTCATTCAAACCTTCAGTCATTTAGAAAGAACTTTTAGAGAAAAGCTAGAGGTGGAAGCTGAGGTGAAATACTCAGAGGCAGAAGAAAAACCATGTCTACTATCAATGAAACTGAGGAAATGGAGAGAAAAATTAACATGGGGCAAAAGTTGACTGTGTGATTTAGGAATGTGGAAGACACTGGTGACCTGAGTAACTTCTAAAGAAGTGGGACTCAAATTCTAGCATGCTCAGGAGAGAGGGGGAGGTGAGGCACTGAGGATATCCAGGGTAGTGGACACTATGAATTATGTATTCTGGTTAGCCTCTATAGAAGACATAAAGCCCTTTTATTTATAAGCTGTAAGCCTAGATTGGTCAGGTTTTGAGCTATTCTAACTTACGTCCCAGCCATATGTCCCTTGTTACTTGCTGTTTGATTCTCCAGCTGAGTTATCTCTCCTGGTCACCTGCTCATAATCCATCATCCAGCCTCATGGCAACCTTCTCCTCTCCCCATCTCCTCTCCCTCTCCTCCCTGCTCTCTCCTGAGACCCCTACTCATCCTCAAGTCCTGCTGTTCTCTCTACTGCTCTAACCTTTTATTAGTCAAGGAACTTAAATGTGGGGAGCAAGGATCACATAACAAAGGCTGATGTAGTGGGAATTTGTTTCTTTGGGCAACCAGATCTACATAGCAGCACCAGAGGAACCCCTCAGCGGCTGGAAAGAGGGCAGGAAAGCAAGGGGCTCCCAGGACCCAACAGGGATGAGAATAGCTGAAATGCCCAACAAAGGGGAGGGAGAACCAGTAGAGACCATATCCAGAGGTTAGGCATGGCCCCCGTTTGGGGAATGGGGCCACCCACTCACCTCCAAATTTAGAGCCATTAGACAGAATGGCCCGTCTAAAGGAAATACAGGGACAAAGTGTGGAGCAGAGACTGAAGGAAAGAGACTGCCCCACCTGGGGATCCATCCCATATACAAACGCCAAACCCAGACACTATTGCAGATGCTAAGAAGTGCATGCTGACAGGAGCCTGATATAGCTGTCTCCTGAGAGGCTCTGCCAGAGCCTGACAAATACAGATGCAGACACTCACAGTCAACAATTGGACTGGGCATGGGGACCCCAATGGAGGAGTTAGGGAAAGGACTGAAGGAGCTGTAGGGGTTTGTAACCCCACAGGAAGAACAACAATATCAACTAACCAGACCTTCCAGAGCTCCAGGGGACTAAACCACCAACCAAAGAGTACACATGGAGCAACCCATGGCTCCAGCCACATATGTAGCAAAGGATGGCCTTGTTGGGCATCAGTGAGAAAAGAGACCCTTGGTCCTGTGAGGGCTAGATGCCCCAAGTGTAGGGGAATGCCAGGGCGGGGAGGTGGGAATGGGTAGGTGGGACTGGGATGGGATAGGGGGGTTCTGGAGGGGAAACTGGGAAAGGGGATAACATTTGAAATGCAAATACATAAAATATCCAATAAATATAAAAGGAAAAGAAAAAAATCTACATGTGAATACTTAATGGAAAGAAATGACTAAAGAATGTTTGGGAATAGGGAGATAGTTCAGTGATTAAAGCACTTTGTACACAATCCTGGGGACTAGAGTTCAGATCCTCAAACCGCTAGATAAATGCACTTTATAATCCCAGGGCTTGGAAGAGGAGAGATAGGATCCCAGGAGTTGCCTAGATAGAGCGTCCATAACAGTGAGCACTGGGTTCAAGTGAGAGAGACGCTGCTTCAAAAGAATAAGGGAGACCACAATTAAAGATTTCTGACATCAACCTTGGACCTTCACACACGAAAACACACACACACACACACACACACACACACACACACACACACACTCACACATACACTCTCACACTCACAAATACACTCTCACACACAAATACACTCGAACATATACACACATACACACTCACACAGAGGTATGGCTATCCTGGACTCACTATGCAGACCAGGCTGGCCTCAAGCTCCCAGAAATCCACCTGCCTCTGCCTTCAATGATTAAAGCTAAGTTCCACCATACCCGGGGACTGAACCCAGGACCTTGCGCTTGCTAGGCAAGCACTCTATCACTGAGCCAAATCCCCAACCTCCGCATTAGTGTAATCTTAATGCTTATGAAGTGACATCGTTACAACTATATAAGCACCATTTCTCATGCAGTCTGCTATTAGTCTCCACATTCTTGCGTTTATTTGTCTTGTCAACTAGAGTAAGCTTCTGAGAGGAAGACTGTTCTGTACATCTCTCTACAGTCACAGTTCCTTACATGTGGTATTTGTACACTTGGGAGTAGTATTATCTTGATGCTTGCTTTTCAAATTCTTATTCGTTGTGTATATGGAGGAAGATCAGAGAACCAGCTCTCTCCATCTCCCATGCAGGTGCTGGTGACCAAACAGGCTGTCAGGCTTGATGACAAGTGCCTTATACGCTGAGCCATCTTGCAGGCCCCTTGTTGCTAGCTTCCTTTCAGAAGGGTCTCACACTGAGTGGCCCTTTAATCAAGGCAATCCTTCTGACTCAGCCTCCCAAGTGCTAGATTTACAGGGCTAGAATTACAGGCTAGAATTCATGAGCACATCCACATATCCATGTAACTTACTAGTTTTCTGATGGTTTTCCTCTGGTTACAATAGCACGCCATTGTTTGTTTTGAGGTAACCAAGCAAATGTATACCTGCTATTTGATCCATACAGAAGAAAATTCTGCAACCTAGAACCTATGACTGTGGTCCTACACAGTAGGAGCTATTCGGTTTTCACAGCAGAGACTCACTACCTACCAAGACAAAATTAAACACTAGGATGGCACAACAGTGCAATGCTTCCTGAAAAGTTGCTGACCATGTGTCACAATTCTACATAGTAATAAAAAGGCTAAATGAGAGAAAACACTGATTTTGGTTTTGCTACAGGCCCATTCTAGTTCCCTGATGATGTGAGGTGCACAACCTAAAATATGTGGAGATGATGTTGTTCATCTTAGAAAATTCAAAATACATTAGGGTGCTTCTGCTGTCTCCTAGTAAGCTGGTTCAAGCTGGAAGGGGAATTCAGCAATCTTCCCAACCCTCCAAACTAATGCACAGAAACAAACCTTTCACAACTGGCACCTAACTGGTGTTGAAAGTAAACACTTTATTATACAATAAAGTTATGGTTTCAAAAATTTACATCAATAAAAACAAAAGCCATTCTGAACACAATTAAAATGTTTGCCATTATGGTTACTTTGAAGTTTTCAGAAACCTGATTTAAAACAAATGATTAAGCATGCTACACATGATAGGGCCACATTATTGTGCCCATAGTAGCAGCAGAACAAAGCGTGAGTTACAGACTGAACTACTGTCCTTGAGGCAATTGAAGCGGATAAGAGAAGAAAGGAGGCCACAGCCACAATTCGAGCATGGTCCAGTTCTAATCAGTCTGACAAGTCGCTCTGATCCAGCACAATTATCCTGTGTGCATATATTTGAAGGGACAAAAAAGGGAAGTTTTTTTGAGTTCACATATACTTTTAAAAATGCTTGTGCAGTACTTAGGGTCACATCCCAGACCTCACACAAACCAGGCACACATTCTAACACTAAGCTCATTTCCTAAGTGCACACACACACACACACACACACACACACACACACACACACTTTTCCTATTCAACTGAAGTCATAGGAAAGGAATTTCAGTCTGTATAATCAAGGCAGACAGTATCAACAATGTATCTTGGAAATGCAAAAAGATTACAAAGCAACTGACAGCAGCAACATCCTTCATACTTCCTGTGTATGAAAACTTTACTTGAACAGCTACCAGTTATTTAAGCAAAGTTGGTATCAGTTATCAATTATAGATATAAACTTTAAACTGATCAGTTTGGTATGAATTCAGTCTGTTAGTGATATTTATTTAGATACTGGTAAATATTTTAAGTCTGCTCATGCACTCTAAAGAGAACAAACTGTGACCTACAAACATGCTATCTCATTACCTGGAAGGTTCAGACCAACCCAATCGCTTCCAAAAACAGGGTTTTAGTTCATCTTGATGGAACACAAGAGGAAGAAAAAGAAAAGAAAGCCTGGTTACTTTCTAGGTCAAGGGCAGTAAGAATTCAGTACTCACACTGGAGCGCTCTCTAGTTTAGTGTGCTGTTTACTTCTTTGTTCTACTCTATATGCAACTTTCTAAAAATACAAAATGTGTTCTGAAAATACAGCTAATGGCTTCTTCTCCTAACATCCTATAGCTGCCTGACATAGCAGGGAGTGCCAGTGACACTAATTCAAAAGTTCCTGCACTACCTTCCCCAATTCCCTGAGTTACCTCCCTAGTGAAGTCACTCTTAGTTAATGTCTGTATATTCTGGGCCCTATGCCAGTCAAAGTTCTGGAGGAAATCAAATGTACACAGAGCTGGTACAGATAAAGATTTCCTAACAAAGTGGCTAAACACAAAGGTATAATTAGAGCTAAGGGAACAAACAATGACTGACAGAGCTCCTTCTGGCTAGCAGCTGTGGGAAGCCTAAGTGGAAAGCAGCTAACAGTGGGGACGAGATGGCAGGACAGTGACTGGAACCTGATGGGGAGAACTGGAGCTAGGAAAGGCAGGATACTTGTGAGGGACACCATTGTTACCAGATGCAAGGTGTTCAAATAGGTAGGAAAAGGAAATAAATAATATTTTTCTTGCCCTCTGATCTTCTGCCAGGGCCCAGAAAGTCAGTGAGATATACAGTCCACTAGGGTCAGCACTCTGAGGTATAAAGCATAAACCAGGGCAGAGAAAGGACAATGAAAAGGGACTAGGGAAAAGATGCCAAGGACACTAGATGACTTGGAAGGGTGAACATCTAACTCCAGAGTAAAGTAAACGTAGAAGTGGGGGATCATTTGTAAAGATACCCTAGAAGCCTGGAACTCTATTAGAATAGTTTTAAAGTTAAGGTTAATTAATAACTTTTACAATACTTGTAAATGCCATTTAAATTCTGTAATATATGATTTTCTCAGCACTCATGTAAGCTAAATTTAAAATGCTTAAGAAGTTGCATTTTACATTTATGTGTATGTATGTGCACACAGGCATATGGAGGTTAGAGGACAACTTCCTGGAGTTGGCTCTCTTCTTCCCTTATGCGGGTTCTAGGGATCAAACATAGGTCCCTCAGGCTTGGTGATAAGACCCCTTAAGCAATCTCCAAGCCCTTGGCTTTTGCTTTGCTTTAGACAGGTTCTCCCGAGCTGGCCTTGAAATCCGTGGGTGATCCTCCTGCTTCTACCTCCTGAGTGCTCTGGCAGTGTCACCACTGCTCAGCTTAAATTTAAAGTTCTTTTGAATACATTTAAATGCAAAACAGCTCTACAGACAAGGTACAGATTGAGGTGGCCCACGGCTTATTTTAGAAACGGAACAAAAAAGCCAGGAGTGTTAGCCCATGCCTGCAATCACAGCACCAGCTAGGTAAGAGGACAGACTGCTTTGAGTTTTAGGCAGCTGGGTTAGAGTGAGACCCTGTCTCAAAAAAACAAGAAAAAAAACCCTTAAATTTGATGTTACTGTTTGTTATGAAGTTGACTGCAATTATCATAGATGCTGAGCTGAACTTCAAGGAAAAGGAAATTATCGCAGGTTGCAAGATTATGTATAGCATCTGAGAAACATTTCTTTCTTTCTTTTTTTTTTTTTTTTTTTTTTTTTTTTTTTTTTTTTTTTTTTTCGGAGTTGGGGACTGAACCCAGGGCCTTGCGTTTGCTAGGCAAGCGCTCTACCACTGAGCTAAATCCCAACCCCCCTGAGAAACATTTCTTAAAAGCTTTGGTAGTCACCAAGGCCCAAGGACCATAGACTGCATCTAGTCACATACCTTCTTCCAAAGTCCCTAAAAAGCTGTCTGATTTCCTTCTCTCTGGCTTGATGCCTTCTTTCTTTTTTCTCTTCTGTTCAACTATGTCTTGATCTTTGGTTTTTTTCTCCCTTTAATAACAATGATTTGGGGTATTAAAACATATATATTACCTTCCCTTTAATAACAATGATTTGGGGTATTAAAACATATATATTACCTTCCCTTTAATAACAATGATTTGGGGTATTAAAACATATATATTACCTTCCCTTTAATAACAATGATTTGGGGTATTAAAACATACATATTACCTTCGGGGGAATAAGACTATGTTCAGAGGTAAGCATAGAGTACTTAGTACTAGTGGATCCTACAGAGCAAGTGTTTAAAGATAAAGTGTTTATTTTTATTTACCTCTAGTTATTATCTTTTATTTTCATTATTTATTTATTTGCTTAGAGACAGGTTACCCTATGTAGACCTAACTGGCCTTGGACTCACTAAGTAAACCAGGTTGGCCTTGAACTCACAGTAATCTGCAAACCTCTGTCTCCAGAGTGTTGGGATTAAAGGCATGTGTTGCCATGCCGGACAAGTCTAGTTTAAATGTATGTTAACCTACTTGTTTTCTGAACTGTATGAAGCAGTTACTGCTAGATCTACATTGTGTGATGAGAAAACCAAGGCACAGAAATTACATATCTAATTAGTTCTAAAGCCTATGTAATCAGACTCTGTTTTCAACATTAATACTAGTAATCTAGCGAGACTAGCTAGTCTCAAAGGGGAAAAGGCATTTTCCCTGTGCTATAACCAGCATTCTCTTTCAAGTCTTTATTTATCGCCTTGTCTGCACTTCCTTCAAGGCCTCTGTGATAG